>NC_053024.1:611615551-611923041 GCF_003073215.2 Triticum urartu
AGATGATGATACATGTAATCCATACTCGAACCAAAATTGATCTATAAAACATGCATACTCATATGAATTCACGCGCATCTATGTTATTTAATATGTAGATATTATTGATCCATACGTTTTAGTAGAACATAATTTGGTTTAATTTTTTGAATTCAACCTTGTGATTTTGAGATCATTGTATTTGTAAATCATATTATACATATAAAGGAGAAGAATTCTTTGTTGTGCTTTTGAAAGTATATATAAAAAATGATGTATATAGAATTCTATTCCAATCGAAAATGGACCCCGCCCGAAAAAAATAGAATACAAACGGGATTCGAATTGAGTTGGCATGGTAAACGTGCACTTTGCAAAATTTGAACAAAGCGGGGAAAGTCACAGTAACCGCCCGAAACCAAAATCCGCGAGATGGAAATTAGATTACTACTGCCTATCCCTGCCACGCAAAGCCTATCTACTCGATTTCTATAGGTTTCGATAGGGGTAGGTTTATAATTTCACTCAAACGTGACATAACCGCCTCTCACCCGGATTCATACATGGTGGGCGCCAAAACATAGTGTGTCCTCGGCCGAAATCGACTCCCTCCCCGATTCATACACGGTGGACGCCAAAAACAAACTCTCGTCGGCAAATATTCGGTGTATGCGAGATTACCGTCCTATCCCCAACCGACTAATATTGTTGTGATGTAGGAAATTTGAAACGGGGGCTAAGTTTGTAAATTTCCTCGCATTTGAGACAAGCGCGCCCTGAAGACATGGTTCCCCCTTCCTCTCCACCTACATTTCCCCATCCGTACTCCGTGGGCGCCAAAACACCCTCTCCACTCCAGCCTCCTCCGTCCGCCACCCCATCCACCGTCGTCCTCCTCCACCATGCCAGAGCTGATACCCCGACGCCGCCGTCCATTACAAGAGATCGACCTCTCTCATCCACGGCTTCGGACCGGATCCTTGCATCCCATCCTCTTGCTTCATCCCCGCCGTCGTCCACCTTGCCAGCGCCGCTCCTACGACCATCTCGTCCACCGCGCGCCGCCGCCACCGTTTACCCTCCTAGATCTGCGTCCACGCCGCCAACAGCCATCGCTACCACAGCACCATCAAATTCTCAGCAGATGCATACATGACGCCGCACCAGTGGCGGTACTCTTTCGTATCTTCTCAACTTATTTATCGCAGCAAGAAAATAGATCGCCACTGCTTTACTCTGATTTCTTGTCCATCACTTACTTGCTAGTTGAAAGCAAACATTGGTTGCGAAGTTGCCTTTGTCTGGTTTGCACCTTCAGATCCGCCATGGCACGCTCAACACTATACTCCCAATGCTTATGGTTTTCCCCTTTTATATTCCACACTAGTTAAATCACAGTAGACTAAATTTCAAAATTGGGTCAGTCGATTTTTTAGAGCTTGCCGGAGTTAGCCGGTGCGAACGAAGGGACTCGGGTGGGGACGGTGGTTGTGGGGGGCGGTGGTGGGGCCTCACCGAATGAAGAAAACTTGACGCGGGTGGGGGCAGGGGTGGGGGTGGGGGTGGCGGAGGAACACAGGCGGTGGGGGCCGATGGTCCGGCCGGCGGCCCATGCAGTGTTTTGTATGGGAAGAATTAGAGACGAGGAAGAAGAAGGGTTAGGAGACGTAGGATCTTCATCCAACCGCCTGAAATGGTCGACTGACCCAAATGACAAAAGTCACGCGACTTGCATGCAGACATGCCTTTATATTAAGTACCATCATCGTACCTGCTTAGCACTGCTCCTGAATCCATCAAGCTAAACAACGTGCCACTCATAATTCCAAACTTTTTGCTCAAGTACGAATCTGATATGATGATGATATTACTAAAACAGATAACATTTAATTGGTTGGCTAATGTTCCTACTTTACTTTCAAAAAAGCACGTGCACCACATATAGAGAGACAGAAAGGAGTTGCTTTCTTAATGCACTCTGGTTCATCATGTGTGGGCACTGTGCAACGAACATTTTATTATCCAAAATCTGCTTGCTCTTCTTTAGCATGTTCCTCTTCCGTTCTTCTTTAATAAGTACTCTCTCTGTTCCTAAATACAAGTATTTGTATAGATTCTACCATGGACTACATATGGAGCAAAATGAGTTAATCTACACTCTAAAATGTATCTGGATACTTCTGTATGTGATCCATAGTGGAAATCTCTACCAAGACATATATTTTGGAACAGAGGGAGTATGATAGTAGTACAGTATGTTCCTTGTAGTGAAGATGAGCAGGGACATTTGCAGTGTAGAGGTCTATACGGTCGGTTGTGATGGACACTTTGAACTCTTCGGGCCTCTTTGATTTGTAGGATTTTGTAAACATGGGAATAGGATTTGTGGTGGCCTTCCCACTTGAATCCTATAAGAATAGCAAGGAAATGTGGGGAGCTGTGTCGCCTTTGAGAGTTACACTGATATTAATAGTACCACACCTTCAGTTGAAGAGAGCTGGTATCCGAAGCCTTTCTAGCCATACCAGCAATACTAGCACATATATTCCAGCAAGTTCCACTTTGTTAATTTTACTCTGATGGGTTTTCCTGTTATATGTACACTATGATCTGTGTAGTTTCTTTGTGTCGCACTAGCAGCAGTCAACTCTTGAAGCTAAACACTGCAATGACTTACAGAATTGGCACCAAGGCATTGAGTGCCATTCTGGATGCAATGAAACTCATACGCTCCCCACATGTTGATTCTTGTTCAGAATATGATCCTAATGACTATTCTAACCTCGAGGAGTCAAAGGCAGATGGCATGTCCTGTTCACCATCAAGGTTCCTGTTCTAATTTGGCAAGGTTTTATTGATTGCACGTATCTTGCATATGTTGTCTTGCATTTCTTCTACTTTGTTGCACCGCCATCTGCTTAGTTTACTCATCATATATGTCGAGATGCCATGCCCATCCATTATCAATACATATTCCATCTGTCATCATACCATGTTTTTCCAGTCAAATGTTGTTCTTGTGCATCAGACATCAAAAAGGAAGAGGCTGATTGCCGAACCTAAAGAGCACCAGCAAAGTCCTTGAAAAACGTGGTTGTGCCGGAGAAATCAGACACCACCCCACTTATATTGGCTGTATAACCAGTGACACAAAACGCAGGACCGACTCCAGCAGACTGTACCCATACTTCACTGGCCACACCACTAGCCCCACCACACAGGACCTGCACTCCAGCAAAAGGTATGCCGATTTCAGTTGCTTAGCACCAGCCGTACCATAGAAAAATCCCACTCCAGCAAAAAGTACAGCAATTCCACCGGCCGAAGACCTATCCCAACTACAGAGACAGCCAAATCCTGCAGATTGGAACCCCATTCCAGTTATTCCCAGTTTAAAAGACAATGCTTTCAATGTTGTTAGGGACTACATGCATATATTCTCATCATGGGAAGATTATAGTGAAGACAAACACCATTTTCACATCTTCATGTCCCACTTACGTGTAAGTGCTATTATTCATGGTGATTATTTTCCTGTTTTCTGCTAATTGAACACATCAATGATTTACATTAAATTGTTTTAAGTAGGCGAGGGTCAATCTAGATAGTCATGACGAGCAAAGCTTGATTGCGCTTTTCAAGGAAGCATTGCAGCAGTATGGGTGTTACCTGAGGAAATCACACTTTGATGGCAAGTCTATAAACGAATTTCTGGTGAAGTCTCCTGTGCTAAATTTAGAAGACATTGAATGGAAAAACCTTGTTATGCACTGGTCTTGTTTCGAGGATGAGGTATTGTCTATGATATCGCATGACAATTTGAACTTCTACTTTTCTGCATGTGCCTTACGGATCTTTTTTGCAGGAAATTTGCTCGAAAAGGAATTCCGGTTTGAAAAGAACGACATGATATCGCAAATATGATGCCCGCTGCTTTGCTCTTGTTAGTACCTGTTGTCTTGTATCATTGTACTTGCATACATACCTGGTTCATTATGTGACAGTAGTATGCATGATAGCTTGCTTATCAATTGTTCGCTCCAAATTATCTGATCTGTATGAATGGTTACATTAGTGTAGAATATATCCAATGCCAATGAATTTTTTTAGCTCTGCATTGTTCTTGTAAGTACCTGCTCTCCTTTATCAGTGTACTTATATTGACAGGTAGTTGTTCATGTACCATCATTCTGCAGCTTATTTTCCTTTGCCCTCCATTTTCTACACATAAGATCTATATTTACTCTTACCATAAGCTTGGATACCACTGATGGTACTAAAGAAGTTTAGCTCTGCATTGCTCTTTGGTGTACCTCTTGCCTGTATCGTTGTACTTACATTTATAGCTACTTGGTTATGTAGCATCACTCTTCATCTTATCTTAAATATTCTCCATTTTTTCTTATATTGTCACATCTATATTTGCTCTTAACAAAATGTAGAATAAAGGCAATGGTTATGAAGAAGATTTTGTGGTAAACTTCTTGAATTGCCCCCCATCAGCATGGACAAGGGCTTTATAGAGCCTGCCTTCACCAATAATGTTAGTTTGTCCTTCTCAAGCCTTAAAACTTTGTTGTGTATATTTGGTTAGGCATGACTGCAACAACTGTTTATTTTTGGTGTTTGCATCAAATTGCATGTTTAAAGTTTATTATGTACTTTATAAACAAAAGTTTGTCCTTCTCAATTTAAGTTTTCAGTTGTACAACCAAGTTCCTTCTTCATACCATGTAAATTAAACTATACAGAGCAAGTGGTCTTATTTTGCCAATCTAAAATGGGATAAATTGATAGCACACTAACCATTGATACTTATGAGTTCTTGATCTGTAATCCAGTGGTGTCGTGAAGCTGCCAACTCCTTCACAATGTCATTTCCTGCCATGTCTTGACCTGACCAATACCATATTGTTTTAATGCTATTTTAAACTGTGTCACTTTATTCATCGGTAAGAAATGTGATGAATTGTCAGCACCGATACTTATAGAGAAGGACCGATTTGGAAACTCAGGATGAGGTAACCTGTGCTACTACCTCTGCTATCTTCAATAATGCTTGGTGGCAGTATCAGAATTACCCTAAGAAAACGTACTTCACTTGCAAAGAAACTCATCAAATTCCCTTACGTTCTCCTGAGACACATTTACTGGATGATGACTGGGAACGCCTTGTTCTGTACTGGTCCGGAACCAAGAATGTGGTAAGGTCTATGAGCTCATTTTCTATTTTTAAGTACTATATTTTTGCGTCTTACTGTACTCTGTTCATGTAGAACAAGTGCTAAACCTGAAGAACAACTGTTCTAATTTAAGATTCCATTGCTATCATAGTTCAAAAAAGCCCTAGGCGTTAATTGTGCGTTTTGCCACCGCCTTGCGCGTTACTGACCAAAGCACATGCTTATGCGCAGTTATGCATAGATTAAGCGTAGTTATGCGCAATGCGTTTTGCCAACGCCTAGAGCCTAGGCGTGCTTAAGCGCTCGCTTAGGCGTGCCTTTTTTTAACTATGATTGCTATCGTGCATACTGCTTTGCTCTTGTATCACTGTATTTACTCATACAAACTTATTTTTTAAATTGAAGGATCCAATCGAAACTCCAATGGCACAGCAGGTATGTTCACGCATGTTTCTTTAACAGGTTTGCTCTTATCAATAGTTCTGTTGATTTCAATTTCAATTGTGTATACAGTTGACTTCTCATATCATGCACATTACTAGCATCACAACAGAGCCAATAGTGTTGTTGTACATGTAGACCCGTGGTACCCATCTGAAATCTTGGTGTGCCGTGTAGTTTCCCACGCTTTCTATTCTTTCACTGCTGCTTTGTCTTGAACTGATATGATTTGAACTGTGTCTCTATTTTGATTGGGAAGACAATCCAGTGACCATAGGACATAGATATATGTTTGTTTGATGCTTTTATTATGTACTAGTACTTGGCAATAGAAGACTTGGTAGTTTAATCATGTCCACCTTACTAATGAACCGGTTCACCGAAATGAGTTTCATATACTAGTACATGCTAAAACTGTTATGTGTCTGCTTGTTTCTTCTTTAAGAATGCCGACAGAATATTGGGGAAGAGTGCCTTATTAAGCAATGGTAAAGGAAGTAATGCATATAAGGTTCAGGATAGTGACACATCCTTGTTGGTCTCCAACAAAGCTGATAAAACAGCTAAGGAAGACTATCTCGAAGACAGAGAGACAACCCCAAAGTCCTGTCTTGGATTAGTGTTCGAGTTACACGCCACTACCGCTTGCACAAGCTATTCAAACTCACTGTCTGAATCAGTTCAGTTTCTTGAGCTCAACTACAAGCTGAAAGACATCGATCAGCTGTGCTGCAACAAGAAGCGGAAGGACTGCGGAAGTCCCTGGAACATTCAGATGTATACTTTCTGGTGCAACAGCAAGCGTTGGAGGATTTTAGCGCCAAACAGGACAAAGCTAATAAGCTTGCTAAGCTTATTGCCAGCATGGTGGATACCCAGGATAACGTTTCTTGAGCTCTTCTGAAGTTTTTCAGTCATGCTCTTGTTTTGTTGCCGCGTTTATTTGCATTGGTGGCCAATTTTGACGGCCAGTGTATGTAATATGCTGCTTTGTTCCCTATATTTGCACTGGTGGCGAACTTTGATGCCGAGTGGATGTAATATGTGTAATAGCGGTAATAGGCTAGCGTTAATTGCTTGCTTATTTATTTCCTTATTGTCTTGTTTAGTTGTTTGCTTGTAGTCATTGCAGTTCTTTTTCTGTGTTTTTCTAGTGGCCACAATAACCTATTTTTGGAAACTAGGCCAAAATAATCATGGCAACACACGGACTGTTGTAACCATGGGCCTCCTGCGGGCCGTAGGATCCATGGGCCTTCTACGGGCCGTAGGATCCATTGTCCTTCTATACGGGCCGTAGGATCCATGGGCCTTCTACGGGTCGTACGATCCATGGGCCTTCTACGGGCCGTACGATCCATGGGCCTTCTATGGGCCGTACGATCCATGGGCCTTCTACCGGGCGTAACATCATTTTGCCAATCATGGGCCGTACTATTCGTGGACCATAACGGGCCGTTAATAGGCCGTATTTGATAACTCTATGAAAATAGCCCAACAGGTTTTTTTACATGAAAATGGCCCAACGTATTAACTGGCCACAAACGGGCCGACTGTAACCACAAGCTGAATTTGGCCCACAAGCAGAAAATGACAGTAACGGGCCGTAAGTAACCGAATGCTAGAAATGAGCCCAAGAATAAATGGGCCCTGAGAAGGCCGAAAGATAACCTGGGCTGGAAACGGCCCAATGGAATAATGGGCCGTTAATGGGTATGAAGTGATACACTGTTCATTATGGGCCAGTTTCACCATGGGTCATTAATGGGCCAAGAGTTACAAAGGGCCTCATATGGGCCGAAAGACGTCATGGGCCATACATGGGGCGGAAGTTAAAACAGGCTGGAATCATATTGGACAGCCCAGATGACAGTACTGGGACTAATTCGGAGAGGTCGTAACGGGTCCTAGGTTAGCGGGCTGTAAATGGGCTATATGCGAACAGACCGTTAACAGGCTTTCCGTGGGCCGGCCCGCCACCTTTTGACCAAGTCAAACGGGCTGGCCTTTTCACAGGAATGGGCCTCTATTGGGCCGTGCCACGTGTCGTTGTATCATAGGCGCCTTGGGTCCAATGAGTGGATGACATCTGTCCCAACGGTGAGCCAGCACGTGTTTCCTCCAGCCAATGATGATTTTACATGTGGAAAATCCCCATTGGTCGGGGCTGTTAACGGGTTATCGGATCCAAAACCGGACCCGATAGCTTAACGGCGTTCCGTTATGGTGGATGCCACGTGTCGGTTGCCCTTGACGAAAGCACTTCTGTGACGAGCGATTTATCGTCATGGAAGTGGACACTTTCGTGATGATAATTTTGGTAATGTCATGGAACACTTCTACGACAGCACATGTATGACTATTTTGATTCTGTCATAAAATCGTCATGGATGTACATGCATGACAAAAAATGTGACCTACTGTGACAAACACGTATCATCACGGAAGTGTATTGTAGTGGTACTAGTTGCGTTGCATGGATCAAGACTGGGATTTGTCACTCCATGTAACGAAGAGATATCTCTCCGCCTTCTCAGTAATACAACATCCAAAATAGCTTGCAAATATGTGACTAATGTGTAAAGAGAACTTGTCGGTAACGAGATTGAACTAGGTATATATGGTGATACCGACGATCGAATCTCGGGCAAGTAAAATATCGCGAGACAAAGGGAATGGAATACGGGATTGTTTCAATGCTCGACATTGTGGTTCAAACCGATGAAGATCTTCGTTGAATATGTGGGAGTCATTATGGGCATCCAGGTACCGCATGTTCTCGAACCCGTAGGGTCACACACTTAATGTTCGGTAACGCTAGGGTAGTAATGGGATACTCATAATGGTGAGACCGAGTATAGTTCGGAGCCTCGGATTGGATCTCGAATATCACGAGGAGCTTTAGAATGGTCCAGAGATAAAGTTTCATATAAGAAAAGTGGTTTTCAGGGTTCCGAAAAATGTTTCGGGTTTTACGGTATTGTACTGGAAAGGTTCTAGAGTGGGGCCCACCTGCATGGAGGGACCCGCATGGGCATGGGTAGTGGGGAAAGGCCCCACACCCCTGGTACAGGCGCACCAAGATCCCCCTTAAAAGGAATAGGATCATGTCCCGAAGGTATAAGATCAAAATCCCTAAAAAGGGAGTATCATGATCGGTAGGGAAGGAAAGGAGGGGATTTGCCCCCCACTTTGCCGCCGACCCTAGGGGCTTGGAGGAGGGGCTAAGCCCCGTCCCCAATGCCTATATAAGGGAGGAGGCGCATGGGGGCAGTCCATCCATCTGTTGGTGCCTCCCCTCACTACTCCTCCTGTGCAGACACTTGGCGAAGCCCTATCGGAGCTCCACCATAAAATCCACCACCACGCCATCGTGCTGGCCTAAATCCTGTATACCTCTCCCTCTCGCTCGTTGTATCAAAGAAAAAAGAGATGTCACCAAGCCGTATGTGTGCATATCTCGGAGGTGTCGTTCCTGCGGTGCTGGATCGGATTGGATCGCGAAGAAAGTACGACTACGTGAAGCACATTCGTTAGAACGTTTTTGCTTTCGATCTAGAAGGGCATGTAGACTTCCCTCCCTCGTTGCTAGCATCTAGTAGATTGGATCTTGGATGAATTTGTAGGATTTTTTGTTTTCCATGCAACGATTCCCAACATCATCAACCCTCCTCGCGTCGTCAGCCTATCTGCCAAGAAGTGGTGTGAGTTCTAGGTCCAAGTGCAGATCTACAAGGGGCACGTTGTGCTCGGGCATGACTGGGAGTACTTCTGCCGGCGATACAAGATCGTCCCCACTGACCTACTCGTCCCACGGCTCTGTGGGCTGGGCCTGAAGGTGCATATCTTCAATGCCAACACCTCCAACATCTGCAGGGTCTGGTGCTTGAAGCACAACTCCGTCGGCGACATCTGCCATGCCCTCTAGGTTGTCTTTCTCTAGATCATCTGAAATACGAACTAATTTAGGTCTGAACTGAAGTTTGTTCATCTAGTTTGCTGGTAAACTTATCTATATTTTGCCCAGGGATCATCACCCAATGGTCTAGCAGGGGCATGGGATGCCCTGCTATTTTAAACTTAAGCGTAGTAGTAAGTATGATCTGCATGTTCTTGTTGTTCTTACTGTGTTGTTCTTGTTATTCTTGTGCTTTGAAGTATTGTGTGTTGTGATATGATCGTATGTTGTGTGTGTTTTTGTGTTGCAAAAGGGGTAGTAAGGCCATCGTATTTGACTGGGATGAGCAGAACAACTACTTGCACGCAACCAAACAGTTGTGCTTTGCATTTGCTCACTGATGTCTACTACACAACCTTCTTCTTGTAGACGTTGTTGGGCCTCCAAGTGCAGAGGTTTGTAGGGCAGTAGCAAATTTCCCTCAAGTGGATGACCTAAGGTTTATCAATCCGTGGGAGGCGTAGGATGAAGATGGTCTCTCTCAAACAACCCTGCAACCAAATAGCAAAGAGTCTCTTGTGTCCCCAACACAGCCAATACAATGGTAAATTGTATAGGTGCACTAGTTCGGCGAAGAGATGGTGATACAAGTGCAATATGGATGGTAGATATAGGTTTTTGTAATTTGAAAATATAAAAACAGCAAGGTAACTAATGATAAAAGTAAGCACAAGCGGTATTGCAATGTGTAGAAACAAGGCCTAGGGTTCATACTTTCACTAGTGCAAGTTCTCTCAACAATAATAACATAATTGGATCATATAATTATCCCTCAACATGCAACAAAGAGTCACTTCAAAGTCACTAATAGCGTAGAACAAGCGAAGAGATTATTGTAGGGTATGAAACCACCTCAAAGTTATCCTTTTTGATAGATCTATTCAAGAGTCCGTAGTAAAATAACACGAAGCTATTCTTTCCGTTCAATCTATCATAGAGTTCATACTAGAATAACACCTTAAGACATAAATCAACCAAAACCCTAATGTCACCTAGATACTCCAATGTCACCTCAAGTATCCGTGGGTATGATTATACGATATGCATCACACAATCTGAGATTCATCTATTCAACCAACACAAAGAACTTCAAAGAGTGCCCCAAAGTTTCTACCGGAGAGTCAAGACGAAAATGTGTGCCAACCCCTATGCATAAGTTCACGAGGTCACGGAACTCGCAAGTTGATCACCAAAACATACATCAAGTGGATCACGTGATATCCCATTGTCACCACAAATAAGCACATGCAAGACATACATCAAGTGTTCTCAAATCCTTAAAGACTCAATCCGATAAGATAGCTTCAAAGGGAAAACTCAATTCATCACGAGAGAGTAGAGGGGAAGAAACATCATAAGATCCAACTATAATAGCAAAGCTCGCGATACATCAAGATCGTTCTGAATCAAGAACACGAGAGAGAGAGAGAGGGAGGGAGGGAGAGAGAGAGATCAAACACATAGCTACTAGTACATACCCTCAGCCCCGAGGGTGAACTACTCCCTCCTCGTCATGGAGAGCGCCGGGATGATGAAGATGACCACCAGAGAGGGATTCCCCCCTCCGACAGGGTGCCGGAACGGGTCTAGATTGGTTTTCAGTGGCTACGGAGGCTTCTGGCGGCGGAACTCCCGATCTAGGTTTCTTTTTGGAAGTTTGGGGTTATATAAGAAATGTTGGAGTCGGGAACAAGTAAGGGGGGTATCCGGGCTGTCCACGAGGTAGGGAGGCGCGCCCAGGGGGTGGGTGTGCCCCCCACCCTCGTGCGTAGCCCGGGACTCTTCTGGCGTAACTCTTTTACTCCATGGCCTTCTTTTGGTCCAAAAATAAGTTCTGTGAAGTTTTAGGTCAATTGGACTCCGTTTGATTTTCCTTTTCTGTAAAACCCCAAAACAAGGAAAAACAGAAACTGGCACTGGGCTCTAGGTTAATAGGTTAGTCCCAAAAATCATATAAAATAGCATATAAAACATCCAAGGTTGATAATATAATAGCATGGAACAATCAAAAATTATAGATACGTTGGAGACGTATCACTCACCCTTAAAGCACAAACATGGACAGCCAAACAACAACTCACCATCTGGGCCTTGATGCAACCAATCAACATGCATATCTTGGTCTTTTGCCTGCATTAGCTCAATCAGGCCCATATGGGTCAAGTATGCAGAGTGGCACAGAACGATGCACATAACCAAATGCATCCTTAAAGCATCTCTATTGATATTGTTGAAGGAGTGAAGAAGCATAAAAGGCCGAGAGAGAATATAGTCATGTTACTACTACTCGCAATAGAGTCATTGGATTCCCCAAAGAGGAAGGGTGATTTAGCACAACAACAGGAACTATTTCCCTCAATTAAGAACCAGTGTTTATCGAACCACTAGGAGGCAGCACGCAAACAATTTTAGCAGCACTTGCACACAAACAAAACAATTGCTTGCATGCAATGAAGGCAAGGGGGTCGCCACTCCGCTTGTTCTTGCTAGTTACAAGATTAAAAAACAACCTTGCGGGCATTTTCTCGAGCATGTTGATACGTCTCCAATGTATCTATATTTTTTGATTGTTCCATGTTGTTATATTATCAATCTTGGATGTTTTATAATCATTTTATAGTCATTTTATATCATTTTTGTACTAACCTATTGACATAGTGCCAAGTGCCAGTTGTTGTTTTGCCATGTTTTTTACATCGCAGAAAATCAATATCAAACGGAGTCCAAATGCCATGAAACTTTACGGAGAATTTTTATGGGCCAAAAGGAAAACAACGGGCCCTGGCTGCGCCTGGGGGTGCCCTAAGGGAGGCACAACCCACCAGGGCGCGCCAGGAGGCCCAGGCGCGCCCTGGTGGGTTGTGCCCACCTCGGGTGCCCCACGGACCACGTCTTTGCTCTATAAATACCCCAATATTTCCAGAACCCTAGGGGGGGTCGAAAAAATATTGATCCAGCCACAGCAGAGTCCAGAACCACCAGATCCAATCTAGACACCATCTCGGATGGGGTTCACCACCTCCATTGGTGCCTCTCCGATGATGCGTGAGTAGTTCTTTGTAAACCTTTGGGTCCGTAGTTAGTAGCTAGATGGCTTCATCTCTCTCTCTTGATTCTCAATACAATGGTCTCTTGGAGATCCATATGATGTAACTCTTTTTGCGATGTGTTTGTTGGGATCGATGAACTTTGAGTTTATGATCAGATCTATCTTTTTATATCCATGCAAGTATTTGAGTTTCTTTGATCTCTTTTATGCATGATCTCTTATAGCCTCATATTTCTTCTTTGATATTTGGATTTTGTTTGGCCAACTTGATCTATTTATCTTGCAATGGGAAGAGGTGCTTTGTAGTGGGTTCGATCTTACGGTGCTTGATCCCAGTGATAGAAAGGGAACCAACACGTATGTATCGTTGCTACTACAGATAAAACGATGGGGTCTATCTCTACATAGATAAATCTTGTCTACATCGTGTCATCATTCTTATTGCATTACTCTCTTTCTCCACGAACTTAATACAATAGATGCATGTTGGATAGCGGTCAATGTGTGGAGTAATAGTAGTAGATGCAGACATGAGTCGGTCTACTAATCTTGGACGTGATGCCTATATAATGATCATTGTCTGGATATCGTCATGAGTACTTGAAGTTCTATCAATTGCCCAACAGTAATTTCTTCACCCTGTTGGTGAACGCAGTAAGTTCAAAAAAAATCCTACGCATACGCAAGATCATGGTGATGCATAGCAACGAGAGGGGAGAGTATCGTCTACGTATCCTCGTAGACCGTAAGCGGAAGCGTTATGACAACACGGTTGATGTAGTCGTACGTCTTCACGATCGACCAATCTAGCACCGAAGGTACGGCACCTCCGTGATCTGCACACGTTCGGCTCGGTGATGTCCTGTGAACTCATGATCCAGTAGAGCTTCGAGGGAGAGCTTCGTCAGCACGACGACGTGATGACGGCGATGATGTTGCTACCAGAACAGGGCTTAGCCTAAGCACCGCTACGATATTACCGAGGTGGATTATGGTGGAGGGGGGCACCGCACATGGCTAAAGATCAACGATCAACTTGTGTGTCTATGGGGTACCCCCCCTCCCCGTATATAAAGGAGTGGAGAAGGGGAGGGTCCGGCCCTCTCTATGGCGCGCCCTAGGGAGTCCTACTCCCACCGGGAGTAGGATTGCACCCTTCCATGTAGTAGGAGTAGGAGAGAAGGAAGGGGAGGAGAGGCGAAAGGAAAGGGGGGGCCGGCCCCCTCCCAATTCGTATTGGGCTGGGGGGCGCCTCCCACCTTTTCCTTCCCTCTCCTCTTTTTCACTAAGGCCCAATAGGGCCCATATACTCCCCGGGGAGTTCCGGTAACCTCCCGGTACTCCGGTAAATGCCCGAACTCATCCGGAACCATTCTGATGTCCAAACATAGGCTTCCAATATATCAATCTTTATGTCTCGACCATTTCGAGACTCCTCGTCATGTCCGTGATCAAATCCGGGACTCCAAACTACCTTCGGTCCATCAAAACACATAAACTCGTAATACCAATCGTCGCCGAACGTTAAGCATGCGGACCCTACGGGTTCGAGAACTATGTAGACATGACTGAGACATGTCTCCGGTCAATAACCAATAGCGGAACCTGGATGCTCATATTGGCTCCTACATATTCTACGAAGATCTTTATCGGTCAAACTGCATAACGATATACATTGTTCCCTTTGTCATCGGTATGTTATTTGCCCGTGATTCGATCGTCGGTATCTCAATACCTAGTTCAATATCGTTACCGGCAAGTCTCTTTACTCGTTCCATAATGCTACATCCCGTAACTAACTCATTAGCTACATTGCTTGCAAGGCTTATTGTGATGTACATTACCGAGAGGGCCTAGAGATACCTCTCCGACAATCGGAGTGACAAATCCTAATCTTGATCCATGCCAAGTCAACAAACACCATTGGAGACACCTATAGAGCACCTTTATAATCACCCAGTTACGTTGTGACGTTTGGTAGCACACAAAGTGTTCCTCCGGTATTCGGAAGTTGCATGATCTCATAGTAATAGGAACGTGTATAGTTATGGAGAAAGCAATAGCAACAAACTAAATGATCATCGTGCTAAGCTAACGGATGGGTCAAGTCAATCACATCATTCTCTAATGATGTGATCCCGTTAATCTAATGACAACTCATGTCTATGGTTAGGAAACATAACCATCATTGATTCAACGAGCTAGTCAAGTAGAGGCAAACTAGTGACACTCTGTTTGTCTATGTATTCACACATGTACTAAGTTTCTGGTTAATACAATTCTAGCATGAATAATAAACATTTATCATGATATAAGGAAATATAAATAACAACTTTATTATTGCCTCTAGGGCATATTTCTCGGTCTCCCACTTGCACTAGAGTCAATAATCTAGATTACATTGTAATGATTCTAACACCCAAGGAGTCTTGGTGCTGATCATGTTTTGCTCGTGAGAGAGGCTTGCTCAACGGGTCTGCAACATTCAGATCTGTATGTATCTTGCAAATCTCTATGTCTCCCTCCTTGACTTGATCGCGGATGGAATTGAAGCGTCTCTTGATGTGCTTGGTTCTCTTGTGAAATCTGGATTCCTTTGCCAAGGCAATTGCACCAGTATTGTCACAAAAGATTTTCATTGGACCCGATGCACTAGGTATGACACCTAGATCGGATATGAACTCCTTCATCCAGACTCCTTCATTTGCTGCTTCCGAAGCAGCTATATATTCTTCTTCACACGTAGATCCTGCCACAACGCTCTGCTTGGAACTGCACCAACTGACAGCTCCACCATTTAATAAAAACACGTATTCGGTTTGTGACTTAGAGTTATCCGGGTCAGTGTCAAAGCTTGCATCAACGTAACCATTTACGACAAGCTCTTTGTCACCTCCATATACAAGAAACATATCCTTAGTCCTTTTCAGGTATTTCAGGATGTTCTTGACCGTTGTCCAGTGATCCACTCCTAGATTACTTTGGTACCTCCCTGCTAAACTTATAGCAAGGCACACATCAGGTCTGGTACACAACATTGCATACAAGATAGAGCCTATGGCTGAAGCATAGGGAACACCTTTCCTTTTCTCTCTATCTTCTGCAGTGGTCAGGCATTGAGTCTGACTCAACTTCACACCTTGTAATACAGGCAAGAACCCTTTCTTTGCCTGATCCATTTTGAACTTCTTCAAAACTTTATCAAGGTATGTTCTTTCTGAAAGTCCAATCAAGCGTCTTGATCTATCTCTATAGATCTTGATGCCCAATATATAAGCAGCTTCACCGAGGTCTTTCATTGAAAAATTCTTATTCAAGTATCCTTTTATGCTATTCAGAAATTCGGTATCATTTCCGATCAACAATATGTCATCTACATATAATATCTGAAATGTTACGGAGCTCCCACTCACTTTCTTGTAAATACATGCTTCTCCAAAAGTCTGTCTAAAACCATATGCTTTGATCACACTATCAAAGCGTATATTCCAACTCCGAGAGGCTTGCACCAGTCCATAAATGGATCGCTGGAGCTTGCATACTTTGTTAGCACCTTTTGGATCGACAAAACCTTCTGGTTGCATCATATACAATTCTTCTTTTAGGTATCCATTAAGGAATGCAGTTTTGACATCCATTTGCCAAATTTCATAATCATAAAATGCGGCAATTTCTAACATGAATCGGACGGACTTAAGCATCACTACAGGTGAGAAGGTCATATCATAGTCAACTCCTTGAACTTGTCGAAAACCTTTCGCAACAAGTCGAGCTTTGTAGACAGTAACATTACCGTCAGCGTCAGTCTTCTTCCTGAAGATCCATTTATTCTCTATGGCCTGCCGATCATCGGGCAAGTCAACCAAAGTCCACACTTTGTTCTCATACATGGATCCCATCTCATATTTCATGGCTTCAAGCCATTTTGCAGAATCTAGGATCATCATCGCTTCCTCATAGTTCGTAGGTTCGTCATGGTCAAGTAACATGACTTCTAGAACAGGATTACCGTACCACTCTAGTGCGGATCTTGCTCTAGTTGACCTACGAGGTTCGGTAGTAACTTGATCAGAAGTTTCATGATCATCATCATTAGCTTCCTCACTTACTGGTGTAGGAATCACTGGAACTGATTTCAGTGATGAACTACTTTCCAATAAGGGAGAAGGTACAATTACCTCATCAAGTTCTACTTTCCTCCAACTCACCTCTTTCGAGAGAAACTCCTTCTCTAGAAAGGATCCATTCTTAGCAACGAATATCTTGCCTTCGGATCTGTGATAGAAGGTGTACCCAACAGTCTCCTTTGGGTATCCAATGAAGACACATTTCTCCGATTTGGGTTCGAGCTTATCAGGTTGAAGCTTTTTCACATAAGCATCGCTGCCCCAAACTTTAAGAAATGACAACTTGGGTTTCTTGCCAAACCACAGTTCATAAGGTGTCGTCTCGACGGATTTAGATGGTGCCCTATTTAACGTGAATGCAGCTATCTCTAAAGCGTAACCCCAAAACGATAGCGGTAAATCAGTGAGAGACATCATAAATCGCACCATATCTAGTAAAGTACGACTACGACGTTCGGACACACCATTACGTTGTGGTGTTCCAGGTGGCTTGAGTTGCGAAACTATTCCACATTGTTTCAAATGAAGTCCAAACTCATAACTCAAATATTCGCCTCCACGATCAGACCGTAGAAACTTGATTTTCTTGTTACGATGATTTTCCACTTCACTCTGAAATTCTTTGAACTCTTCAAATGTTTCAGAATTATGTTTCATTAAGTAGATTGATACGTCTCCATCATATCTACTTTTCCAAACACTTTTGCCCTTGTTTTGGACTCTAACTTGCATGATTTGAATGGAAGTAACCCGGACTGACGCTGTTTTCAGCAGAATTGCCATGGTGTTATTTATGTGCAGAAACAAAAGTTCTCGGAATGACCTGAAACTTCACGGAACGTCTATTTGGAAATAATAAAAAATCCTTGCAAAATATGAAGACCAGGGGGCCACACCCTAGCCATGAGGGTGGGGGGCGCGCTCCCCTACCTAGTGGGCCCCCTGGAGCTCCTCCGACTTCAACTCCAACTCTATATATTTGGTTTCGGAGAGAAACAAATCAAGGAGAAGCGTTTTAGGATACGGAGCCGCCGCCAAGTGATACGTCCATTAGAGACCTATTATATCGATATTTATTGCATTATGGGCTGTTATTACACATTATGTCACAATACTTATTCCTATTCTCTCTTATTTTACAAGGTTTACATAAAGAGGGAGAATGACGGCAGCTGGGATTCTAGGCTGGAAAAGGAGCAAATATTAGAGACCTATTCTGCACAGCTCCAAAAGTCCTGAAACTTCATGGAAGACGTTTTCAGAATATATAAAAAATACTGAGCGTAAGAAGTTCACCAGGGGGCCACACCCTGCCCACAAGGGTGGGGGGCGCGCCCTACCCCCCTGGGCACGCCCCCTACCTCGTGGGCCCCCTGGTGGCCCTCCGATGTCCATCTTCTGCTATATGAAGTCTTTCGATGAGGAAAAAATCATAAGCCATCTTCTAGGACGAAACTCCGCCGCCACGAGGCAGAACCTTGGCGGAACCAATCTAGGGCCCCGGCAGAGCTGTTCTGCCGGGGAAACTTCCCTCCGGGAGGGGGAAATCATTGTCATCGTCATCACCAACGCTCCTCTCATCGGGAGAGGGAAATCTCCATCAACATCTTCATCAGTACCATCTCCTCTCAAAACCCTAGTTCATCTCTTGTATCCAATTCTTGTCTCCAAGTCCGGGATTGGTGCTAGTAGGTTGCTAGTAGTGTTAATTACTCCTTGTAGTTGATGCTAGTTGGTTTATTTGGTGGAAGATCATATGTTCAGATCCTATATGCATATTAATACCCCTCTGATTATGAACATGAATATGCTTTGTGAGTAGTTACGTTTGTTCCTGAGGACATGGGAGAAGTCTTGCTATTAGTAGTCATGTGAATTTGGTATTCGTTCGATATTTTGATGAGATGTATGTTGTCTCTCCTCTAATGGTGTTATGTGAACGTCGACTACATAACACTTCACCATGATTTGGGCCTAGAGGAAGGCATTGGGAAGTAATAAGTAGATGATGGGTTGCTAGAGTGACAGAAGCTTAAACCCTACTTTATGCGTTACTTCGTAAGGGGCTGATTTGGATCCATACGTTTCATGCTATGGTTAGGTTCACCTTAATACTTTTTTTGTAGTTGTGGATGCTTGCAATAGAGGTTAATCATAAGTGGGATGCTTGTCCAAGTAAGGACAGTACCCAAGCACCGGTCCACCCACATACCAAATTATCAAAGTACCGAACGTGAATCATCTGAGTGTGATGAAAACTAGCTTGACGATGTTCCCATGTGTCCTCGGGAGCTTTCTCTATATAAGAGTTTGTCCAGGCTTGTCCTTTGCTACAAAAAGGATTGGGCCACCTTGCTGCACTTTATTTACTTTTGTTACTTGTTGCTCGTTACAAATTATCCTATCACAAAACTATTTGTTACCACTTATTTCAGTACTTGCAGAGAATACCTTGCTGGAAACCGCTTATCATTTCCTTCTGCTCCTCGTTGGGTTCGACACTCTTACTTATCGAAAGGACTACGATAGATCCCTTATACTTGTGCGTCATCAAGACTCTTTTCTGGCGTCGTTGCCGGGGAGTGAAGCGCCTTTGGTAGGTGGAATTCGGTAAGGAAAAATTTATATATTGTGCTGAAATTTACTGTCACTTGTTACTATGGAAAGTAATCCTCTGAGGGGCTTGTTCGGGGTATCGTCACCCCGACCAGTAGAGCAAAGAGTTGCTCCTCAACCTACTGAACCAAATGAAAATGAAAATGTCTGCTTTGAAATTCCTTCGGGTATGATAGAAAAACTGCTAGCTAATTCCTTCGGGTATGATGGAACAAAGCATCCTGATGAGCATCTAATATATGTGGATGGAGTTTGTGGATTATTTAAGCTTGCAGGTGTATCCGGAGATGTTGTTAAGAAGAAGATCTTCCCTTTATCTTTGAAGGGAGATGCATCGACATGGTATAGGCTATGTGACGATACGGGGTCATGGAACTACAAACGATTGAAATTGGAATTTCATCAGAAGTTTTATCCTATGCATCTTGTTCATCGTGATCGCAATTATATATATAATTTTTGGCCTCGCGAAGGAGAAAGCATCGCTCAAGCTTGGGGGAGGCTTAAATCAATGTTATATTCATGCCCCAATCATGAGCTCTCAAGAGAAATGATTATTCAAAAAATTTATGCTCGGCTTTCTGATAGCAATCGCACCATGCTTGATACTTCTTGTGCTGGCTCTTTTATGATGAAGACTATTGAATTCAAATGGGATTTATTGGAAATAATTAAATGCAACTCTAAAGATTGGGACCTCGACAAAGGTAAGGAGTCAGGTATGACACCTAGGTTTGATTGTGTTAAATCTTTTATGGATACCGATGTTTTCCGTAAGTTTATCACTAAATATGGACTTGACTCTGAGATAGTAGCTTCTTTCTGTGAATCTTTTGCTGCTTATGTTGATCTCCCCAAGGAGAAGTGGTTTAAATATCATCCTCCCATAGAACTAAAAGTAGCTGCACCTATTAAAGTTGAAGAAAAGACCATCACTTACAATGATCCTATTGTTCCTACTTCTTATGTTGAGAAACCACCTTTCCCTATCAGAATAAAGGATCATGCTAAAGCTTCAACTATGGTTTGTAAAAGCAATATTAAAACTTATACACCTTCTGAGCAAATTAAAGTTGAACCTGGTATTGCTATTGTTAAAGATCTCTTGGCTGATAATATTGATGGGCATGTTATTTATTTCTGTGATGAAACTGCTAGAATTGCTAAACCTTGTGCTGAAGATAAACCTAGACCTGTGGTAGGCATGCCTGTTATTTCTGTTAAAATAGGAGATCATTGTTATCATGGTTTATGTGATATGGGTTCCAGTGCTAGTGCAATACCTATTAGCCTATATAGAGAAATTATGCATGATATTGCACCTGTTGAGTTAGAAGATATTGATGTCACAATTAAACTTGCCAATAGAGATACTATTTCACCAATGGGAATTGTTAGGGATGTTGAAGTCTTGTGTGGGAAAACTAAATATCCTTCTGATTTTCTTGTTCTTGGTTCACCACAAGATAGCTTTTGTCCCATTATATTTGGTAGACCCTTCTTAAACACTGTTAATGCTAAGATAGATTGCAAAAAGGATGTTGTTACTACCGGTTTAGATGATATGTCTCACGAATTTAATTTCTCTAAATTTAGTAGAAAACACCGTGAAGAAGAATTACTTAGTAAGGATGAAATTATTGGTCTTGCTTCTATTGCCGTACCACCTAGTGATCCTTTAGAACAATATTTGCTAGACCATGAAAATGATATGTTCATGAATGAAAGAAGGGAAACAGATAAAGTATTCTTTAAATAGGTACCTATTCTGAAACACAATTTGCCTGTTGAAATCCTAGGGTATCCTCCTCCACCCAAGGGTGATCCCGTGTTTGAGCTTAAACCGTTGCCTGATACTCTTAAATATGCTTATCTTGATGAGAAAAAGATATATCATGTTATTATTAGTGCTAACCTTTCAGAGCATGAGGAAGAGAGTGTAACATCCCAAATTTTCAATTTGGAATGTTATACATTAGATCATCATGCATATCATATTTTCTTGCATTTTGGTTGATCCTAGAAATTTCACGCAACTCAAGGACCTTCGGAGAGAGTTGGGGATTTCGTTATTTTCATATTTGAGAGTTTTCTCGAATTTGAAAAGAGGATCATTTGATTTATTTATTTCATCTTCAACAATTTTTCCGATATCAAAAATATGAGAGAGGGAATAATATGACTTTCCCAAATTTAGGAAAAATGAAGATTTAATAAATAGATCAATTTTGTTTGCTGGAGTTTGTTTGCTTTTTTTTGGATAGGGAAAAATGCGCGTTTTCAAAAATTGCATTTTAGGTCCGGAGTAAAGTTCATTTTGTTCGGCTCATTTTTAGGAGTCAGGGAAAATTTACTTTAGAATTTTTGGAGCCCGTTTAGATTTTCTTTTCTGTGTTTTTTTGCGCGCAAAACCGTTTAAAAAAAAGGGGAACTCCCGCTGGCCAGCCGGGCCAAAGGCCCAGCCAGCCGCCGCCCCCAGCAGCGCTGCGCGCCAGGCGCCAGGCGCCAGCCGCCGCCTCCCCTCGCTCAGGCCGAGTCCCAGAGGGACTCAAGGCCGGTTCTAGCCCCCTCTTTCCTTTGTTTCGTTTTCCTTTTTCCTCTCTTTTTCTTGTCCCCTACCCCAAGTAAACCCCCCCTCACATATATAAATACCCCAACACCCCCCCCTCTAAATCCATCAAATCAAACCCCAAGCCCCTAAGCCCCAAGCCGCGCCCCACCCCGCACCCCACGCCCGCGCCGCAGCCGCCCTACGCCACGCCGCCGGAGCCTCTCGCCGGAGACCTCGCCGGAGGTTGCCCCGCGTCTCTTTTCCTCAGACCGTTTTCTTCTAATCGTTCCGATTCTTTTCTTCTCCTCTGATTCGTTTTCTAGATCGGTTTTTCATTTTGGTTTTCTTCTCCGAAACCCTAGATCAGATTCGTTTTCTTTTCTGATTTAGTTGCCTTTGGACCGTTCGCCGGACCGTTCGTCCTAACGAACATGATCACCGAATTCTTCTAGGTTAACGAACGTCCATTCGTTTAACCGTTCGTCTCTTTTCTTTTCGTCGGATTTATTCCGCGATCGCGATGTCAGATCCGATCTTCGTTCTAGTTTATCTTCTCGCTCGTTTATCGGAATCAGGTGATTCAAGCGCCTGGAGTTTCGTTTCAAAAGCGCCGTTCCGTCTAATCAACTTAAACAAGTTTTTTCCCCGGTAAAATTTGACCTAGTTTCAACTTGCTAGAACCGAGTTGTTTTCTTCCGCCGTTTGTTTTTCGTTTCTTTGTTCGGTTCGTTCTTTCTTTGCAACCGGAGTTCTTAAGTTGAACTTTCTGGTTCGTTCTCTTGTTCGAGTTTTACCTGTGCATTAGATGAGTTCTTATTGTGTGCTTTTTGTTTGTCTGCGATAGATTACCCGGATTGCGCCGCCTGTTACTTCGAAACCCTAGGTCCAGCGGATCATCAGCAAGGCAAGTAACACTTTGATCATACCTTTTCTACAACCCATGTTTTATTGCATTAGATCAATCCTCTCACATTGCATGATTAGGATCTAATTAAATTGTGGGATGGGAAGTAGATGAGGTAGTACCTATTACTTGTTTATTATGAAACCTTTGGGAGTTACTTCTACATTTTCTTATTACGCCATGCTATGCTAGTAGACGTGGATTGGGTGAGTGATATCCATGACAGATGTGAGTTGTTAATTAATGGTTTATCTAAGGTGGCAACTTAAACACACATCTGGGTGGATTGAGGCACCTGATGTCTATCAGGACTTGCCTGTTTTTTTTCGGACCGCCACCCAGGCTCAAAGGGATCATAAGATCTTTCATGCTAGAAACTTCCGTGTGCAGCCACATGCTACTATGGGCTCTGGCGTAGTTGACTAAGTTGTGCGAACTCTTACGGGGTGGACTAGCAGATGTAGGGGTTGTAGGTGGTACGGTCTACCCCACATGTAAGGTGCTAGCGCTTCTGAAAGACTATGTCTCGGTCATCCGTTTCTCAAACACAGTGTAGTGAGAGAAAACAAACGGAGGCGATCGAGTCATGTGGGGAAAAGTGCGCAAACCTCTGCAGAGTGTATAAACTAATCATGATTAGCCGTGTCCCCGGTTATGGACAACTTGAGTATCTAGTACTTGAATATCATGTGAATCTCAACATGTTACTTCTAATTAATATTGTTGGGTTTTAATTGTTCACTTAATTGGGATCGGAATGCTATCAACCATTCTCGATGTTTAACAACCACCCTGATAGTTAAATAAATTTATTCCTTTGCAGTAGGGAAAAACTGGCTTTACGCAAAAACTGTAACCATAGAGCTTTCCACCAGCCATATATGCATATAGTATAGCTGTTTCATTCCATTACTCTCTATGTGTTACTTTGCCAGCATATTCCATGTGCTGACCCGTTTTCGGGCTGCAACTTCTCATGTTGCAGACTTTTCAGACGATGAGTAAGGTGCTTTTAGGTCGTGGTTCTATACTCAGTGATGCCGTTGGAGTTGATGGACCCATTTATCTTCCGAGTCTTCCGCTGTTATCGACACTAGATGGCCTTAAGCCATGTTTATTGTAATAAGCTCTCTTTGAGACAATGATGTAATAAGTGTGTGATTGCCACTCTGCTATAAATCCTTTGATGTACTGTGTGGTGTCAGAATTGATGATCCAGGGATGACACCTGAGCACAGAGCGCTTGATCCATTCGGGTCGGGTCGCGACAGAGAGATTATTGAAAACTCTGAAGAAGCATCGTGCTACTATTGGGTATACTCTTGATGATCTTAAGGGCATTAGTCCCACTCTATGTCAACATAAAATAAATTTGGAAGAAGATGCTAAACCCGTTCGTGATCATCAATGACGGCTGAATCCTAAAATGAAAGAAGTGGTAAGAAAGGAAATACTAAAGCTCCTTGAGGCAGGTATAATCTATCCCGTTGCTGATAGTCAGTGGGTAAGTCATGTCCATTGTGTCCCTAAGAAGGGAGGTATTACTGTCGTTCCTAATAATAAAGACGAATTGATTCCTCAAAGAATTATTACAGGTTATAGGATGGTAATTGATTTCCGCAAATTAAATAAGGCCACTAAAAAGGATCATTACCCCTTACCTTTTATCGATCATATGCTAGAAATATTATCCAAACATACACATTTTTGCTTTCTAGATGGTTATTCTGGTTTCTCTCAAATACCTGTGTCAGCCAAAGATCAATCAAAGACTACTTTTACTTGCCCTTTTGGTACTTTTGCTTATAGACGTATGCCTTTTGGTTTATGTAATGCACCTGCTACCTTTCAAAGATGCATGATGGCTATATTCTCTGACTTTTGTGAAAAGGTTTGTGAGGTTTTCATGGACGATTTCTGTGTCTATGGATCTTCTTTTGATGATTGCTTGAGCAACCTTGATCGAGTTTTGCAGAGATGTGAAGAAACTAATCTTGTCTTGAATTGGGAAAAGTGCCACTTTATGGTTAATGAAGGTATTGTCTTGGGGCATAAAGTTTCTAAAAGAGGTATTGAAGTTGATAAAGCCAAGGTTGATGCTATTGAAAAGATGCCATGCCCCAAGGACATCAAAGGTATAAGAAGTTTCCTTGGTCACGCCGGATTTTATAGGAGGTTCATTAAGGACTTTTCAATAATTTCTTGGCCTCTGACTAATTTATTACAAAAAGATATACCATTTGTCTTTGATGATGATTGTGTAGAAGCATTTGAAATTCTTAAGAAAGCATTGATCTCTGCACCTATTGTTCAGCCACCTGATTGGAATTTACCCTTTGAAATTATGTGTGATGCTAGTGATTATGCTGTAGGTGCTGTTCTAGGGCAAAGAGTTGACAAGAAATTAAATGTTATTCAATATGCTAGTAAAACCCTAGACAATGCTCAAAGAAATTATGCTACTACTGAAAAAGAATTCTTAGCAGTTGTATTTTCTTGTGATAAGTTCAGACCTTATATTGTTGATTCTAAAGTAAAAGTAACTATTCACACTGATCATGCTGCTATTAAATATCTTATGGAAAAGAAAGATGTTAAACCTAGACTTATTAGATGGGTTCTCTTGCTACAAGAATTTGACTTACATATTGTTGATAGAAAGGGAGCTGAGAACCCTGTTGCAGACAACTTGTCTAGGTTAGAAAATGTGCTTGATGACCCACTACCTATTGATGATAGCTTTCCTGATGAGCAATTAAATGTCATAAATGCTTCTCATACTGCTCCATGGTATGCTGATTATGCTAATTACATTGTTGCTAAGTTTATACCACCTAGTTTCACATACCAGCAAAAGAAAAATATTTCTATGATTTGAGGCATTACTTTTGCGATGACCCACATCTTTATAAAGAAGGAGTAGATGGTGTTATTAGACGTTGTGTACCTGAGCATGAACAGGAACAGATCCTATGCAAGTGTCACTCCGAAGCTTATGGAGGACACCATGCTGGAGATAGAACTGCACATAAGGTATTGCAATCTGGTTTTTATTGGCCTACTCTCTACAAGGATGCCCGTAAGTTTGTCTTATCTTGTGATCAATGTCAAAGAATTGGTAATATTAGTAGACGTCAAGAAATTCCTATGAACTATTCACTCGTTATTGAACCATTATGTTTGGGGCTTTGACTATATGGGACCTTTTCCTTCCTCTAATGGATATACACATATTTTAGTTGTTGTTGATTACGTTACTAAGTGGGTAGAAGCTATTCCAACTAGTAGTGCTGATCATAACACTTCTATTAAAATGCTTAAAGATGTTATTTTTCCAAGATTTGGAGTCCCTAGATATTTAATGACTGATGGTGGTTCACATTTTATTCATGGTGCTTTCCGTAAAATGCTTGCTAAGTATGATGTTAATCATAGAATTGCATCCCCTTATCACCCTCAATCTAGTGGTCAAGTAGAATTTAGTAATAGAGAGCTCGAATTAATTTTGCAAAAGACTGTTAATAGATCTAGAAAGAATTGGTCCAAGAAACTTGATGATGCATTATGGGCCTATAGAACTGCATATAAAAATCCTATGGGTATGTCTCCGTATAAAATGGTTTATGGAAAAGCATGTTACTTACCTCTCGAACTAGAACACAAGGCATATTGGGCTATTAAAGAGCTCAATTATGATTTTAAACTTGCCGGTGAGAAGAGGTTATTTGATATTAGCTCACTCGATGAATGGAGAACCCAAGCCTACGAAAATGGCAAGTTGTTTAAAGAAAAAGTTAAAAGATGGCATGATAAAAGGATACAAAAGCGTGAGTTTAATGTAGGTTATTATGTATTGCTATACAACTCTCGTTTAATAATTTTTGTAGGAAAACTTCTCTCTAAATGGGAAGGTACTTAAGTTATCGAGGAGGTCTATCGTTCCAGTGCCATAAAAATCAACAACTTCGAAGGCACACATCCAAATTTGGTGAACGGTCAAAGAATCAAACATTACATCTCTGGTAATCCCATAAATGTTGAAACCAATGTTATTGAAACCGTAACCCTGGAGGAATACACAAGGGACACTTTCCGGAACGTTTCAGACTCCGAAAAGGAATAGGTATGTGGTACGGTAAGTAAAACGACTCCAAAACAGTTTTTAAGGCAATATTTCTCCGTTTTGGAATATTTAGAAAAATAGAAAAATAAGAAGTAGTCCGGGAAGGACACGAGGGCTCCACGAGGGTGGAGGTGCGCCCTACCCTACTGGGCGCGCCCCCTACCTTGTGGGCACCTCGTGCGCTCTCCGGACTCCATTTTCGTACACGACACGTATTTTGGTCGGTGAAAATTCATTATATAATTTCCCGGAGGTTTTGACTCCCTTATCACGCAAATATCTCTTGTCTTTGTTTCGGGCTGTCCTGCTGCAGATTCGAGCAACATGTCGTCCCAGGATTCAGAAGGAGAGAGTTATGTGGCTGATTACCTTGCAGATCCTAAAGTCTATGGGGATGTGGAGAATTGTGGTTGGACTACGGAAGAAGAAGAGGACTATGAACCTAAGGGAAAGGAGGAGACGAGCTCAGATGAAGATGAAGTCCCACTACCTCAACCTGGGGACATGCATGTGGAGTTCAAAAAGTCAAGCCTTCCTGATAGAGTAAAGAAACCTAAGATCGAGTTTATCCCTTTTCGCCTCTTGTAGGAAAACAAACAGAAACTATGCAAGAAGATACTGAGCCTGTAATAGGAGATCGAGGACCTAAGGGACCAAAATTCTGTCCTCAAACGCAAATTAAGGAAGAAGCCTACGCCATCAACAAAACCATCACCTTCTCCACCAACAAAGAAGAATTGAGTATCTGGTATGGGCACTACCCATGGCAACTGCCAAGCTTGGGGGAGTGCCCCGGTATCGTATCACCATCACTTTTATCTTTACCGTTTATCTTAGATCGATCCTTTTGGTAATATCTTGATCTAGTAGAATAAAAGTTCTTAGTATGATCTAGTTGTGAGTTTTTCTTTATAATTCCTCTATGTAATCGAGTCCATGAGCTATATATATAATAAAGATTAGTGTTGAGTCAAGGGCTTGATTATTTTGCCATGATCCTAAGGGAATAAAAGAAAAGAAAAAGAATAAAAAAAGGGAAACAAAGAGATCATATGGATCTTATGGAGAGTAACGAGCTCACATAGAAAAAGTATGATGAATAAAAGTTGTTGAGAGTTGACAAGCATAGTTTTGGTCATCGTTGCAATTAATAGGAAGTAATAAAGAAACAGAGGTCTTCACATATAAATATACTATCTTGGACATCTTTTATGATTGTGAGCACTCGTTAAAATATGACATGCTAAAGAGTTGACGTTGGACAAGGAAGACAACGTAATGGGTTATGTTTTCTTACATCTGAGATAAATTATATTGTCATGGATCATCCAACATGGTTGAGCTTGCCTTTCCCCCTCATGCTAGCCAAATTCATCGCACCAAGTAGAGATACTACTTGTGCTTCCAAATACCCTTAAACCAGTTTTGCCATGAGAGTCCACCATACCTACCTATGGATTGAGTAAGATCCTCCAAGTAAGTTGTCATCGTGCAAGCAATAAAAATTGCTCTCTAAATATGTATGACTTATTAGTGTGGGAGAAAATAAGCTTTATACGATCGTTTGATATGGAAGAAATAAAAGCGACAGACTGCATAATAAAGGTCCATATCACAAGTGGCAATATAAAGTGACGTTCTTTCGCATTAAGATTTTGTGCATCCAACCATAAAAGCGCATGACAACCTCTGCTTCCCTCTGCGAAGGGCCTATCTTTTACTTTTATCTCCTACCTTGCATAAGAGTGATACGTCTCCAACGTATCTATAATTTTTGATTGCTCCATGCTATATTATCTAATGTTTTGGACATTATTGGGATTTATTATCCATTTTTATATTATTTTTGGGACTAACCTATTAACCGGAGGCCCAGCCCAGAATTGCTGTTTTTTGCCTGTTTTAGGGTTTCGAAGAAAAGGAATATCAAACGGAGTCCAAACGGAATGAAACCTTCGGGAACGTGATTTTCTCAACGAACAAGACCCAGGAGACTTGGACCCTATGTCAAGAAAGAAAAAAGGAGGCCACGAGGTAGGGGGACGCGCCTGCCTACCCCAGGCGCGCCCTCCACCCTCGTGGGCCCCCTGTTGCTCCTCCGACGTACTCCTTCCTCCTATATATACCTACGTACCCCCAAACGATCAGATACGGAGCCAAAACCCTAATTCCACCGCCGTAACTTTCTGTATCCATGAGATCCCATCTTGGGGCCTGTTCCGGAGCTCCGCCGGAGGGGGCATCGATCACGGAGGGCTTCTACATCAACACCATAGCCCTTCCGATGAAGTGTGAGTAGTTTATCTCAGACCTACGGGTCCATAGTTAGTAGCTAGATGGCTTCTTCTCTCTTTTTGTATCTCAATACAATGTTCTCCCCCTCTTTTGTGGAGAACTATTCGATGTAATCTTCTTTTTGCGGTGTGTTTGTTGAGAACGATGAATTGTGGGTTTATGATCAAGTCTATCTATGAATAATATTTGAATCTTCTCTGAATTCTTTTATGTATGATTGGTTATCTTTGCAAGTCTCTTCGAATTATCAGTTTGGTTTGGCCTACTAGATTGATCTTTCTTGCAATGGGAGAAGTGCTTAGCTTTGGGTTCAATCTTGCGGTGTCCTTTCCCAATGACAGTAGGGGCAGCAAGGCAGGTATTGTATTGTTGCCATCGAGGATAACAAGATGGGGTTTTCTTCATATTGCATGAGTCTATCCCTCTACATCATGTCATCTTGCTTAAGGTGGTACTCCGTTTTTAAGTTAATACTCTAGATGCATGCTGGATAGCGGTCGATGAGTGGAGTAATAGTAGTAGATGCAGGCAGGAGTCGGTCTACTTGTCTCGGACGTGATGCCAATATACATGATCATACCTAGATATTCTCATAACTATGCTCAATTCTGTCAATTGCTCAACAGCAAGTTGTTCACCCACCGTAGAATACTTATGCTCTCGAGAGAAGCCACTAGTGAAACATATTGCCCCTGGGTCTATCTTCATCATATTAATCTCCTACTACTTAGTTATTTCCTTTGCCTTTATTTTAGTTTGCATCTTTATCAAAAAAATACCAAAAATATTATCTTATCATATCTATCAGATCTCACTCTCGTAAGTGGCCTTATAGGGATTGACAACCCCTATTTGCGTTGGTTGCGAGGATTTATTTGTTTTGTGCAGGTACGAGGGACTCGCGCGTAGCCTCCTACTGGATTGATACTTTGGTTCTCAAAAACTGAAGGAAATACTTATGCTACTTTGTGGCATCATCCCTTCCTCTTCGAGGAAAACCAACGCAGTGCTCAAGAGGTAGCAAGAAGGATTTCTGGCGCCGTTGCCGGGGAGGTCTATGATACGTCTCCAACGTATCTATAATTTTTGATTGCTCCATGCTATGTTATCTACTATTTTGGGCAATATTGGGCTTTATTATCCACTTTTATATTATTTTTGAGACTAACCTATTAACTGGAGGCCCAGCCCAGATTTACTGTTTTTGCCTATTTCAGTGTTTCGAAGAAAAGGAATATCAAATGGAGTCGGAACGACACAAAATCAACTGGAGAAGTTATTTTTGGAAGGAAAGCTACCGGAAAAGCTTGGAGTGCATGTCAGGAAAGAAGGGAGGTGCTCACAAGGGTGGGGGCGCGCCCCTGCCTCGTGGCCCCCCTTTCGGTCTCCTGACGTATCTCTTTCACCCATATATACCTACATATCCTAAAACTTCCAGAAAACACAATAGATCGGGAGGTCCGCCACCAGAAGCCTCTGTAGCCACCGAAAACCAATCTAGACCCGTTCCAGCACCCTGCCGGAGGGGGAAATCCTTCTCCGGTGGCCATCTTCATCATCCCGGTGCTCTCCATGACGAGGAGGGAGTAGTTCTCCCTCGGCGCTGAGGGTATGTACCAGTAGCTATGTGTTTGATCTCTCTCTCTCTTGTGTTCTTGAGATGATACGATCTTGATGTATCGCGAGCTTTGCTATTATATTTGGATCCTATGATGTTTCTTCCCCCCTCTACTCTCTTGTAATGATTTGAGTTTCCCCTTTGAAGTTATCTTATCGGGTTGAGTCTTTAAAGATTTGAGAGCACTTGATGTATGTCTTGCCGTGCGTATCTGTGGTGACAATAGGATACCACGTGATTCACTTGATGTATGTTTTGGTGATCAACTTGCGGGTTCCGCCCATGAACCTATGCATAGGGGTTGGCACACGTTTTCGTCGTGGTTCTCCGGTAGAAACTTTGGGGCACTCTTTGAGGTCCTATGTGTTGGTTGAATAGATGAATCTGAGATTGTGTGATGCATATCGTATAATCATGCCCACGGATACTTGAGGTGACATTGGAGTATCTGGGTGACATTAGGGTTTTGGTTGATTTGTGTCTTAAGGTGTTATTCTAGTACAAACTCTAGGGCTGTTTGTGACACTTATAGGAATAGCCCAACGGATTGATTGGAAAGAATAACTTTGAGGTGGTTTCATACCCTACCATAATCTCTTCGTTCGTTCTCCGCTATTAGTGACTTTGGAGTGACTCTTTGTTGCATGTTGAGGGATAGTTATGTGATCCAATTATGTTATTATTGTTGAGAGGACTTGCACTAGTGAAAGTATGAACCCTAGGCCTTGTTTACTATCATTGCAATACCGTTTACGCTCACTTTTATCATTAGTTACCTTGCTGTTTTTATAATTTCAGATTACAAATACCTTTATCTACCATCCATATTGCACTTGTATCACCATCTCTTCGCTGAACTAGTGCACCTACACAATTTACCATTGTATTAGGTGTGTTGGGGACACAAGAGACTCTTTGTTATTTGTTTGCAGGGTTGCTTGAGAGAGACCATCTTCATCCTACGCCTCCTACGGATTGATAAACCTTAGGTCATCCACTTGAGGGAAATTTGCTACTGTCCTACAAACCTCTGCACTTGGAGGCCCAACAACGTCTACAAGAAGAAGGTTGTGTAGTAGACATCAAGCTCTTTTCTGGCGCCGTTGCCAGGGAGGTTAGCGCTTGAAGGTATATCTTTAGATCTTGCAATCGAGTCTTTTAGTTTCTTGTCTTATCACTAGTTTAGCTGATAATAGAAAACTATAAAAAATGGAATTGAGTTTGTCTCATATGCTTCACCTTTTTAATATCTTTCGTAAGTATGATGGAAAGGAAAATTGTGCTCAAGTGCTAGAAGAAAAAATCTATAAAATGTTTGGCACTAAATATTTGAATGATGAGCATGATTGCAATGTTGTTAGTACGAATTCTTTGAATATCCATGATACTAATGATGATTGCACTAGTTATGATGTCTCCTATAAACATGTCAATTTTTGTGGAGTGCATTGGGTTTGTAAGTACACACCAAATAGGGAAGATAGATATTGCAAGAGGCATAAGTACTTAGAAACTGAATTGTTGCAAGAAAGTCTTGATGATTGTGCTGAAAAATTCAATATTTTTCGCGCCCCTATGAACTTTGCAATTAACATGGTCATTTAAATCTCCAATGCAAATTGTTTCATGACCGAATTGTATCCAAAAATTGTGATAATTTGATTACCCTTGAGCATCATAAAGAGCTTAATCTTATTTTGGGGTATGAGGAAATGAAACGTATAACTGAGGGTATTCCAAAGTTTAATCTTGATAGATTTCTTGATTTTGATCTAGAGAAAATTTATATGTATTGTGCGGTGAATTGTATTGAAAATCCTTATATTGCAACCTACATAAAGAAAAGAAAAGAAAGAGAAGATGAAGAGAATACTAATGAAAGGGAAGAGGCTTCCCAATACCCTCCTATTATTTCTTATGATGAATCAGGTAACGAGGAGGAGCCTCCTATTCAACCAATCTCATTAATAAGGAGCTCCAAAAATAGGATTGAACCCACACATGATGTGGTGAAGAAGAAGAAAAGAAAATGGAAGAGAGGTAAAAAGATATCTCTCTCAAATAATGCTGCTCCTATTACTATTGTGCCTCATGAAAATATAATTGTGGAAGATAATGATACTTCTTATGATCTTGAAAATATTTTTGGCACTTGCTTGGAAGAATATGATAATTGCTATACTATTGGTGCTATCCATACTATTAATGATGAGAGTGATTATGCTTATGATATGAAAAGGCCCAAGCTTGGGGATGCTATGTTTGATGAAGATGATGTTTTTGAGAATATATTTGCTGCAATTAATGTTTGTCCCAAGCTTGGGGATGCTACGTTTAATGAAGATGATATTTTTAGTCTCCCAAGTTTTGATATGCAAATTTATAATGATGATAGCATGCCTCCTACTTATGAGGATTATTGTGATGATACTTACGCTATAAAAAGTAGTGATTATATTTATAAAACTTGTCATGATTATGGTTACCCATTTTCTGAACATTACTCTTTTAATGTGGAAACAATTTATAGTATTCAAGTCTCTTATGATACTCCCACTATTCCGAATGAGAAGAATTTTACTTATGTGGAGAGTAGTAAATTTTCTATGCTTGTACATCATGAAAAGAATGCTTTAGGTGCTGGTTATATTGTTGAATTCATTCATGATGCTACTGAAAATTATTATGAGGGAGGAATATATGCTTGTAGGAATTGCAATAATATCGAGTTTCCTCTCTACGTGCTTAAAGTTTTGAAGTTATGCTTGTTTTACCCTCCTATGCTAGTTGATTATTGTTCCCACAAGTTGTTTGCTCACAAAATCCCTATGCATAGGAAGTGGGTTAGACTTAAATGTGCTAGTCATATTATTCATGATGCTCTCTTTATGTTACAGTTCTTATCCTTTATATGAGCATCATTGAAACCATCATGCCTAGCTACGGGCGTTAAACGATGGCTCTTGTTGGGAGGCAACCCAATTTTATTCTTGTCCCTTGCTTTTTGCTACTGTTTAGTAATAAATAATTTATCTAGCCTCTTTTATTGTTGTGTTTTTTGTGTTTAATTAGTGTTTGTGCCAAGTAGAACCATTGGGAAGACTTGGGGAAAGTCTTGTTAATCTTGCTGTAAAAAACAGAAACTTTAGCGCTCACGAGAACTGCTGCCATTTTTATTTGGAGAGTGATATTTAGTTAATTATTTTTGCAGATGATTAATAGATAAATTCCTCAGGTCCAGAAATTTATTTGAGAATTTTATGAGTTCCAGAAGTATACGTTTGATTCAGATTACTACAGACTGTTCTGTTTTTGACAGATTCTGTTTTTCATGTGTTGTTTACTTATTTTGATGAATCTATGGCTAGTAAAATAGTTTATAAACCATAGAGAAGTTGGAATACATTAGTTTAACACCAATATAAATAAATAATGAGTTCATTACAGTACCTTGAAGTGGTGATTTATTTTCTTATACTAACGGAGCTTACGAGTTTTCTGTTAAGTTTTGTGTTGTGAAGTTTTCAAGTTTTGGGTAAGGATTCGATGGACTATTGAATAAGGAGTGGAAAGATCCTAAGCTTGGGGATGCCCCGGAAGGCATCCCCTCTTTCGTCTTTCGTTCATCGGTAACTTTACTTGGAGCTATATATTTATTTACCACATGATATGTGTTTTGCTTGGAGCGTCAATTTATTTTGTTAGGATTTGCTTGCTGTTATTTAGAACAATGTTTTGCATCTTTTATTTCAATTAAAGTGGCATTGATATCCTTTACTATGCCTATGTTACAAGTATACATGTTGCTGTTTGGAAACAGAAAGTTTACCACTGCTGCAATAATTCCCTAGAAAAGTCAGAATGTGATAAAATGTTGAAACCTCTTGCATATTAAGCTCAGATAAATTTAAGACAGTGGGAATTTTCTTTCATAATTTTGGAACTAGGGAAGTAAGGATGTTGCAGCATTCTTTACAGACTAACCTGTTTAGGCAGATTGCTGTTATGTTTGCATTGTTTGTAGATGTTTGCTTCTTTAATGATTCTATTTGAGGATAGGACTATTAAATATGCAGAGGCATTTAGTATGCAATGTTGAATAATAATTTTAGTGATTTTCTACAGTAGAGTATGATAAGGTTTTTGCAATGGTTTATACTAACTTATCTCACGAGTCCTTGTTGAGTTTTGTGTCGATGAAGCTTTTGAGATTTAGGGAGACCATGATATGAGAGGAATTAAGGAGACACAAAAGCTCAAGCTTGGGGATGCCCAAGGCACCCCAAGATAATATTTCAAGAAGTCTCAAGCATCTAAGCTTGGGGATGCCCGGGTTGGCATCCCACCTTTCTTCTTCAACAACTATCGGTTAGTCTCGGTTGATCCTAAGTTTTTGCTTCTTCACATGATGTTTGCCATTATTAGAACGTCATTTTATTTTGCTTTTCTTGCTGTTTGAATAAAGTACCAAGATCTGAAATTCTTAAATGTTAGAGAGTCTTCACATAGTTGCACAATTATTCAACTACTCATTGATCTTCACTTATATCTTTCGGAGTAGTTTGTCATTTGCTCTAGTGCTTCACTTATATCTTTTAGAGCATGGTGGTAGTTTTATTTTGAAGAAATAGATGAACTCTCATGCTTCACTTAGATTATTTTGGGAGTCTTAATAGCATGGTAATTTGCTTAAAATCCTAATATGCTAGGTATCCAAGAATAATAAAAACTTTCATATGAAGTGAATTGAATACTATGAGAAGTTTCATACTTGATGATTGTTTTGAGATATGGAGGTAATAATATCAAAGTCGTGCTAGTTGAGTAGTTGTGAAATTGAGAAATGCTTGTGCTGAAGTTTGCAAGTCCCGTAGCATGCATGTATGGTAAACGTTATGTAACAAATTTGAAACATGAGGTGTTATTTGATTGTCTTCCTTATGAGTGGCGGTCGGGGACGAGCGATGGTCTTTTCCTACCAATCTATACCCCTAGGAGCATGCACGTAGTGCTGAGGTTTCTGATGACTTGTAGACTTTTGCAATAAGTATGTGAGTTCTTTATGACTAATGTTGAGTCCATGGATTATACGCACTCTCACCCTTCCATCCTTGCTAGCCTCTTCGGTACCGTGCATTGCCCTTTCTCACATTCAGAGTTGGTGCAAACTCCGCCAGTGCATCCAAACCCCGTGATATGATACGCTCTATCACACATAAACCTCCTTATATCTTCCTCAAAACAGCCACCATACCTACCTATTATGGCATTTCCATATCCATTCCGAGATATATTGCCATGCAAATTTCCATCATTCCGTTCATCATGACACATTCATCATTGTCATATTGCTTTGCATGATCATGTAGCTGACATCATATTTGTGGCAAAGCCACCATGCATAATTTATCATACATGTCGTTCTTGATTCATTGCATATCCCGGTACACCACCTGAGGCATTCATATAGAGTCATCTTTGTTCTAGTATCAAGTTGTAATAATTGAGTTGTAAATAAATAGAAGTGTGATGATCATCATTATTAGAGCATTGTACCAAGTGAGGAATAAATAAAAAAAGAGAAAGGCCAAAAAAAGAGAAGGCCCAAAAAAGAGAGAAAGGCCATAAAAAAGAGAAGGCCTAAAAAAATGAGAGAAAAAGAGAGAAGGGACAATGCTACTATCCTTTTACCACACTTGTGCTTCAAAGTAGCACCATGATCTTCATAGTAGAGAGTCTCTCATGTTATCACTTTCATATACTAGTGGGAAATTTTTATTATAGAACTTGGCTTGTATATTCTAACAATGGGCCTCCTCAAGTGCCCTAGGTATTCATGAGCAAGCAAGTTGGATGCACACCCACTTAGTTTCTTTTTGAGCTTTCATACATTTATAGCTCTAGTGCATCCATTGCATGGCAATCCCTACTCACTCACATTGATATCTATTGATGGGCATCTCCATAGCCCGTTGATACGCCTAGTTGATGTGAGACTACTTCTCCCTTTTTGTCTTCTCCACATAACCCCCCTCATTATATTCTATTCCACCCATAGTGCTATATCCATGGCTTGCGCTCATGTATTGCGTCAAAGTTTATGAGTTTGATATTACTAAAGTATGAAATAATTGATTAGCTTGTCATCGGGGTTGTGCATGATGAGAGCATTCTTGTGTGACGAAAATGAAACATGACTAAACTATATGATTTTGTAGGGATGAACTTTCTTTGGCCATGTTATTTTGAGAAGACACGATTGCTTAGCTAGTATGCTTGAAGTATTATCATTTATATGTCAATATGAACTTTTGTCTTGAGTCTTTTGGATCTGAATATTCATACCACAATTAAGAAGAATTGCATTGAAATTATGCCAAGTAGCACTCCGCATAAAAAATTCTGTTTTTATCATTTACCTACTCGAGGACGAGCAGGAATTAAGCTTGGGGATGCTTGATACGTCTCCAACGTAACTATAATTTTTGATTGCTCCATGCTATGTTATCTACTATTTTGGGCAATATTGGGCTTTATTATCCACTTTTATATTATTTTTAAGACTAACCTATTAACCGGAAGCCCAGCCCAGATTTGTTGTTTTTTTGCCTATTTCAGTGTTTCGAAGAAAAGGAATATCAAACGGAGTCGGAACGGAACGAAATCAACTGGAGAAGTTATTTTTGGAAGGAAAGCTACCGGAAAAGCTTGGAGTGCACATCAGGAAAGAAGGGAGGTGCTCACGAGGGTGGGGGCACGCCCACCCCCTAGGGCGCGCCCTACTGCCTCGTGGCCCCCCTTCGGTCTCCTGACGTATCTCTTTCACCCATATATACCTACGTATCCTAAAACTTCCAGAAAACACAATAGATCGGGAGTTCTGCCGCCAGAAGCCTCCGTAGCCACCGAAAACCAATCTAGACCCTTTCCGGCACCCTGCCGGAGGGGGCAATCCTTCTCCGGTGGCCATCTTCATCATCCCGGTGCTCTCCATGACGAGGAGGGAGTAGTTCTCCCTCGGGGTTGAGGGTATGTACCAGTAGCTATGTGTTTGATCTCTCTCTCTCATGTTCTTGAGATGATACGATCTTGATATATCGCGAGCTTTGCTATTATATTTGGATCCTATGATGTTTCTTCCCCCCTCTACTCTCATATAATGAATTGAGTTTCCCCTTGGAAGTTATCTTATCGGATTGAGTCTTTAAAGATTTGAGAACACTTGATGTATGTCTTGCCGTGCGTATCTGTGGTGACAATGGGATACCACGTGATTCACTTGATATATGTTTTGGTGATCAACTTGCGGGTTCCGCCCATGAACCTATGCATAGGGGTTGGCACACGTTTTCGTCGTGATTCTCCGGTAGAAACTTTGGGGCACTCTTTGAGGTCCTATGTGTTGGTTGAATAGATGAATCTGAGATTGTGTGATGCATATCGCATAATCATGCCCACGGATACTTGAGGTGACATTGGAGTATCTAGGTGACATTAGGGTTTTGGTTGATTTGTGTCTTAAGGTGTTATTCTAGTACAATCTCTAGGGCTGTTTGTGACACTTATAGGAATAGCCCAACGGATTGATTGGAAAGAATAACTTTGAGGTGGTTTCGTACCCTACCATAATCTCCTCGTTCGTTCTCCGCTATTAGTGACTTTGGAGTGACTCTTTGTTGCATGTTGAGGGATAGTTATGTGATCCAATTATGTTATTATTGTTGAGAGGACTTGCACTAGTGAAAGTATGAACCCTAGGCCTTGTTTACTATCATTGCAATACCGTTTACGCTCACTTTTATCATTAGTTACCTTGCTTTTTTTATAATTTCAGATTACAAATACCTTTATCTACCATCCATATTGCCTTGTATCACCATCTCTTCGCCGAACTAGTGCACCTATACAATTTACCATTGTATTGGGTGTGTTGGGGACACAAGAGACTCTTTGTTATTTGGTTGCAGGGTTGCTTGAGAGAGACCATCTTCATCCTACGCCTCCTACGGATTGATAAACCTTAGGTCATCCACTTGACGGAAATTTGATACTATCCTACAAACCTCTGCACTTGGAGGCCCAATAACGTCTACAAGAAGAAGGTTGTGTAGTAGACATCAGTCTACGCAAAAGTCAACATACCAAGTACCCATCACATACCTGTATCTCCCGCATTACATTATTTGCCATTTGCCTCTCGTTTTCCTCTCCCCCACTTCACCCTTGTCGTTTTATTCGCCCTCTCTCTCTCTATCCTCCCTCTCTTTCTCTATTTGCCTCTTTTTGCCCGCTTGCTTTTTGTTTGCTTGTGTGTTAGTTTGCTTGTTTGTCACGATGGCTCAAGATAATACTAAATTGTCTGACTTCACCAATACCAACAATAATGATTTTATTAGCACTCCGATTGCTCCTCTTACCGATGCTGAATCTTGTGAAATTAATACTGCTTTGCTGAATCTTGTCATGAAAGATCTGTTTTCTGGCCTTCCTAGTGAAGATGCCGCTACCCATCTAAATAGCTTCGTTAATTTGTGTGACATGCAAAAGAAGAAAGATATGGATAATGATATTATTAAATTGAAGCTATTTCCTTTTTCGCTTAGAGATCGTGCTAAAGTTTGGTTTTCGTCTTTGCCTAAATATAGTATTGATTCATGGAACAAGTGCAAAGCTGCTTTTATCTCTAAGTATTTTACTCCCGCTAAGATCATCTCTCTTAGAAACGATATTATGAATTTTAAGCAACTTGATCATGAACATGTTGCACAAGCTTGGGAGAGATTGAAATTAATGATACGTAATTGCCCTACTCATGGTTTAAATTTGTGGATGATTGTTCAGAACTTTTATGCCGGATTGAATTTTGCTTCTAGAAATCTTTTAGATTTGGCCACGGGAGGCACTTTTATGGAAATCACTTTAGGAGAAGCTACTAAACTCCTAGATAATATTATGGTTAATTATTCTCAATGGCATACTGAAAGATCTACTAATAAAAAGGTGCATGCGATAGAAGAAATTAATGTTTTGAGTGGAAAGATGGATGAACTTATGAAATTATTTGCTAATAAGAGTGTTTCTTTTGATCCTAATGATATGCCCTTGTCTACTTTGATTGAGAATAATAATGAATCTATGGATGTGAATTTTGTTGGTAGGAACAATTTTGGTAACAACGCGTATAGAGGAAATTTCAACCCTAGGCCTTATCCTAGTAATCCCTATAATAATTATGGTAATTCCTACAACAATTCTTATCGAAATTATAATAAGATGCCCTCTGATTTTGAATCTAATATTAAAGAATTTATTACTTCGCAAAAGAATTTTAATGCTTTGATTGAAGAAAATTGCTTAAGATTGATGATTTGGCTAGGAACGTTGATAGAATTTCTCTTGATGTTGATTCTTTGAAACTTAGATCTATTCCACCTAAGCATGATATCAATGAGTCTCTCAAAGCCATGAGAATTTCCATTGATGAGTGCAAAGAAAGAACCGCTAGGATGCGTGCTAAGAAAGATGCCTTTATAAGAGCGTGTTCTTCTAGTTCCTATGAAAATAAAGATGAAGATCTAAAAGTTATTGATGTGTCCCCTATTAAATCTTTGTTTTCCAATATGAATCTTGATAATGATGGGACTGAATATGATCCACCCTTACCTAGAAGGCATTCCAAGAATTCGGAATTTGTTGATGTTGATCCTAAATTTGATAAAAGTGGGATTGAAGAAATTAAAACCCTAGATGTTGCTAAACCCACTATCATGGATTTCAAGGAATTTAACTACGAAAATTGCTCTTTGATTGATTGTATTTCCTTGTTGCAATCCGTGCTAAATTCTCCTCATGCTTATAGTCAAAATAAAGCGTTTACTAAACATATCGTTGATGCCTTGATGCAAACTTATGAAGAAAAACTTGAATTGGCAGTCTCTATCCCTAGAAAACTTTATGATGAGTGGGAACCAACTATTAAAATTAAAATTAAAGATCATGAATGCTATGCTTTATGTGATTTGGGTGCTAGTGTTTCCATGATTCCAAAGACTTTGTGTGATTTGTTAGGTTTCCATGATTTTGATGATTGCTCTCTAAACTTGCACCTTGCGGATTCCACTATTAAGAAACCTATGGGAATAATTAATTATTTTATTATTGTTGCAAATAGGAATTATGTGCCCGTAGATTTTATTGTTCTTGACATAGATTGCAATCCTTCATGTCCTATTATTCTTGGTAGACCTTTCCTTAGAACGATTGGTGCAATTATTGATATGAAGGAAGGAAATATTATATTCCAATTTCCATTAAGGAAAGGCATGGAACACTTTCCTAGAAATAAAATTAAATTACCTTGTGAATCTATTATGAGAGCCACTTATGGATTGCCTACCAAAGATGGCAATAGCTAGATCTATTCTAGCTTGTTATGCCTAGCTAGGGGCGTTAAACGATAGCGCTTGTTGGGAGGCAACCCAATTTTATTTTTATTCCTTGATTTTTGCTCCTGTTTAGTAATAAATAATTTATCCAGACTCTGTTTTGGTTTTATTTTTTGTGTTTAATTAGTGTTTGTGCCAAGTAGAACCATTGGGAAGACTTGGGGAAAGTCTTGTTACACTTGCTGTAAAAAACAGAAACTTTAGCGCTCACGAGAACTGCTGTCATTTTTATTTGGAAAGTTCTTAGTTAATTCTTTTTGCAGATGATTAATAGATAAATTACTCATGTCCAGCAATTTATTTTAGAATTTTTGGGGTTCCATATCTTGCGCTAGCTACAGATTACTACAGACTGTTTTGTTTTTGACAGATTCTGTTTTTTGTGTGTTGTTTGCTTATTTTGATGAATCTATGGCTAGTAAAATAGTTTATAAACCATAGAGAAGTTGGAATACAGTAGGTATAACACCAATATAAATAAATAATGAGTTCATTACAGTACCTTGAAGTGGTTTTTATTCTCTTTCGCTAACGGAGCTCACGAGATTTTCTACTTTAAGTTTTGTGTTGTCAAGTTTTCAAGTTTTGGGTAAAGATTTGATGGATTATGGAATAAGGAGTGGCAAGAGCCTAAGCTTGGGGATGCCCATGGAACCCCCAAGATAACCTAAGGACACCTAAAAGCCAAAGCTTGGGGATGCCCCGGAAGGCATCCCCTCTTTCGTCTACTTCTATCGGTAACTTTACTTGGAGCTATATTTTTATTCGCCACATGATATGTGTTTTGCTTGGAGCGTCTTGTATTATTTGAGTCTTTGCTTTTTAGTTTACCACAATCATTCTTGATGTACACACCTTTTGAGAGAGCCATACATGATTTGGAATTTGTTAGAATACTCTATGTGCTTCGCTAATATCTTTTGAGTTATATAATTTTGCTCTAGTACTTCACTTATATCTTTTAGAGCACGGTGGTGGATTTGTTTTATAGAAACTATTGATCTCTCATGCTTCACTTAGATTATTTTGAGAGTCCTAATATCATGGTAATTTGCTTAAAATCCTAATATGCTAGGTATTCAAGAATAAAAAAAATTCTCTTATGAGTGTGTTGAATACTATGATAAGTTTGATACTTGATAATTGTTTTGAGATATGGAGATGGTGATATTAAAGTCATGCTAGTTGAGTAGTTGTGAATTTGAGAAATACTTGTGTTGAAGCTTGTGATTCCCATAGCATGCACGTATGGTGAACCGTTATGTGATGAAGTCGGAGCATGATTTATTTATTGATTGTCTTCCTTATGAGTGGCGGTCGGGGACGAGCGATGGTCTTTCCTACCAATCTATCCCCCTAGGAGCATGCGCGTAATACTTTGCTTTGATAACTTGCAGATTTTTGCAATAAGTATATGAGTTCTTTATGACTAATGTTGAGTCCATGGATTATACGCACTCTCACCCTTCAAGCTTTGCTAGCCTCTCTAATACCGCACACCTTTCGCCGCTATCATACACCCGCCATATACCTTCCTCAAAACAGCCACCATATCTACCTATTATGGCATTTCCATAGCCATTCCGAAATATATTGCCATGCAACTTTCCACCGTTCTGTTTATTATGACACACTCATGCATCATTGCATATCCCGGTACACCGCCGAAGGCATTCATATAGAGTCATACTTTGTTCTAAGTATCGAGTTGTAATTGTTGAGTTGTAAGAAAAATAAAAGTGTGATGATCATCATTATTAGAGCATTGTCCCAGTGAGGAAAGGATGATGGAGACTATGATTCCCCCACAAGTCGGGATGAGACTCCGGACGAAAAATTAAAAAAAGAGAAAGAAAAGAGGCCATAAAAAAAGAGAAAATGCCCAAATAAAAAAATAACAATAAAAATAATAAAAAATGAGAGAAAAAGAGAGAAGGGACAATGTTACTATCCTTTTACCACACTTTTGCTTTAAAGTAGCACCATGATCTTAATAGTAGAGAGTCTCTCATGTTATCACTTTCATATACTAGTGGGAATCTTTCATTATAGAACTTGGCTTGTATATTCCAATGATGGGCTTCCTCAAAATGCCCTAGGTCTTCATGAGCAAGCAAGTTGGATGCACATCCACTTAGTTTCTTTTTGAGCTTTCATATACTTATAGCTCTAGTGCATCCGTTGCATGGCAATCCCTACTCACTCACATTGATATCTATTGATGGGCATCTCCATAGCCCGTTGATATGCCTAGTTGATGTGAGACTATCTTCTCCCTTCTTGTCTTCTCCACAACCACCACTCTATTCCACCTATAGTGATATATCCATGGCTCACGCTCATGTATTGCGTGAAGATTGAATTTTTTTTGAGAATGTCAAAAGTATGAAACAATTGCTTGGCTTGTCATTGGCGTTGTGCATGATTTAAATATTTTGTGTGGTGAAGATAGAGCATAGCGAGACTATATGGTTTTGTAGGGATAACTTTCTTTAGCCATGTTATTTTGAGAAGACATAATTGCTTTGTTAGTATGCTTGCAGTATTATTATTTTTATGTCAATATGAACTCTTGTCTTGAATATTTCGGATCTGAATATTCATACCACAATTAAGAAGAATTACATTAAAATTATGCCAAGTAGCACTCCGCATCAAAAATTCTGTTTTTATCATTTACCTACTCGAGGACGAGCAGGAATTAAGCTTGGGGATGCTTGATACGTCTCCAACGTATCTATAATTTTTGATTGCTCCATGCTATATTATCTACTGTTTTGGACATTATTGGGCTTTATTATCCACTTTTATATTATTTTTGGGACTAACCTATTAACCGAAGGCCCAGCCCAGAATTGATGTTTTTTGCCTGTTTTAGGGTTTTGAAGAAAAGGAATATCAAACGGAGTCCAAACGGAATGAAACCTTCGGCAACGTGATTTTCTCAACGAACAAGACCCGGGAGACTTGGACCCTACGTCAAGAAAGAAAAGAGGAGGCCTCTGTGATGACGGCCCTCTTCCGGCGGAGCTCTGGAACAGGCCCCAAGATGGGATCTCGTGGATACAGAAAGTTGCGGCGGTGGAATTAGGTTTTTGGCTCCTGTTCTGATCGTTTGGGGGTATGTGTGTATATATAGGAGGAAGAAGTACGCCGGAGGAGCACCGAGGGGCCCACGAGGAAGGGGGCGCCCCCCCACCCTCGTGACCGCCTCTTTTGTTCCTTGGAGCAGGGTCCAAGTCTCCTGGATCACCGTTCGGTGAGAAAATCACGTTCCCGAAGATTTTATTCCGTTTGGACTCCGTTTGATATTCTGTTCTCTGAAACACTGAAATAGCAAAAAAACAACAATTCTGGGCTGGGCCTCCGGTTAATAGGTTAGTCCCAAAAATAATATAAAAGTGGAAAATAAATCCCAATATAGTCCAAAACAGTAGATAATATAGCATGGAGCAATCAAAAATTATAGATACGTTGGAGACGTATCAGGCATCCCCAAGCTTAATTCCTGCTCGTCCTCGAGTAGGTAAATGATAAAAAGAGAATTTTTGATGCGGAGTGCTACTTGGCATAATTTCAATGTAAATTCTTCTTAATTGTGGTATGAATATTCAGATAAAGATTCAAGACAAAAGTTTATATTGACATAAAAATAATAATACTTCAAGCATACTAACAAAGCAATTATGTCTTCTCAAAATAACATGGCCAAAGAAAGTTATCCCTACAAAATCATATAGTCTGGCTATGCTCTATCTTCACCACACAAATTATTTAAATCATGCACAACCCCGATGACAAGCCAAGCAATTGTTTCATACTCTAACTTTTTCAAAACTTTTTCAATCTTCACGCAATACATGAGCGTGAGCCATGGATATAGCACTATAGGTGGAATAGAATGGTGGTTGTGAGAAGACAAAAAGGAGAAGATAGTCTCACATCAACTAGGCATATCAACGGCTATGGAGATGCCCATCAATAGATATCAATGTGAGTGAGTAGGGATTGCCATGCAACGGATGCACTAGAGCTATAAGTATATGAAAGCTCAAAAAGAAACTAAGTGGGTGTGCATCCAACTTGCTTGCTCATGAAGACCTAGGGCATTTGAGGAAGCCCATCATTGGAATATACAAGCCAAGTTCTATAATGTAAAATTCCCACTAGTATATGAAAGTGATAACATAAGAGACTCTCTACTATGAAGATCATGGTGCTACTTTGAAGCACAAGTGTGGTAAGAGGATAGTAACATTGTCCCTTCTCTCTTTTTCTCTCATTTATTATATATATATTCGTCCGGAGTCTCATCCACGACTTATGGGGGAATCATAGTCTCCATCATCCTTTCCTCACTGGGACAATGCTCTAATAATGATGATCATCACACTTTTATTTTTCTTACAACTCAACAATTACAACGATACTTAGAACAAAATATGACTCTATGTGAATGCATCTGGCGGTGTACCGGGATATGCAATATGACAATGATGGAGTGTGTCATGATGAACTAGATGGTGGAAAGTTGCATGGCAATATATCTCGGAATGGCTATGGAAATGCCATATAGGTAGGTATGGTGGCTGTTTTGAGGAAGGTATATGGTAGGTGTATGATACCGGCGAAAGGTGCGCGGTATTAGAGAGGCTAGCAAAGGTGGAAGGGTGAGAGTGCGTATAATCCATGGACTCAACATTAGTCATAAAGAACTCATATACTTATTGCAAAAATCTAGAAGTTATCAAAGCAAAGTATTACGCGCATGCTCCTAGGGGGATAGATTGGTAGGAAAAGACCATCGCTCATCCCCGACCGCCACTCATAAGGAAGACAATCAATAAATAAATCATGCTCCGACTTCATCACATAACGGTTCACCATACGTGCATGCTATGGGAATCACAAACTTTAACACAAGTATTCTTTAAATTCACAACTACTCAACTAGCATGACTTTAATATTATCACCTCCATATCTCAAAACAATTATCATGCTTCAATCTTTTCTTAGTATTCAACACACTCAAAAGAAAGTTTCACAAATCTTGAATACCAAGCATATATATTAAGCAAATTACCATGCTATTAAGAGACTCTCAAAATAATTTAAGTGAAGCATGAGAGATCAATAGTTTCTTTAAAACAAATCCACCACCGTGCTCTAAAAGATCTAAGTGAAGCACATAGAGCAAAATTATAATGCTCAAAAGATATAAGTGAAGCACATAGAGCAAAACTAACTTAGCTCAAAAGATATAAGTGAAGCACATAGAGTATTCTATCAAATTTTAATTCATGTATGGCTCTCTCAAAAGGTGTGTACAGAAGGAATGATTGTGGCATACTAAGACACAAAGACACAAATAATACAAGACGCTCCAAGCAAAACACATATCATGTTGGTGAATAAAAATATAGCTCCAAGTAAATTACCGATGGAAGTGGACGAAAGAGGGGATGCCTTCCGGGGCATCCCCAAGCTTTGACTTCTTGGTGTCCTTGGATTATCTTGGGGGTGCCATGGGCATCCCCAAGCTTAGGCTCTTGCCACTCCTTGTTCCATGATCCATCAAAAGAATTCACCCAAAACTTGAAAACTTCACAACACAAAACTCAAAATAGAAAACTCGTGAGCTCCGTTAGCGAAAGAAAACAAAAGACCACTTCAAGGTACTGTAATGAACTCATTCTTTATTTATATTGGTGTTAAACCTACTGTATTCCAACTTATCTATGGATTATAAACTATTTTACTAGCCATAGATTCATCAAAATAAGCAAACAACACACGAAAAACAGAATCTGTCAAAAACAGAACAGTCTGTAGTAATCTGTAGCTAGCGCAAGATCTGGAACCCCAAAAATTCTAAAATAAATTCTGGACGTGAGGAATTTATCTATTAATAATCTTAAAAAAATAATTAACTAAATATCACTCTTAAAATAAAAATGACAGCAGTTCTTCGTGAGCGCTAAAGTTTCTGTTTTTTACAGCAAGTTCAACAAGACTTTCCCCAAGTCTTCCCAACGGTTCTACTTGGCACAAACACTAATTAAACACAAAAACACAACCAAAACAGAGTCTAAATAATTTATTTATTACTAACAGGAGCAAAAAGCAAGGAATAAAAATAAAATTGGGTTGCCTCCCAACAAGCGCTATCGTTTAACGCCCCTAGCTAGGCATAAAAGCGAGGATAGATCTAGGTATTGCCATCTTTGGTAGGCAATCCATAAGTGGCTCTCATGATAGTTTCATATGGTAATTTTATTTTCTTTCTTGGAAAGTGTTCCATGCCCTTTTTTAATGGAAATTGAAATCTAATATTCCCTTCCTTCATATCAATAATCGCACCAACCGTTCTAAGGAAAGGTCTACCAAGAATAATAGGGCAAGAAGGATTGCAATCTATATCAAGAACAATGAAATCTACGGGCACATAATTCCTATTTGCAACAATAAGAACATCATTAATTCCATAGGTTTCTTAATAGTGGAATCCGCAAGATGCAAGTTTAGAGAGCAATCATCAAAATTCGCGGAAATCTAGCAAATCACACAAAGTCTTTGGAATAGAGAGACACTAGCACCCAAATCACACAAAGCATAAAACTCATGATCTTTAATCTTAATTTTAATAGTTGGTTCACCATCATAAAGTTTTCTAGGGATAGAAACTTCAACTCAAGTTTTTCTTTATAAGATTGCATCAAGGCATCAACAATATGTTCGGTGAAGGCTTTATTTTGACTATAAGCATGTGGAGAATTTAGCACGGATTGCAACAAGGAAATACAATCAATTAAAGAGCAACTTTCATAATTAAATTCCTTGAAATCCAATATAGTGGGTTTAGCAACATCTAGATTTTATTTCTTTCAATCCCACTTTCATCAATTTCATCATAAAGATCTAAATACTCCGAATTTTTAGAACGCCTTCTAGGTAAAGGAAGATCATATTCAGTTTCATCAAGATTCATATTGCAAAACAAAGATTTAATAGGACACATCAATAACTTTTAGATCTTCATCTTGATTTTCATAGGAATTGGAGGAACATGCTTAAAAAGGCATCTTTGGAAGCACGCATCCTAGCGGTTCTTTCCTTGCACTCATCAATGGAAATTCTCATGGCTTTGAGAGACTCATTGATATCATGCTTAGGAGGAATAGATCTAAGCTTTAAAGAATCAACCTCAAGAGAAATTCTATCAACGTTCCTAGCCAAATCATCAACTTTAAGCAATTTCTCTTCAAGCAAAGCATTAAAATTCTTTTGTGAATTCATAAACTCTTTAACACTATTCTCAAATTCAGAGGGCATCTTATTATAATTTCCATAAGAGTTGCTGTAGGAATTCCCATAATTATTAGAAGAATTACTAGGATATGGCCTAGGATTAAAATTCCCTCTATAAGCATTGTTACCAAAATTATTCCTACCAACAAAATTCACATCCATAGATTCATAGTTATTCTCAATCAAAGTAGACAAAGGCATATCATTAGGATCAGAAGAAACACTCTTAGTAGCAAATAATTTCGTAAGTTCATCCATCTTTCCACTCAAAACATTGATTTCTTCTATCGCATGCACTTTTTTATTCGAAGATCTTTCATTATGCCATTGAGAATAATTAACCATAATATTATCTAGGAGTTTAGTAGCATCTCCTAAAGTGATCTCCATAAAAGTGCCTCCCACGGCCGAATCTAAAAGATTTCTAGAAGCAAAATTCAATCCGGCATAAAATTTTTGTATAATCATCCACAAATTCAAACCATGAGTAGGGCAATTACGTATCATTAATTTCATTCTCTCCCAAGCTTGTGCAACATGTTCATGATCAAGTTGCTTAAAGTTCATAATATCGTTTCTAAGAGAGATGATCTTAGCGGGAGGGAAATACTTAGAGATAAAAGCACCTTTGCACTTGTTCCAAGAATCAATACTATTTTTAGGCAAAGACGTGAACCAAGCTTTAGCACGATCTCTAAGCGAAAAAGGAAATAGCTTCAATTTAATGACATCATTATCGACATCTTTTTTCTTTTGCATATCACATAAATCAACGAAGCTATTCAGATGAGTAGCGGCATCTCACTAGGAAGGCCCGAATGATCTTTCATAACAAGATCAACAAAGCAGTATTAATTTCACAATTCAGCATCATAAGAGGAGCAATCGGAGTGCTAAGGAAATCATTATTATCTGGTATTGGTGAAGTCACACAATTGGTAGTATCTTGACCCATCACAAAACAAGCAAATACACACGAGCAAACAAAAAGCAAGGGCAGAAAAAGGCAAATAGAGAGGGAGGAGAGAGAGGCAATAAAACGGCAAGGGTGAAGTGGGAAGAGGAAAACGAAGAGGAAAATGCAATAAGTAATGCGAGAGATAGGATTTTGATGGGTACTTGGTATGTTGACTTTTGCGTAGACCCGGCAACGGCGCAGAAATCTTCTTGCTACGTCTTGAGCTTGCGTTGGATTTTCCCCGAAGAGGAAGGGATGATGCAGCAGAGTAGCATAAGTATTTCCCTCAGTTTTTGAGAACCAAGGTATCAATCCAGTAGGAGGCCACGCTCAAGTCCCTCGTACCTGCACAAAGCGATAGCTACTCGCAACCAACGCGATTAGGGGTTGTCAATCCCTTCACGGTCACTTACGAGAGTGAGATCTGATAGATATAATACTTTTGGTATTTTTGGTATGAAGATGCAAAGTAAAAAGTAAAGGCAAAGTAAAAAAGCAAAGCAAGATTAAAGTGATGGAGATTGATATGATAAGAATAGACCCGGGGGCCATAGATTTCACTAGTGGCTTCTCTCAAGAGCATAAGTATTCTACGGTGGGTGAATAAATTACTGTTGAGCAATTGACAGAACTGAGCATAGTTATGAGAATATCTAGGCATGATCATGTATATAGGCATCACGTCCGTGATAAGTAGATCGAAACGATTCTACATCTACTACTATTACTCCACTCATCGACCGCTATCCAGCATGCATCTAGAGTATTAAGTTAAAAACAGAGTAACGCCTTAAGCAAGATGACATGATGTAGAGAGATAAATTCATGCAATATGAAATAAACCCCATCTTGTTATCCTCGATGGCAACGATACAATACGTGCCTTGATGCCCTTTCTATCACTGGGTAAGGACACCGCAAGATCGAACCCAAAGCTAAGCACTTCTCCCATGGCAAGAACTACCAATCTAGTTGGCCAAACCAAACGGATAATTCGAAGAGACTTGCAAAGATAACCAATCATACATAAAAAGAATTCAGAGAAGATTCAAATATTATTCATAGATAGACTTGATCATAAACCCACAATTCATCGGTCTCAACAAACACACCGCAAAAAGAAGATTGCATCGAATAGATCTCCACAAGAGAGGGGGAGAACTTTGTATTGAGATTCAAAGAGAGAGAGAAGAAGCCATCTAGCTACTAACTATGGACCCGAAGGTCTGAGGTAAACTACTCACAGTTCATCGGAGAGGCTATGATGATGTAGAAGCCCTCTGTGATGACGGCCCTCTTCTGGCGGAGCTCCGGAACAGGCCCCAAGATGGGATCTCGTGGATACAGAAAGTTGCGGCAGTGGAATTAGGTTTTTGGCTCCTATTCTGATCGTTTGGGGGTACGTGTGTATACATAGGAGGAAGAAGTACACCGGAGGAGCACCGAGGGGCCCACGAGGCAGGGGGCGCGCCCCCACCCTCGTGACTGCCTCTTTTGTTCCTTGGAGCAGGGTCCAAGTCTCCTGGATCACGTTCGGTGAGAAAATCACGTTCCCGAAGATTTTATTCCGTTTGGACTCCGTTTGATATTCTGTTTCTCTGAAACACTGAAATAGGCAAAAAACAGCAATTCTGGGCTAGGCCTCCGGTTAATAGGTTAGTCCCAAAAATAATATAAAAGTGGAAAATAAAGCCTAATATAGTCCAAAACAGTAGATAATATAGCATGGAGCAATCAAAAATTATAGATACGTTGGAGACGTATCAAGACTCTCCCTCTAATGAATATGAATCACCTGTTATTCCTGAGGGTTATGTTTTTGAAAAAGAAGCTGCTCTAGCTATTTTAGCTTGCAAAGATAGATACGAGCTCAAGAGGTTATTAGCTAAATGGAAGCAACAGTGTCTTAATGCTAGAATGAAACCTGACCCTGCTTTTGCTACTTCAGCTATCTGCGTTACTAATAAGGATTATGAATTCTCTGTTGATCCTGATATAATTAATTTGGTTGAATCTGATCCTTTTCATGGCTATGAATCTGAAACTGTTGTGGCACATCTTACTAAATTAAATAATATAGCCACCCTGTTCACTAATGATGAGAGAACTCGTTACTTTTATATCCTTAAAATATTTCTGTTCTCATTAAAGGGTGATGCTAAGATATGGTTTAATTCTCTGGATCCTGGTTGTGTGCATAGTCCCCAGGATATGATTTATTACTTCTCTGCCAAATATTTCCCTGCTCATAAGAAACAAGCTGCTTTGAGGGATATATATAATTTTGTGCAAATTGAAGAAGAGAGTCTCCCACAAGCTTGGGGGAGGCTTCTCCAATTACTTAATGCTTTGCCTGATCATCCTCTTAAGAAAAATGAAATACTTGATATCTTTTATAATGGACTAACCGATGCTTCCAGAGATTACCTGGATAGTTGTGCTAGTTCTATTTTCAGGGAAAGAACACCGGATGAAGCTGGAATTCTATTGAATAATATGTTGACAAATGAAAATAATTGGACACTTCCTGAGCCTATTCCTAAACCCACTCCGAAGAAAAGGGGTATTCTATTTCTCAGTCCTAAAGATATGCAAGAGGTAAAGAAATCCATGAAATAAAAAGGTATTAAAGCTGAAGATGTTAAGAATTTACCTCCTATTAAAGAAATACACGGTCTTAATTTACCGCCTCTTGAAGAAACATATGATCTTAATCCATTACCTATTGAAGAAATACATCGTCTTGATAACCCGACACAGGTAGTAAAGGTAAATTCTCTCTATAGATATGATAAAGTTGAAATCCCATTTACTAAGTTTGCTAGCCCATGCTTAGATGAGTTTGATAAATTTATGGCTAAGCAAGAAGACTTTAATGCTTATTTTGGTGGACAATTGAAATACAATTCAAATATGCTTGAACACTTGGGTGATTATATGGATAATGTCAAAGGTGAACTTAAACTTATTAGTAAACATGCTTCTATGGGTACCACTCAAGTAGAAGAAGTACTTAAAGCTCAAAATGACTTGCTCAATGAATTGAATAGTAAGAAAAATGATAATGTTGTTAGAATTATGACTAGAGGTGGTAAAATGACTCAGGAACCTTTGTATCCTGAAGGCCATCCTAAGAGAATTGAGCAAGATTCTCAGAGAAATAATATAGATGCACCTAGTCCTTCTAAAAGGAAGAAAAAGAAAAATGATAGGACTTTGGATGCTTCTAGTGAACCTATTGCTGAAACACCTGAGAATCCAAATGATATTTCTATTTCTGATGTTGAAACACAATCTGGTAATGAACCTGAAACTAGTGATAATGTTAATAATAATGTTCATGATGATGCTCAACCTAGCAATGATAATGATATAGAAATTGAACATGCTGTTGATCTTGATAACCCACAATCAAAGAATCAACGTTATGATAAGAAAGACTTTGTTGCTAGGAAACATGGAAAGGAAAGAGAACCATGGGTTTAGAAACCCATGCCTTTTCCTCCCAAACCATCCAAGAAAAAGGATGATGAGGATTTTGAGCGCTTTGCTGAAATGATTAGACCTATCTTTTTGCGTATGTGAATAACTGATATGCTTAAAATGAATCCTTATGCTAAGTATATGAAAGATATTGTTACTAATAAAAGAAAGATACCGAAAGCTGAAATTTCCACCATGCTTGCTAATTATACTTTTAAGGGTGGAATACCAAAGAAACTTGGAGATCCAGGAGTACCCACTATACCATGCTCCATTAAAAGAAACTATGTTAAAACTGCTTTATGTGATCTTGGAGCCGGTGTTAGTGTTATGCCTCTCTCTTTATATTGTAGACTTGATTTGAATAAGTTGACACCTACTGAAATATCTTTGCAAATGGCTGATAAATCAACTGCTATACCTGTCGGTATTTGTGAGGATGTGCATGTTGTAGTTGCAAACGTTACTATTTTAACGGACTTTGTTATTCTTGATATTCTCGAGGACGATAGTATGCCTATTATTCTTGGAAGACCCTTTTTGAATACTGCAGGGGCTGTTATTGATTGCACTAAAGGCAATGTCACTTTTCATGTTAATGGTAATGAGCATACGGTACACTTTCTGAGGAAACAACCTCAAGTTCATAGTATCAACTCTATTGGAAAATTCCATCGATTATTATAGGAGGTTTTGAATTTCCTCTACCTACTGTCAAAAAGAAATATGATATTCTTATTATTGGGGATGTGCATATCCCTGTTGAGGTAACATAGTGTTATTCGAAATTTCTCCGGTTCCATGTTATTCGGAATGAGTTCGTTAACAAGACTTGATCAACCTTGTTAGTGGATTCCTTTTGATGAGCATGAGATGGATGAAACTAGATGGCACAACCTTCTGTACCCTCCTTTTACTTTCTGTTATTCATATTAAATAAAATAAAAATAATTATTTTCCGTCTGTTATCTGATTTATCCGTGCAATATAAAAATACCCCAAAAATAAAAGTTCTCCAAATGCCCTAAATTTTAAATATGATTTTTTCTGGAATATTTGAGAATATTTGGCACTGAGAACGTAGCACGGGGGGCATCCACCTGGCCACGAGGGTGGAGGGCGCGCCCTACCCCCCTGGGCGCGCCCCCTGCCTCATGGGCCCATGGTGGCCCTCCTCCACTTATTCCTGCACCCACACACTTCTTCTTCCTCCCACAAACACGAATATCCAGCTCAAGCACGAGTTCTAGCTCATTTTTCTGCGATTTTCGATCTCCTTGCTCAAAGCACCTCTCAGAAAACTGCTTGGGGAGATTGTTCCTTGGTATGTGACTCCTCCATTGGTCCAATTAGTTTTTGTCCTAGTGCTTTATTCATTGCAAATTTTTGCTTCTTAGGTGACCCTGTTCTTGAGCTTGCATGTCAAATTTATATGGTCAAAAGTAGTTTTCATGCATGATATAGGCTCTAGGCACTTGTAGGAGTAGTTGCTATCAATTTTATTGAGTTTGATTCACTTTTATTTGAAGTTACTAAAAATTTCAGAAATTTTTCAGAGGAAGAAATATGTTTAGGAAAATGTACCAAGGTGGCTCTTCAAGGAAACAAGAGCCCAGGCTTACAATGCGTGATGCTGATGATGAGCCACCAAGAGACGCTCCAGTGCGTCCTTGTGAATGGCCTTCGGAAAACTTTATGGATCGAGCGGGAATTAAGGAAGAATTTAATGCATATTTTCGTAACGCTGATCTTGTGAGCTTCGAGGAAGAAAAGTGCCGCCAGTATCACTATCTCACTAGTTCCTTTGTGAGGAGGTTTGAATTTTCATCTTCACGTAATTCTCCAACTGTCCTGTTTGATCTTTATGAAAATTGTTACACTATGGACTTAGAGGATTTTACCACTGCTTACAAGCTTCCACAATGGGGTAGTGTCAGGGAACCTCGCAAATCTGAATTTAGAGATTTTCTTGCTAGTATAACTGTGGGGGAATCTAGAGATATAACACAAGCTACCATAGGGAGCATTCACTTTCCTGCTATACATTATTTTGGCTCTCTTCATAGGTAGATGCATAATGGTAAAGATGAGGCATGTCACATGTGTGTCCCTGACCTCAGTATTCTTAGGAGTGCTGTGTTAGGAGATAAATCTTATAATTTGGGAGCCATTATTGCACGTAGGTTGCATCTTAATAGATTTAATGGAGATTTCTTTGGTGGAATTTATGCAACCCGCATAGCTAATTTTCTTGGTATAGCCATACGTGAAGATGATATTGAGTTGCCTCCTGCTTATTTGGATTATGAGGCTATGGTTCACCACCAGTTTATCGAGAGGAATGAATCACCTCTCCAGTATCGCCTAATCTTTGACAGACGTCCTACTGTCCGTATTACTCTCCCTGCTCCTGCCTTCTTTGATTATTAGGCAAAAGGAAGATATGTTATTACCAGAGAGGAGGAAGATGAGTACGAGAGGAGGGCGGAGGCCGCTCGTCGCCACGCTGCAGCTCAGGAGGCGATAGCCGCTACATCTCAGTACGACCCCAACTATTACTATGGATATCCGCCAGGCCAACCGTGGCCATGGACCAACTTAGGCCAAAAGCCTAAGCTTGGGGGAGTACGTATTTCTCACGGACATTATATTCATGTCCACACACTCATTGCTAGATGTCGGTGCTCATACTTTTTCATTGTATCATCCATGTTATTTTATTTCCCTTTTATGTTTTCTTCTTGTGTGTTTAATAAACCTTAAGAAAAACCAAAAAAATAGTCATAGTTTTTAATTAGTTTACTTTCCATGCTTGTAGTAGTAATTAAAAAGAAAACCTAAAAAAATCTCATGTTCTTTTTTTACTTGTTGGGAGCTTTCCCGTGTAAATAGTTTTATTTCTTTTCTTTTCTTTGGGGGTCTATAGGAGAAGACCATGATTAAATTTTTGAAGTGGCTCTTATATGCATTATTGTTGATCTGACAAAAGAGCCCATATTGCCTTGTCTTCTCCTATTTATTGAATGCTTGCAGATTCCAGCTTAGTCCAATGGACGTGCAATAAAATTATTATTCACATCGTTCAATCGTGCAAGTGAAAGGCAATTATGACGATATATGATGGACTGACTAAGATGAGAAAAGCTGGTATGAACTCGGCCTCTCTTGTTTTTGTAAATATGATTAGTTCATCGTTCCTGATTCAACCTATTATGAATAAACATGTTTGCAATGACAACTAGAGATCATAGCTTCTTGTGCCATGCTTGATTAGCTAGGAGCTTATAATGGTTTACCTTGCGTGCCAACATGCTATTAAAATGGTTGTGATGTGGTATGATAGGGTGGTATCCTCCTCTGAATGATTTAAGTGACTTGACTTGGCGCATGTTCACACATATAGTTGAAACAAAATCAACATAGCCTTCACGATATTTATGTTCATGGTGGATTATATCCTACTCATGCTTGCATTTGGTGTTGATTAATTTTAATGCATGTTCATGACAGTTGTCGCTCTCTAGCTGGTCGCTTCCCAGTCTTTTGCTAGCCTTCACCTGTACTAAGCAGGAATACTGCTTGTGCATCCAATCCCATAAACCCCAAAGTTGTTCTATATGAGTCCACCATACCTACCTATATACGGTATCTACCTGCCGTTCTAAGTAAATTTGTATGTGCCAAACTGTAAACCTTCAAATAAATATCTTGTTTTGTATGCTCGAATAGCTCATGTATCAACTAGGGATGTCTGTATCTTCCATGTTAGGCGGGTTATTCTCAAGAGGAGTGGACTCCGCTCCTCACTCACGAGAAAGTGGCTGGTCACCGGGATGCCCAGTCCCATGCTTTATGCAAATCAAATCAAGATAATTGCAAACAAAACTCCCCCTGGGACTCTTGTTAGTTGGAGGCACTCGTTGTTTCGAGCAAGCCATGGATTGATGCTTGTTGGTGGAGAGGGAGTATAAACTTTACCATTCTGTTTGGGAACCGCCTATAATGTGTGTAGCATGGAAGATATCGCCATCTCTTGGTTGTTATGTTGACAATGAAAGTATACCACTCAAAATATTATTCATCTCTATTTCAAAACCGAGCTCTGGCACCTCTAAAAATCCCTGCTTCCCTCTACGAAGGGCCTATCTATTTACTTTCATGTTGAGTCATCATCCTCTTATTAAAAAGCACCAGTTGGAGAGCACCGCTGTCATTTGTATTCATTACTATTAGTTTACATTGAGTATGACTTGACTGGATCTCTTTTACCATGAATTACAATGTCTAGTCAGTCCTTGATCTTTAAAGGTGCTCTGCATTTATGTTTTGCGGTCTCAGAAAGGGCTAGCGAGATAGCATCCTGTTATATCATATTACGATTGTTTTGAGAAAGTGTTGTCATCCGAGATTTATTATTATTGCTCGCTAGTTGATTATGCCATTGATATGAGTAAACATGAGACTATGCTTTATTGTGAATATGGTTAGTTCATAATCTTTGCTGAAAACTTGAATGATGGCTTTACATATTTACAACAACAAGAGCAAACAGAGTTTGTAAAAGTTTTTCTTTATCACTTTCAGTTTATCAACTGAATTGCTTGAGGACAAGCAAAGGTTTAAGCTTGGGGGAGTTGATACGTCTCCGTCGTATCTACTTTTCCAAACACTTTTGCCCTTGTTTTGGACTCTAACTTGCATGATTTGAATGGAACTAACCCGGACTGATGTTGTTTTCAGCAGAATTGCCATGGTGTTTTTTATGTGCAGAAACAAAAGTTCTCGGAATGACCTGAAACTTCACGGAACGTCTATTTGGAAATAATAAAAAATCCTTGCAAAAGATGAAGACCAGGGAGCCCACACCCTAGCCACGAGGGTGGGGGACCCGCCTACCCCCCTAGGGCGCGCCCCTACCTCGTGGGCCCCCTGGAGCTCCTCCGACCTCAACTCCAACTCTATATATTTGGTTTCAGAGGGAAAAAATCAAGGAGAAGGATTCATGGCGTTTTACGATACGGAGCCGCCGCCAAGCCCTAAAACCTCTCGGGAGGGCTGATCTGGAGTCCGTTCAGGGCTCTGGAGAGGGGAATCCGTCGCCATCGTCGTCATCAACCTTCCTCCATCACCATTTTCATGATGCTCACTGCCATGCGTGAGTAATTCCATCGTAGGCTTGCTGGACAGTGATGGGTTGGATGAGATTTATCATGTAATCAAGTTAGTTTTGTTAGGGTTTGATCCCTGGTATCCACTATGTTCTGAGATTGATGTTGCTATGACTTTGCTATGCTTAATGCTTGTCACTAGGGCCCGAGTGCCATGATTTCAGATCTGAACCTATTATGTTTTCATCAATATGTGAGAGTTCTTTATCCTATCTTGCAAGTCTATAGTCACCTATTATGTGTTATGATCTGTTAACCCCGAAGTGACAATAATCGGGATACTTACCGGTGATGACCGTAGTTTGAGGAGTTCATGTATTCACTATGTGTTAATGCTCTGGTCCGGTACTCTATTAAAAGGAGGCCTTAATATCCCTTAGTTTCCATTAGGACCCCGCTGCCACGGGAGGGTAGGACAAAAGATGTCATGCAAGTTCTTTTCCATAAGCACGTATGACTATATTCGGAATACATGCCTACATTACATTGATGAATTGGAGCTAGTTCTGTGTCACCCTACACTACAAAAAAATACACTTCTATGATGATACGTGTTTGTCACAGTAGGTCGCTTTTTCGTCATGCATGTACATCCATGGCAAATTTATGACAGAATCAAGATAGTCATACATGTGCTGTCGTAGAAGTGTTCCATGACATTACCAAAATTATCATCACGGAAGTGCCCACTTCCATGACGATAAATCGCGCGTCACAGAAGTGCTTTCGTCAAGGGTGACCGACATGTGGCATCCACCGTAACGGAACGCCGTTAAGCTATCGGGTCGGGTTTTGGATCCGATAACCCGTTAACAGCCCCGACCAATGGGAAATTTCCACGTGTAAAATTCTTATTGGCCGGACAAAACACGTGTCAGCTCGTCAGTGGGTCATATAGGCGCCTATGATACGTCTACACGTGGCACGGCCCAATAGAGGCCCATTCCTGTGTAAAGGCCGGCCCGTTTTACTTGGTAAAATACATCAGCCGCTCTTCTCTAAACTTAACTGTCGAAACTGAACTTAACTGTCGAAACTGAACTTAACTGTCGAAACTGAATTTTGCTGTCGAAACTGAATTTTGTTGTCGACATTGAACACACTAGCAAGGTGAGGCTACACGTCGGTCGACTGACTTTTTCATCTCTGGTCAGTCGATTTTGCAGCCGTTGGATATGAAATCAAGGGCCTGCGGTTCATCTTCAACCTCCACCCCCCTGAGCCGGCCAAACAGCAGCCCCCCGCCGCCCGCGGCCGGCGGTGCGCCGCCCCGCCCGCCCCGAAAACACTCCCCACCGCCGGTCCGCCGCCGCCCCAGCCATCCCTCTAGGCCACCCCGTGCCGAGCTTTTTCTCCGGCGATCCCCACGCTACCGCCGGCGACCACCGCCCCCATCCTGAACCCTAAGATAGATAGTGGGGTATCTCTCCGGCGAGCCCCCCTCCCCGCTGCGGCTGGTTCTTCCTTCACCCCGGTGAGCCCCCCCCCCCCACCACCACCACCTGAAAATCGACTGACCCAAAAGTCGATTCAGTCGACTGAAGTGTAGCTAAATCGGAGCAGCGTCGCAAGCAAGAGCAAGAGCGAGAGCAGCAGCGCGAGCAAGAGCAATAGCAAGAGCAGACCAGGCAGGGGACCGAGAGCAAGAGCAGAGCAGCAGCGCGAGCGAGAGCTAAAGCAGCAGCAGGTCCTACTGATGTGGACGTCGCCGCCGAGGGAGCGACATCGTGGAGGAAGTGGCCGGCGACGCCGTCGTGGATGGAGCTGCGCCGTGTCGGCTCGAGACCGAGCGCCGGCAGCACCGTGAGATCGAATCAAGAAGAAAATGCGGCGATTAGTGTACAACCTCTTTGGTGGCGCCGATTAGGCCGCAGCTTCATCCGAGGAAACGGTGATGATGATGCTCTTTCGGTGGTGCAGGTGAAGACGGCGGTGTGGGAATGGAGGTGGCGCGAAAGATGAGGGGAATGTCGGGGCAGCTCCTTGGAGGGGGAGGATGGGGTGGCTGAACCGGTGGGACGATGAGATCGACGACGGATCCTCATCCGGTACGGTGGATGAGGGACGTCGAGGTGTTGCTGTGGACGACGTCGTCGGGGAAGAGGCTCCGGCTGGGTGGCGGACGGAGCAGGGTGTGGGGTTTCGTCGCGGGTTTTCGTGGCCTCGGTGTACGAATGGGTGGGCGGATGGGATGGCAGTGGGGAACCATGGCTTAGAGACGCGCTTGTCCGAAATGTGGGGTAAGTTACGAAAGTACCCCCACCGATTTGAGGCGGTTCTTTTGGTTCAGGGGTACCACGGGCATTTCGCGTGTCTGGATTTCACAGAAGGTGGGAGTTTTCACGCGCGTTGTAATTTCGGAATAGCAAGGTGCGGGTTGACATGGAGGGAGTTGTCGGAGCACAACGAGACAAAGATATATCTTAAATATTTCGGGCTAACAAGGCGCGGGTTGAAGAGGCGGGAGTTTCGCAGCACGATAGACAGAGACGCTAGTTAGAATTTTCGGCATAACAAGGCGCGGCTTGAAATTTCGGAAGAACAAGCTTAATGTGTACCCAAAAAATAGACAATTTGCACCTCAACACGCACAACACACACACACACAAACACAATTTAGACTAGAGTAAGGTACACGTGCATTGCACGCATGAGATTTGGCAACCAAATTATGAATAAATACCACATTATAGCATGCAAGCTTTGAGTCATATATGCATGATGTAGATGTTCGTTTAATTCTTATAGTTCATTTCATCCAAAATCATCTAGTTTTTATAAGAAAGCTAATCTATTTTAAGATTCATGGAATTGTGCGTCGTAAGACATAAAGTAAAAACAAATAATGGCAAATCATGTAGAAAAACATTTGGGCAATTTTGATATAGAAGATTCTAGAACAAATAAGAAGTGCTTGTGTTTTGATGTTTGTGCATTATGCTTAAGTTCAACCATGGAGTCTTCTAGATTATACATGTGGCGAAATCTGGTGGAATCTAGATGATATCCAATGGCTAGTAGTGCTCAAATTTGCCATCTTTGGACCATCGGATTCGCCTCATCCAATGACCATCTTTCAAAGTTAAAGTTACCCGCACACAATATAAAATATATATAATATATATAGGGGTATAGATATAGATATGTGATGCAAAAGCCGCCCATCATCTCCAATTAGAATAGTGTGTCCATGCACGGATGCGACGTGGCCAAATGATGTGTGCCATCGGTATCTCAAATTCAAATCAGTCTGACCTTGTTCAATGTGTATACATTGCAACATGCTCGTTTCCAAACCACACCACGCAGACCTCCGTTATATTCACGCATGCATGGGTTTCAAACATCAGGATCTCTTATTCAAATATTTGAATTCAACTTTACATTGATCGTGACCTCACCTATTCAGCTATTCTTTTACACCCACACAGTAGTCTTCTCTTTATAATTGTACCACTAACTTTCTCTCGTGCATGCATGCACACACACTACCAGTCGGCATTATCCATCGCACGCATGCAATCTTTTTCTTCAGGTCGGTCTCCCATGAAGGCACACACCAACACACATCCCCCTCTCCATCATATCAGGCATTCTTTATCTCTCACGCGTGCATGCACAACGATTGATGTTCCTCTATGTATGTGTGTATATAGCTAGGTCTTTCATAGTTTTCCACACAAATCGATCAATCGATATATCCAGTGAGGTCTCACCCTCTTTCCCACGTCCACATCGATCAATCTATATCTCTCTATATAGGATTAACATGTATAGCTAATACACCCACATTAATTATGTATCCAACGTCCCCCTCTCATCATCCATGCCTTCCTCTTCATCTCTCAGACGCGTGCACAATGGCGAAGACAGGGGCAGTAAGGGCCCTGCCCCCTCCCCCCTAACATCACTATATATCAAGGCTAATCTGAATGTGATCATTAGACAATTGCTGCTAAAAATGGTTTAAGTTCATGAATTGACCCTCCTCGTAAAGGATTAGCAATGCTTGGCCCCCTAGCTCATTTATTTTTCATGGCTCCGCCACTGCGCGCATCAGCGCACGTGTTCGCCCCCTCTCTCTAAATATCGATCTCCACTTGTGCATTCCTTCATAGTCTCCCTCCACTCAGCCCCTCGCACCATCTTCTAGCCCACCCACCGGATTTTACCACATGTACAATCTAGCAGACTCCATGGTTGAACTTAAGCATAATGCACAAACCTCAAAACAACAGTGGTTCTCTTTTGTTCTAGATTCTTCCGTATCATAACTGCCCAAACTTTTTTTCTAGTTGAATTGCCATTATTTGTTTTTTACTTTATGCTTTACAACACACAATTCCATGAATCATAAAATATATTAAGGGCTTCTTTGATTCAAAGGATTCTCAAAGGAATTTTGGAGGATTCTAATCATTAGGAATTTTTCCTATCTTGGTTGTTTGATTCGTAGGATTGTAAACCATAGGAATTTTTCCATATGATTCATTTGCACTAGATTTCATAGGAAACATCCCATCCACTCAAACCTCTTTGAAAGAATTCTGCGTTTTTTCTATGCACAATCAAACACTCGTACAATCATGTAGGATTCAAGACGACATTCCACTATAATCCCATGTTTTTCCTATTCCCGCGTTCTTAGCTTTTTTATAAAAACTAATTGATTTTGAATGAGATGAACTATAAGAATTAAACGAAGGGCTACATCAGGCATATATGACTCAGAGCTTACATGCTATAGTGTGGTATTTATTCATAATTTGGTTGCAAAATCTGATGCGTGCAATGCACGTGTACCTTACTAGTATTTCGAGTTTGTGCAAAACACGTAAACTAGAATACCAATGGCACGCTACACAGTGTCTCTCTTACAGTTCATGAAGCCACGTGGCACATGTGTAGGCATTGTCGCGACCTCCTTGCATGGATTGATCACAGTGACGTGCTGTTGGTTCCAGAAGAATGTACTCGTCCTCCCTGAGCCATACTGGCGGTACATGCACGAAGCGAAGATGTGCACGCATGCCATGCACGCACTCATTCCTCGCACGCACACGCGGGTACACGGGCGGACGCAATTTTGTACCAAGATCCACCCCATGTGATAATTTGACGCGTGTAAAGTCGTTCACTTCACAGATGGTCGATTAATACAGCGCATGCAAATTGAGTGGACGTGAGGGCGGAACAAAGACATTATTACTCCACTACGCGCATGCGAGTAGTTAAATCGTGGGTTGCTAGTAGTACTTCCATTGGTCTCCTTCGTATTTTGTGCCAATTTTTGACAGTAGCATACTACTCAATATTTACGCATTTGAGCAGTGTAGTACTTGAAATTTATGTTCCGCTAAACTCATCGGGAGCCGTTTCGGGCCTCGAAACCAAAACCATCAATTAATCTTTACCTTGTTCCCATCACATTCGAAAGCCTGCTCACACCTACTAGTAGTACGTACCAAACCTGAACGTGTTCCCACTATGCAGGTATTAGTACTAGTGCTAGTACTTAGGTTATAAAAAGGGGAACTACCTAACCAAAAATCACTCTACCTTTCCTCTTCATAAGTGCTTCTTCTTCGTCCATCGTTGCCATGGCCGGTGAGCGGAGCTCTAGGTCGAGAACTACTCGTAACAAGGGAGCGGCAACCAAGGCTGCGGAAAAAAAGAGAGGGCTCGCCGCTACGCAGAGACCTCGAAAGATCTCTCACGGGCAGGCGATGGCTCCCAGGAGCGCCCTAGCCGCGGAGGCAAACATGCCGAGCCGGCGGAGCTGGAGTCGTTATCCCTCGACGGCATGCCCGATCAGCTCAATAAGCAGAAGGAGTTCATCCAAGGCTTGATGGAGTTGCTGAAGGAGAGCCTCGATGACATGCCCTTTGAGCTCAATCAGCAGGGGGAGTTGACCGCCGGCTTGGTGATGCTGCTGAAGAAGAGCATTGCCTCGGAGAAGAAGGCGACCGGCGAAATCCTGCGACTTCGGGAGGACAATGTGAAGCTCTGCCACGAGATTGACCTGTTGAAGGAGAAGAACGCCGGCTGGAAGAAGCTGCATGAGAATAGTAGTTCCTCGATGAAGATGCTGCAGGCCCTCGCCATGGAACAGAAGGAAGAGTTGGCGAAGCTCCGCATCGAGCACCCGACTGCTGTCAAGGTACGTAATATGGTCGTGGAACAGATGATGAAGGCTCGCGTCGAGAAATGCCGCGTCATGGACACAATGATGAAGATGGCGGAGGAGACGCGCAAGGAGATGGAGGTCGTGCAGGCGATGAAGACGCAGTTACGACTCCGCGGCGAATTAGATCATTTGGGGTGATAATCTTCCTTCTTCTTTTGCTCATGTGTTTCATCTTTTGCTTTGGGTGTTTCGCCGCACGTGTCACGTTCTCTGCGAGGCATGAATAGAACAATGTTTTTTTTGAGGGAATGAATAGAACAATGCTAACAATGAGATGACTAGCAAATTAAATCATTTTTTATCGCCATATGGCACTGGGCTGCCATGTTTCGTGCTCCTCCGTCGCAGTACTACTCCAGTGGAAAACTTGAGTATACCGCACGGTTCTTTGCTCCTCCTCGATCAGGTCGTCGGCGCATTTATACGAGCAGTCAAATCACAAGGCCCCGCCTTCCAGCAGTAATGAGCCGTCAAATCACAAAGGCCCTCGCCTCTCGTGAAACTGACCAAGCTAGACTGCCCCGCCCTCTAGCCTTTTAAAAAATGTATACTTTTGTACAGCAGTAGTATCCATGGATTGCGCCATGGAGCAAAACTTGAAATTAAAAAAGGTGGTACATATAGAGAGCGCTCGTCGCCAAATTATGCATATAGTACTATTAAAAAGGCTAGTCACAATAATGGTGTCCAGCAGAACCCACCCCTCAAATAAAACTAAGAGGGTGCTTGGATACGTTTTAGTCCCATGACTAAAAGTAGTGGGACTAAAACATGCTAGCCTCACCCATGCTTGGATCCAAATACTAAAAAGGCTAAAATCAAGTTAATGAGCATTTATTATCCTCCAAACCCTCCAATCCAGAACTCGCCTTTGTTAAAGGAGAGGAGTTAAATGAGTAGAGAGAGGACTAATCCACATTTTAGTAGGGGTACCCCTGACTAAAAAATTTTAGTCTCAAGACTAGTTTTAGCCCCTCTTTAGTCAGGGGTGCTTGGAACTTTAGCCTCTTAAAGAGACTATTTTTAGTCAGACTAAAATAAGTCCCTTGGATCCAAGCACCCTCTAAGCATCCTGGAATTCTTTGACAAAACTAAGCACCCTGAAATTCTTTGACAACTAAACTGCTGGCTATATGATGTTGGCCATATATATTGTACGTATATAATGTGAAGAAATGAGTGGTAGTACTATACCAACTAAAAGATGAAATGTAAGAAATACTAGTATGTACGTACTGAAGAGTTAAAGTAACGAGAAGAAACATAACATAGTTCTGCTGGGGGCTCAGCACAACACACCCCTCAAATTAAATTAAGCACACCTGAAATTAAACTTTGCAACTGTTCCGGTAGACACTGCATTAGAACCACCATGAGCAACAACACTGCCACCTCCACGTCCTCGACTTCGTCCTTGTCCCTCTTCCTCTTGGCCGATACTTCTTTGCTTGAACCGCACACTTGGCTGTTGCTCTTCATCCAACCCTTGTAGATATTGAAGCAAAGGTAGCCATCCATTGCAGCGTATTGGATGTGGTCTATATCTAGTACATTCCGCTGCCATGCATGACGATGAAACGTGTATGGAGGTTTCACCAGTTTACCGTAGGAAGGATGAACCATGGCTCCTGCCAGGGTCAGCATTGAAGGCTGACGAGAGGGCACCAGCCGATTCTTCTGGAGGTCGAAGGGGTTGCCTACAACGAGGCCTATCCGACCCAGGATTTCTTTGTCGTTACCAAAGTCTACAGTAACGAATTTGACTTGGTTGCTCCCGAGGAAGTCCTTAAAATCCTGGCACTCAACGTCGGCATGGCATATGTGGTAGACCAAGCATAAGTCATGCACGCAAACCTGGATCACGGCGGGCTTCTTCCTCTCTTCATCCTTTAGATCCTTCTCTTGTCCCAGGACTGTGGTGTACTCAACATCTAGCCCATCGACCCACTCATCATCTGAGTTTTCGAGCATGCGTCTGAAGCGAGAAAGGCATCCTTTCACCGTCGCGGAAGAACGGGTGTAGATGACGTCGAACTCATCGCCGGTGATGGTTCTAACCTTGTACTCACCGCCGATCATGGAGATTTGGGACGCCATGGATTTGGGAGGAGGGTTAGGATTAGTGGAACTGCCGTAATGTGAATGGATGGGACGACTAGGAGCGAACCGCCGTAGTATTGAAGGACGTGCGGGGACGAGTAGGAGCGAACTTCCAGCGTGCGAACGGCAAGGTAGTGGCTTCCATTCTCCCATGGTACGGGCTTCCGAGAGCCCTTGGATCTAAGATCGAACGGTTGTATGGCGTGATTCTAGACCTATGGGTGAATATCCTATCCTGGAGGGTTATTCTACAAATTTTCAGCAACTTAGCATGCGGCCGTTTGATCTCGGATCCAAGGGCTGCCAGCAGCCTGTATCATGGTCGCGCCTACCATGACCGTCACGTCGCTCGCACGGTCGCACCCTTGGAGATTTAACACGGTGCGTTAGGCTATCTGATGTTGGCATGTCATACATAGTCATCACTTAGTCACTCATACTACAACAAGGTTGGCTATAAGTGTATTTTTTGTTACTCCTCTATATCTCTTTCTTCGTACTCAAGGAAGAAACGGTGCTAGTAAGCGCGTGTATTTATTGCATTTGCCAAGGAGTGACCTCTTCCAATGAAATGGTGTTGCTAAGTTTGCTTCATTTAATTAGCTATAGACTCAAAATTATCTTTTCACCTAGGTACACGCGCTTAGCACCGTTTCTTCCTTGGGTCACCAAACTAGTCTCTCTCTTCTTGATTAACTTGCCACATCAGACTTTATGCCTATGTGGCAAGCTTAAGCACCTGTAGGAGCAAGTAAAAGTAAGTACAGTAGTGCGCTTTACATGGCATTTTTGCATATGTGGAGGAAAGAGAGGCAAGGAAAAAGTGGAGAAGCGGGCTCTCATGCAAGAGCCAGCCTCTACTACATGGTGGAGCATTGGGAGAGGCACCTGTATAGAGGTGGTCAAGAATCTGGGAGACTCATGCCGGTCGTAGCGCCGCAGTTAAAATGATAATGGCAAGTCAAATCATGGGGCCCCACCTGTCCAGAAGTAACTCACTGTCAAATCACACAGCCCTACGTTTGCAGCAGCCTACTCCCTCGTCTTCTCGCATCTCTGTCGAACCGACTAGGCGGAACTGCCCCACCGCCTACCGCGCAGGAAAAGCCCCGCCCTCGACTTTTAAATAGTATATAGTATACTAATTTTGTATCCATGGATTGCGCCCGCGCCATGGAGCAAAGCGTCTAGAAAACGGAGGAGACACGGTGGTCTTGCAATAGAGAAGAGGGAGAGGCGAGACGGTGGTTTTGGAATGGAGATGATGGATATGAGAGGAGGTGGTTTTTCAATGGAGAAGAGGGAGAGGAGCGTGCGGCAGCAATTTAAGATTGGACGAGAGGGCCGGCGCGCTCTGACTGGATCAAAATAAAAATCAATTTACCCTTCAATTAAGAAAGCGACCCCACATTAACTAGTCTCCCAATCTAAATGCAGCGCCGCTCCTCTCCTCTTCCATTTCAAAACCACCGCCCCTCCTCTCCTGTTCCAGTCCAAAACCAGCGTCACTCCTCTCCCATTCTAATCCAAAACGAGCGCTGCTCCTCTCCTCTTCCATTCAAAAACCACCGCCGACGAGTGAAGGTGCTGTGGAGAAGTAGATCGATGGAGTAGTACAACCGATACGTGAGGATCGCAGACGGCGACCCTGTGAAGCTAGCTATGATGTTGGAGATACAGTCTTGGTTTGACAACAAGGACCAACTAGCGGCGACGGCGACATCCATGGCCAAATATCTGCACAGAGTGAAAAGGCGGTGATACTCCCGGAGGGAGTCGCGCCGGAGTACATAGAGCTGCTCCTCTGGGCCATGGAGCAAACAGATTCACCGAATCCGATCGTGAGGGAGCGGTGGTGGGAGTATCGATCCCAAATGGAGCATCCACCAAAGATTGAAGGATTGGGCATCTACAGGGTGCCGTTTGTGAGGGTGTCCTGCCAGAGCGAGCCGGTGGAGTCTTCGTCGACCGAACCCAACTGCAAAAGGAGAAAAGCAGTTGGCCCGACGACGCTTCCCCGCCATCGTCTCCCTCGCCGTTCACATTGTCTCACGGGGCGGCTGTCTGCCGCCGAGGAATAGGAGGGGGCACAGTCAAAATGCCCACACAATGTCGAGTGTGCGAAACACAGAGAAAACGAGGGACGAAGTTTTGGCAAGTGTTGGACGTGGTTTTGGGCTGCCCCGTCTAGGCTTTCATTTTTAACATGCGCAACCCACGACCTTGGATGGGAGGTCCATAGGCCTGTTTGTATTTTCTTAGGGCCGTCATGTATCGACTGGCCTATGGACCTCCCATCCGAGGTTTTATTTTTGGCAGCCCAATTTATGTATTTTTTTGAAGAAAACACAGAGGTATGTTCTATTTTTCTATATAAGAATAGGAACGCCAGGTCCAACTTATGTTTCCCTTCTAACTATATTATATATATATATAAATTATTTTATATGTTGACTATTTAGTTCACATACTCCCTCCTTTTTGGTTTATAGGGCTTATCTCAAAATTTTAGTTTTTCAATTTTATAAGGCTAAATTTGGTTGTTTTCCATCACATGTTCAGATTCCAAGGTGCATCAAATCATTGCATGCAAGTATTAAGAGAAAATTTACCAATGCATGTACTTTATGCATGCATGCATTGCAATTTATGCATTGATAAACATAATTTTTTGAGGAAAACAAGTGCATTAATTAGGTGCTTTTGCAAACTACAAAAAGTATTCCACCATTCATCATCTACCTTGGTTGGTGAGATTTTTGAATTGAGCCCTATAAACCGAAAAGGAGGGAGTAATTGGCAAATAGATCTCGCCGCCACCCCCACCCCCCACCCCCCGCCTCCTGACTCCGGGCGCGCCTGCCCCCCTCAGCAAGTCCGCTCGCGCGCCCCATGGAGTCGCCGGCCATATCCACGGGGGAATGGCTGGAAGACAGGCAGATGTACAAGATGCATCTCCCACATGTCTACAAAGCCTTCCCGCGGATGCTCCAGCCGCTCGACTCCGTCGCGCCGGCGATGCTGCGGAGACTCGAGGGAGGAGATGGAGGGAGCGGGCGATGCGGATCCGCGACGACGCTCTCTCCTGGACCCAGTGCACGCGTGAATGGAGGGAAGCAGAGGAGGAAGCTGCGAGGGAGGAGGCCGAGGAGGGACCGAATCCATTCTCTCACTCGCGCAGGTATACTCGGATGTGCAAGGATCATGTGGATTGGGAGCTGCTGAATCTAGCCCTGCGGATCTACTTCGCAGGAGATTTCTCGGAGAAGCACGGGATGCCCCACCCCAATGAGCCGCCAATTGCGTTCGTTCGATGGGCTAAAGGAGAAGTGAATTCAGGAGATCCACGCCGTGCTACGAGATGGGAATGCTTGACTGGACTCCTGCCCACCAGCACGCCACCGGAGCCGGAGCAGGTGGATCCCCTACCTTACCTCTCCCCCAAACCTGCAGAAGATTGAAATTAGGCTTGCAATCTGCTTCAATTGAGCTGTCTGGTGGTTATTTCTGCTTCCTGAGAGACAACATCTGGCTGGAGGATGAGCAGGAACCAGGAACTCCGATGAATTTCCCCTATCACAATGGGGGGAGCGCCGGTTGGGTAGTGGTACGACCCACCTCCACCCCAAATGGGGGAACAATCTGGATAGGCTCCTGTAATTTCCCAAGATCAATCTGCTGGTGGTTCTGACTCTCAGATCAGTGGGAAATCTCAAGGCAAGAATCAGTAAAAGAAGAGATAGGACATCCAGAAAACTGCTCATGCCCCTGCTTCGGGCCTTATGGCATACTCTGAGGTGATCTGCTACAACTGTGTGGAACCAGGGCATCATTTGGATAAATGTGTCAAGCCCAAGAGTTGTTTTATCTGTAAAATGGTTACCCATAAAGTTGAGAATTGCCCTGTCAGAAGGAAAACCCACAGTTCTGCTAGATATGTTGGAAGTGATAGAAATAGTGCTTACTTCCATGCAGTAGCTAAACAGAGGAGGAAAACCCTCATTCACTCCCTTGATGGCCCTAATGGCCCTGTTACTGAGGTAGATGAGATGCTGAAAGTGGCTAGTGACTTCTACAAAGACCTGTTTAAGAAATAAAACCCTTCTGGGTTCTCTCTACAAAACAATTTTTTCTCTGCTTCTGAAAAAGTCTCTCCTGCTGAAAATGAGCTGCTAGAAGCCCCTTTTTCAGAGACAGAGGTGAAGGAAGCCATTTTTAGCTCTTATCCTGATGGGGCTCCTGGTCCTGATGTGATTCTCTTCTTGTTTTACCAGCATTTTTGGGACTTGGTGAAAAATGATCTCTTAGATCTTTTCCAAGCCTTTCATAGAGGAGAGTTGGATCCAGCAACTTACTCATGGGGGGTCTGTTGGGGTCAAGTTAAATAATTGTGAAAGTGATTTTTTTTTCTTGCTGGTAAAGGCCTTAGACAAGGTGACCCCATCTCCCCGCTTTTGTTTAATTTAGTAGTGGACGTTCTTACTAAAATGTTGAGCAAAGCTGCTGATCATAGTCTGATTGCAGGGCTCTGTCCTGAGGTCTGCCCTGGTGGCATCATCTGCCTTCAATATGCAGATGATACCATCCTTTTCTTAGACAATGACTCCACACATGCTAGCAATCTGAAAACTGTTCTAACCTGGTTTGAACAAGTCTCAGGCATGAGAATCAACTACTCTAAAAGTGAACTCATCCCTATCAACATGGATGATCAGGAGTTAGCTGACTTCCTCTCTATTCTAGTCTGTAATAAACGTAACTTCCCCATTAAGTACCTAGGTATCCCTCTCCACTATGATAAACTGAGGAGAGAGGATATCCAACCCCTTCTGGATAAAATCATTAAAAGGATTGCTGGGTGGAGGGGCAAACTTCTCTCTTACAGAGGTACATTGATCCTCATACAAGCTTGTTTGGCTAGCATTCCAGTGTATCTCCTCTCCTTCTTCAAGTTCCCTAAATGGGCAGTGAACCTCATCAATTCTCAGATGTCTCATTGCTTGTGGAATGATTTTGAGGGAAATAGGAAGCTACACCTTGCTAATTGGGCCCTAGTCTCTATGAAAAAAGATTTTGGAGGCCTAGGCATACGTAACCTCCAAAATATTAACATCTGTCTTCTAGGGTCTTGGATTAAAAGATTCTATGAGGAAGACCTGAAACCCTGGAAGCTTCTTATTGCCCATAAATACCTAGGAAATAAACCTAATATTTTTTCCCTTCCTCCAACCCTAAGACCTCTAGATTCTGAAAAAGATTAAAATCTATTATGCATGCTGTGAAATTTTGCTACAGATGGAACATAGGGGATGGGAGCAGAACCAGGTTCTGGGAAGATAGTTGGTTTGGCACATCCCCTCTAGCAGTCCAATTTTGGCCTATTTACTCTGTCCGCAATGAGCTTAACAAAAGTGTCAATGAAGTTTGGGACGGTCAATGCCTAAAACTCTCTTTAACAAAAGCATTACCTTTACTGCCGAGCCGGATGCCCTGATTTGGCAGATAGACAATAAGGGGAAGTATTCCTCCAGTTCCCTCTATCATGCTATCAAATTTAGAGGGGTTCAACCCGTGTTTATCCCCGATGTCTGGAAATTGAGAGTTCCCCCTAAAATTCATGTATTTCTCTGGCTTCTCTCCAAAAACAAATTGATGACTAGGGATAACCTTAGGAAGAGACACATCATCAAACCCCTTGATTGTGTTTACTGCTTGGAACAAGAGTCTTGTTCTCACCTATTTTTTGAATGTATAGTTGCTAAACATCTCTGGGCCCACATTGAGGAATATTTCTCTAGTCAGATTGGCTCATCCTTCGAATCTGTCGCCAGATTCTGGATTGCTACCAAAAAGTGCTCAGTTTTAAACACTGTTAGCTCAGCTGTCCTTTGGTGCCTCTGGAAATATAGAAATGCTATGATTTTCAGTAACACCTCCTGGATTTCCATTCCGCAGGTCTTGAGGTTGATCAGGAACATGGTGAGGAACTAGGCGATTCTCTCCTCCGGATCGGACAAGGACAAGTTGATGAGCTTCATGGAAACCCTAACAAGATCCCTCCAGAAACCGTTGGTGATCACTTGTGGCTGAACAAGGCTCGACCTACTCTGGGGCTGGACCCGTGGGCTCGTCTTAAGATCTCTGATGAAGATGATGGGCAACTGGCGCCGAAAAAGAGGGACATCCACCATGCTACACCTTCCAGCCCGGTCTCTCCGCTTGCTTACTGGTCGCCGCAGGCTGACACGGCCCCTCGGCTGAAGACCATGAAGGCTTCGCTGGACCCTCCTTGTGTCATTTAAGTGCTCTATCCGCTCTGCCTTTGGCATCGCTCGGGTGATTTGTGTTATTCAGAGAACTTGTTCATCCACCCCCCCTAGTTTGTAGCTTTTCTACCTTTGCTTTCGAACTGCTCTTTGAGCTGTTGTATCAGAATATGTTGTGGTTTCGTTCTTAGCAATGGAACCGGGGAGATGCTCCCTATTTTTCTAAAAACAAATTATTTCATATGTTATTATATATTATTTTTATTGTCATCATATATTTAACAGATATTTACAGATGTAAGAAAACAATATCCCACATCTTATTAACTTATAAAAATAATTTCTTAACAAATAAAATCCTGGATTGTTTTGGCACGAAAATCCTAGTGATTGTGTACAAAAGCTTGGTAAGATTTAAGGACGAATGTAATAATATCACTTATTATTTAAATATATTTATAACAAAATGCTCAGCCCCTTTTTATTTTTTGATAACATTGCTGGCCCAACCCAACATTATAATTAGAATCAGCCCAGCAAAATCGTGTATTTCGAGAAAGTGCAAATGGCCTGTAATTTTTTAGGAAATAAAATAAACGGGCCGCATGGACGCTACATTATTTGTTCACCCAACCCAACTAATGGCTGTAATTCAAAAAAAAGATCAAATTGACTGTAAATTCCACCGCGCAAAAAAAGACTATAAATTTCAAAAAAAATGGGTTGAATACGTGCCACATTTTTGGAGGCTGAAATGTGGGCCAATAGGTCGAAGCCAATGCAAGTCGTTGTCAATTTAGTCAACAAATGATTCTGACATGTTAGCCGTTGGATTTACATCCAACGACAGGCATCCATCTTCAATCTCTCGTCTTCTTCCTCCAGCGCCGCCGGAACCACCTCCCGCCTCCTGCTGCTAGCAGCTCTGCTTAGCACGCTTCGCGAAGCGCTACTCCACCGTTGGCCAGGCCATCCCTCCACCCCTCCACACCTCCTTTTCTTCTCCACCGACTACCGAACCACACCGCACTAGAACCAGTTAACCCTCGTACACCTCTCCGTCTACGACTCTACTCCCGCGTCTTCCCATCTCTGGCTCGTTGCTGTCCGGGGCCTCGCCGTCGTCCACCACCTTGGATGCGCTCGGCGCGGCGTGATCAATGTGGTCAACGAACGACACCATCGGAAGTAGACTGTGCATGGAGAGGCTGACAGCTGGGTCCATGGCCGCACACAAGGAAATGCCTCCTTATTACGCGCAAAATAATGATTCCTCCACCTGACATCTGGGACCCACCGGAAGGGCCTCTATATTTCGCGAAATAAAGTGCCCCCCGCTGACATGTCGGACCCACCAGCTATCTTCGCACGCAAGGAAGTGCCTCCTTATTACGCACAAAAAAATGAATATTCCCCCTGCCAGCTGGAACCCAGCATAGTGGGAGGCTGACTTGTGGGCCTACCAAGTTGACGGGGACGGAGGGCTTTGTCAACTTAGTCAATATGAACGATTCTAGCTCCTGTTACCATACGATATTCATCCAATGGCCGTAATGCTTCTTCAACCTCTGGTCTTCTTGCTCCAGCCGCCCAAACCAGCGTTGGTCATGCCGCGTGCTCCTGCCTCCCGTGGCCGGCTGTGATGCCGCGGAGGCCTCACCGCCCCCTACTACTCCCACCGCTGGCCAGTCCATCCCTCCACTCACCCACACCCCCTGTTAATCTGCGGCGATAGCAGCCTCACACCGCAGCCGAACCAGTGAACCCTCGTACTCCTCTTCGCGTGGGCATCCACTGCTGCGTCTTCCCCGGCTCCGAGTCGTCCCCTTCCTAGTCCTCGCCGTCGTCCACTGCCCTGGTGCTCTCGACGCGGCGTGGTCAACATGGTCAACGACCGACTTCCATCGGAAGAGTACTATACGTGCAGAGGCTGACAGCTGGGTCCACGGCAGCTGCAAGGAAGTGCCTCCTTATTACGTGGAAAATAATTATTCCTCCACCTGACAACAGGGACCCACCGGACGGGCCACCAGTATTTTGCGAAAAAAATCGTTTCCCCCTGACTGCTGGGACCCACTAGACGGGCCACCGTATTTTGTGAAAAAAACGTTCCCCCCGCTGTCAGCTCGGACCCGCCAGAAGTGCCTCCTTATTACGCACAAAAAAATGAATACTCCCCCGGCTAGCTGGGACCCACCTTGCTGGGAGGCTGACTTGTGGCCTACTAAGTTGACGGGGACGAAGGTCTTTGTCAACTTAGTCAATATGAACGATTCTAGCTCCAGTGACCATACGATGTCCATCCAACGGCCGTAGTGCTTCTTCAACCTCTGGTCTTCTTGCTCCAGCCGCCCAAAGCAGCGCTGGTCGTGCCGCATGCTCCTGCCTCCCCTGGCCGGCTGTGCTGCCATAGAGGCCTCACCGCCCCTACTATTCCCACCGCTGGCCAGGCCCTGCGGTGACGGCAGCCTCACACCGCAGCCAAACCAGTGAACCCTCGTAGTCCTCTCCGCGCGGGCTTCCACTGCCGTGTCGTCCCCTTCCTAGGCCTCGCCGTCGTCCACCGCCGTGGTGCTCTCCGCGCGGCGTGGTCAACGTGGTCAAGGAACGACTTCCATCGGAAGAGTACTGTACGTGGAGAGGCTGACAGCTGGGTCCACGGCCACAGCCCAGTTTTTTTGTGATTTACCAAGTAAGTCGCTTTGTCAAGCCTGTTGGGCTGCAAATCTTTCAAGACGAGGAGAGCTTTCATTCGGCTGGCCGAGAAAATGGCCCATCAGTAATGAGAAATGGGTTGTACATTTTTAAAACACATCAAACCGGCAATTAGTTTCAAATATCTTTTTTTTCATTTCAAGATTTTAAATTACATTAATTTTTATGCGTGGAGAATTTGTTGGATTTTATATTGATATATATTTATTTTTAAAATCAGTTTGAATGTGAGTCGAAATTTTGGGATTAAAAACAGTTCGGACCGCACCGAAATATGCAAAATTTCGTATAATTTTTTAACCGTTGCCACAATATGGGCTGTAATGCTAACAAAAAGAATATGGGCTTCAAAAAAAACCTTAAGAATTAGCAAATGGGATGTAAATTATTAGAAATAAAGGCAGATGGATTGTATGCTGTTTTCCACATATTTGAGGCTTTCCTAAAAAAGGTTGACGCACAAGCACTGACTGTTGGATGTCCATCCAACGGCCGTCGTGCTTCTTCAATCTCTGCTCTTCCTGCTCCAGCCGCTCAAACAAGCGCCGACGGGACTGCCTGCTCCCTCCTCCTCGCGGCCGGCTGTGCTGCCGCGCAGGCCTCACCGCCCGACCGTACTCCCATCGCTGGCCTAGCCATCCCTCTACTCACCCACACCTGCTGTTATTCTCCGGCGACGGCAGACGAACCAGTAAACCCTCGTACAGTTGTACTCCCCTCCGCGTGGGAAACAACTGCCGAGTCTTCCCTGCCTCCGTGTCGTCCCCTTCCTAGGCCTCGCCGTCGTCCACTGCCCTGGTGCTCTCGGCGCGGCGTGGTCAACGTGGTCAAGGAATGACTTCCATCGGACGTGGACTGTACGTGGAGAGGCTGACAGCTGGGTCCACGGCGGCGGCAAGGAAGTGCCTCCTTATTACGCGGAAAATAATGATTCCTCCACCTAACAGTAGGGACCCACCGGACAGGCCACCGTATTTCGCAAAAAAAAACATTCCCCCCCCCCCTGACTGCTGGGACCCACTAGCTACACCTTCGCACGCAAGGAAGTGCGTCCGGGCAAAAAAACGATTTGCCCCCCTGACTGCCGGGACCCACCAGCTACATCTTCGCACGCAAGGAAGTGCGTCCGGGCAAAAAAAACCAAAACGATTCGCCCCCCTGACTGCTGGGACCCACCAGCCCCCCGACTGCTGGGACCCACCAGCTACATCTTCACACGCAAGGAAGTGCGTCCGGGCAAAAAAACGATTCACCCCTTGACTGCTGGGACCCACCAGCTACATCTTCGCAGGCAAGGAAGTGCCTGACAGTCGGGACCCACCTGTCAAAGTGTACGTGGCGTTGTCATTCTGGTCGTGAACGTGTACGTACATATATACTGGTGCATGTAGAGGCGCGCACGTGTCGTAGTAGAGGCGGCCAGGGTGCAAGAAAGAAAATACGACCACATATGTGTACATATGGGCAGGGTCTCGAACGCCTACTCGCGCATACGTACGGCGAGGGCTCGTGTACATGGATGGGTCGGAACGGAGAAACAGCATCGTCGTCGTGTTCATGGGGAGGCAACGGAATGTGTGGTCATGTTCATCGGGAGGGCTTGGACAGAAGAGGCGATGGAAACGAGGCCTGGCGTACCGCACAACGGAGGAAACGGACCTCCTACGGTCGAAACGGGGGTCCTGTTGATCGGGAGGGGTGTGGCGTACGCAAAACGGAGGAAACGGACCTCCTACGGTCGAAACGGGGGTCCTGTTGATCGGGAGGGGTGTGGCGTACCGCAAAACGGAGGAAACGGACTTGTGTTGGAGCGCTACGGTCGAAATGGGGGTCCTGTTCATCGGGAGGGGTGTGGCGTACCGCAAAACGAGACTCCACGGGATACTATTCATCTCCACCGTCGACACCCTCCAGCCTCCACGAGCTATTGTTCATCCACCGTCGACCTCCTCCAGCCTCCACGGGCTCCTATTCATCCAGCCTCCACCGCGCGCTACTCCACCGGCTACTATTCAACCACCCCTCCACCGTCTACTGTTCATCCAGCCCTCCACACCACGGGGTCCTGTTCAACCACCCCTCCACGGGCACCCCTCCACCGTCTACTGTTCATCCTGCCCTCCACACCACGGGGTCCTGTTCATCCACCCCTCCACGGGCACCCCTCCACCGTCTACTGTTCATCCAGCCCTCCACCACACCACGGGGTCCTGTTCATCCAGAGGCAACGCCACCGCTCACTGTTCATCCAACGCCCCCCCCCCCCCCCCCCCCCCCCCCCCACCCCCCCCCCCCCCGCAACGCTCACTGTTCATCCCATCGATCAGCTTCAGTTAGCAACAGTAGCCAAGGAATCGCTCGATCGGGTTCAGTTAACAGCCATCGATCGATCGCTTGGGTTCAGTAACGCGTAGCCTGAAGTGCAATCGCTCGGGTTCAGTTAGAGCCAACGCCTCGCACACACGCGCGTACGTGTACAAAAGAAACGCGCATCGCTCGGCCCCCGACCTCCCACCGTAACCGGGAACTCCCCGAAATTTTCCTCCCCCTCTCTTCTACCACGGTTGTTTCCGTCATGGACGGCCCAAAGAATGTCATGCAGCTGCGTCTCCGGCCCGCCTAGGACGAAAAGCCCATTTTCTGTCATGATTTTTTGTCATAGAAGTAGGAGCCCACCACATCTATGATGATACCGGGTTTTGTCACAATTATCGTCATAGAAGTGTCATATGTATGACAGAAAAAAATTTCGTTCGGCCCAAAATGTCACGGATGTGTCTTTTTTTTGTAGTGCTAGGTTATGACTGTTACATGATGAACCGCATCCGGCATAATTCTCTATCACCGATCCATTGCCTACGAGCTTTCCATATATTGTTCTTCGCCTATTTACTTTTCCGTTGCTATTGCTATCATCACTACAAAATACCAAAATCATTACTTTTGCTACCATTACCTTTTCCTACCGTTACCACTACTATCATATTACTTTGCTACTAAATACTTTGATACAGATATTAAGTTTCCAAGTGTGGTTGAATTGACAACTCAGCTGCTAATACTTGAGAATATTCTTTGGCTCCCCTTGAGTCGAATCAATAAATTTGGGTTGAATACTCTACTCTCGAAAACTATTGCGATCCCCTACACTTGTGGGTTATCATAGATATACCCATATATGCTCAAATCATCTGTGAAGGTGAGAAAATAATGATATCCGCCGCGAGCTTCAATGTTCATTGGACCACATACATCAGTTGTATGATTTCTAATAACTTTATTGCTCGCTCATTGTTCCGAAGAACGGAGTTTTAGTCATCTTGCCCATGAGGCATGGTTCGCAAGTACCAAGTGATTCATAATCAAGTGATTCCAGAAGTCCATCAGAATGGAGTTTCTTCATGCGCTTTACACCAATATGACCTAAACGGCAGTGCCACAAATAAGTTGCACTATCATTATCAACTTTGCATCTTTTGGCTTCAATACTATGAACATGTGTATCACTACTATCAAGATTTAGTAAAAACAGACCACTCATTAGGGGTGCATGACCATAAAAGATATTACTCATATAAATATAACAACCATTATTCTCTGATTTAAATGAATAACCGTCTTGCATCAAACAAGATCCAGATATAATGTTCATGCTTAACGTTGGCACCAAATAACAATTATTTAGGTCTAATACTAATCCCGAGGTAGATGTAGAGGTAGCGTGGCGACGGTGATCACATCGACTTTGGAACGATTTCCCACGCACATCGTCACCTCGTCCTTAGCCTACCTTCGCTTAATCCATAGCCCCTGTTTCGAGTTGCAAATGTTAGCAACTGAACCAGTATCAAATACCCAAGCACTACTGCGAGCATTAGTAAGTTACACATCAATAACATGTATATCAAATATACCTTTCACTTTGCCAGCCTTCTTCTCCGCCAAATACTTGGGGCAATTCCGCGTCCAGTGACCAGTTCCTTTGCAGTAGAAGCACTCAGTCTCAGGCTTAGGTCCAGACTTGGGTTTCTTCACTTGAGCAGCAATTGGCTTGTTGTTCTTCTTGAAGTTCCCCTTCTTCTCTTTACCCTTTTTCTTGAAACTGGTGGTCTTGTTGACCATCAACACTTGATGCTCCTTCTTGATTTCTACCTCCGCAGCCTTTAGCATTGTGAAGAGCTCAGGAATCGTCTTATCCATCCCTTGCATATTATAGTTCATCACGAAGCTCTTGTAGCTTAATGGCAGTGATTGAAGAACTCTATCAATGACACTATCATCAGGAAGATTAGCTCCTAGTTAAGTCAAGTGGTTGTGGTACCCAGACATTCTAAGTATATGTTCACTGACAGAACTATTCTCCTCCATCTTGCAGTTGTAGAACTTATTGGAGACTTCATATCTCTCAGTCCGGGCATTTGCTTGAAATATTAACTTCAACTCCTGGAACATTTCATATGATCCATGACGTTCAAAACGTCGTTGAAGTCCTGGTTCTAAGCCGTAAAGCATGGCACACTGAGCTATCGAGTAGTCATCAGCTTTGCTCTGCCAGGTGTTCATAACATCGGGCATTGCTCCTGCAGCGGGTTTGTCACCTAGCGGTGCTTCCAGGACGTAATTCTTCTGTGCAGCAATGAGGATAATCCTCAAGTTACGGACCCAGTCCGTGTAGTTGCTACCATCATCTTTCAACTTATATTTCTCTAGGAACGCGTTAAAATTCAACGGAACAACAGCACGGGCCTTCTATCTACAACAACATAGACATGCAAAATACTACCAGGTACTAAGTTCATGATAAATTAAAGTTCAGTTAATCAAACTACTAAAGAACTCCCACTTAGATAGACATCTCTCTAATCATCTAAGTGATCACGTGATCCATATCAACTAAAACATGTCCGATCATCACGTGAGATGGAGTAGTTTTCAATGGTGAACATCACTGTGTTGATCATATCTACTATATGATTCACGCTCGACCTTTCGGTCTCGAGTGTTTCGAGGCCATATCTGCATATGCTAGGCTCGTCAAGTTTAACCTGAGTATTCCGCGTGTGCAAAACTGGCTTGCACCGGTTGTATGTGAATGTAGAGCTTATCACACCCGATCATCACGTGGTGTCTCGGCACGATGAACTGTAGCAACGGTGCATACTCAGGAAGAACACTTATACCTTGAAATTTAGTGAGAGATCATCTTATAATGCTACCGCCGAACTAAGCAAAATAAGATGCATAAAGGATAAACATCACACGCAATCAATATAAGTGATATGATATGGCCATCATCATCTTGTGCCTTTGATCTCCATCTCCAAAGCACCGTTATGATCACCATTGTCACCGGCTTGACACCTTGATCTCCATCGAAGCATCGTTGTCGTCCCGCCAACTATTTCTTCTATGACTATCGCTACCGCTTAGTGATAAAGTAAAGCAATTACATGGCGATTGCATTTCATACAATAAAGCGACAACAATATGGCTCCTGCCAGTTGCCAATAACTATGTTACAAAACATGATCATCTCATACAATAAAATTTAGCATCATGTCTTGACCATATCACATCACAACATGCCCTGCAAAAACAAGTTGGACGTCCCCTACTTTGTTGTTGCAAGTTTTACGTGGCTGCTACGGGCTGAGCAAGAACCGTTCTTACCTATGCATCAAAAACCACAACGCGGTATAGTGATTGCTTTTTGATCTTCAGAAAGAACCCTGTCCATTGAATCCGATTCACCTAAAGCTGGAGAAACAAACACCCACTAGCCACCTGTGTGCGAAGCACGTCGGTAGAACCAGTCTCGCGTAAGCGTACGCGTAATGTCGGTCTGGGCCGCTTCATCCAACAATGCCGCTGAATCAAGAATCAACTAGTGACGGCAAGCAATATGTATATACCCACGCCCACAACTCCTTTGTGTTCTACTCGTGCATATAACATCTACGCATAAACCTGGCTCGGATGCCACTGTTGGTGAACGCAGTAATTTCAAAAAAATCCTACGCACACGCAAGATCATGGTGATGCATAGCAACAAGAGGGGAGAGTATCGTCTACGTCCCCTCATAGACCGTAAGCGGAAGCGTTATGATAACGCAGTTGATGTAGTCTACGTCTTCATGATCGACCGATCTAGCACCGAAGGTACGGCACCTCCGCGATCTGCACACGTTTGGCTCGGTGACGTCCCACGAACTCACGATCCAGTAGAGCTTCGAGGGAGAGCTTCATCAGCACGACGGCGTGATGACGGTGACGATGTTGCTACCGGAACAGGGCTTCGCCTAAGCACCACTACGATATTACCGGGGTGAGTTATGGTGGAGGGGGGCACCGCACACTGCTAAAGATCAATGATCAACTTGTGTGTCTATGGGATGCCCCCCTCCCCGTATATAAAGGAGTGGAGGAGGGGAGGGCTGGCCCTCTCTATGGCGCGCCCTAGGGGAGTCCTACTCCCACCGGGAGTAGGATTCCCCCCTTCCATGTAGTAGGAGTAGGAGAGAAGGAAGGGGAGGAGAGGAGAAAGGAAAGGGGGGAGGCAGCCCCCTCCCAATTCAGATTGGGCTAGGGGGCGCGCCTCCCACCTTTTCCTTCCCTCTCCTATTTTCCACTAAGGCCCAATAGGGCCCATATACTCCTCGGGGGGTTCCGGTAACCTCCCGTTACTCCGGAAAATGCCCGAACTCATCCGGAACCATTCCGATGTCCAAACATAGGCTTCCAATATATCGATCTTTATGTCTCGGCCATTTCGAGACTCTTCGTCATGTCCGTGATCAAATCCGGGACTCCGAACTACCTTCGGTACATCAAAACACATAAACTCGTAATATCAATCGTCACCGAACGTTAAGCGTGCGGTCCCTATGGGTTCGAGAACTATGTAGACATGACCGAGACATGTCTCCGGTCAATAATCGATAGCGGAACCTGGATGCTAATATTGGCTCCTACATATTCTACGAAGATCTTTATCGGTCAAACCGCATAACGGTATACGTTGTTCCCTTTGTCATCGGTATGTTACTTGCCCGAGATTCAATCGTCGGTATCTCAATACCTAGTTCAATCTCATTACCGGCAAGTCTCTTTACTCGTTCTGTAATGCTACATCCCGTAACTAACTCATTAGCTACATTGCTTTCAAGGCTTATTGTGATGTACATTACCGAGAGGGCCCAGAGATACCTCTCCGACAATCGGAGTGACAAATCCTAATCTTGATCCATGCCAACTCAACAAACACCATCGGAGACACCTGTAGAGAACCTTTATAATCACCCAGTTATGTTGTGATGTTTGGTAGCACACAAAATGTTCCTCCGGTATTCGGAAGTTGCATGATCTCATAGTAATAGGAACATGCATAGTTATGGAGAAAGCAATAGCAACAAACTAAACGGTCATCCTACTGAGCTAACGGATGGGTCAAGTCAATCACATCATTCTCTAATGATGTGATCCCGTTAATCAAATGACAACTCATGTCTATGGTTAGGAAACATAACCATCATTGATTCAACGAGCTAGTCAAGTAGAGGCAAACTAGTGACACTCTGTTTGTCAATGTATTCACACATGTACTAAGTTTCCGGTTAATACAACTCTAGCATGAATAATAAACATTTATCATAATATAAGGAAATATAAATAACAACTTTATTATTGCCTCTAGGGCATATTTCCTTCACACCCACCATCTGTTATTTTTCTCAAGAGAAGCCACTAGTGAAACCTACGGCCCCGGGGTCTCTTTCTCATATTATTTGCCTTTGAGATCTACTTTTATTTGCTTTTATTTTCAGATCTATTAAACCAAAAGCCCACAAATACTTTGCTGCAATTTATTCTTATTTATTTGTTTGGCGTTCGATCTATCAATCTACTACAAATTTACCTCACGTCTGTTTTCCTAGCTTGAGGCGCTGTACCCCGGAAGGGATTGACAACCCCTTTAACACGTCGGGTTGCGAGAAGTTGTTATTTGTGCGCATGTGTTGTTTACGTTGTGTTGCTTGGTTCTCCTACTGGTTCGATAACCTTGGTTTCATATCTGAGGGAAATACCTACCGCCGCTGTGCTGCATCATCCCTTCCTCTTTGGGGAAATACCGACGTAGCTTCAAGCGACATCAAAAGGAATTTTTTGGCACCGTTGCCGGGGAGGATCTTCAACATATACCAGGTTCCTAATCACAAACCTCATATCCTCGCGTTTTACATTATTTTCCATTTTCCTCTCATTTTCCTCTCCCCCACTTCACAAAAATTTGCCTTTTTATTCGCCCCTCTTTTTCGCTTGCCGTTTTCTTGCCAGATCTATTTTTGAGTGCAATCTTATTGTGTGGTCATCATGACTCACGAGAACACCAAATTATGTGACTTCTCAAATACCAACAACAATGATTTTATCGGCACTCCACTTGCTCCTCCTGCCACTAGTGCGGAGACTTGTGATATTAATACTGCTTTGCTGAATCTTGTTATGAAAGACCAATTTTCATGTACTCCTGCCGCGTCCCATCTTAATACCTTCTTGGAATTATGTGATATGCAAAAGAAAAAAGATGTGGACAATGATGTGGTCAAGACGAAACTATTCCATTTTCTTTGCGTGATTCTGCAAAAATTTGGTTCTCTTCTTTGCCTCGCAATAGTACCGATTCTTGCAATAAGTGCAAAGATGCTTTTATCACTAAGTATTTTCTGCCCGCAAAAATTATTTCCCTTAGAACCAGATCATGAATTTCAAGCAACTTGAACATGAGCATGTTGCACAATCTTGGGAAAGGATGAAAATGATGCTAAGGAATTGCCCAACTCATTGGTTAAATCTTTGGATGATCATACAAAAAAAATTATGCAGGGTTGAATTTTGTTTCTCGTAATCTCTTAGATTCCGCCGTGGGTGGTACTTTTATGGAAATTACTTTGGATGAAGCCACCAAATTGCTTGATAACATTATGGCAAATTATTCACAATGGCATACCGAAAGGGCTCCTACTAGTAAAGAAGTTAATTCGGTTGAAGAAATTTCTTCTTTGAGTGAAAAAGTTGACGCTCTTGTGAAATTGGTTGCTAGTAGAAGTGCTCCTATTGATCTTAATGATATGCCTTTGCCTACTTTGATTGATCAAAATAGTGATGCCATAGATGTGAATTTTATTTCTCGAAATAATTTCAACAACAATGCTTATAGAGGTAATTTTAATCCTAGGCCTTTTCCTAGTAATCCCTCTAATAATTATGGTAATTCCTATGGAAATCAATCTTATAATAATAATAGTAACACCTCTAATATTGAGAATAATATTAAAGAATTTATCAATACGCAAAAAGTTTTCAACACTTCCATAGAAGAAAAGTTGAGTAAGATTGATGATTTGTCTAGAAGTGTTGATAGAATTGCTCATGATGTGGAAAAATCTCAAGATGAAATTTTTTGTGCCTAAATTAGATGAATCAATTAAAGATCTTTATGTTTCTACGGATGAAAGTAATAAAAGAACCGCTATGCTTAGAGCTAAAAGAGAATTTTTAGAAAAAAACTTTTTCTAGTGATTTCTTTCGCAAAAGTGATGAAGATCTTAAAATTATTGGTGTTTCTTCTATTAATTCCTTGTTTAGTAAAGTTAATATTGATGAAAAAGAGACTGGAGAAGAGTCAACTTTAGGTAGAAGGCGTCCCAATGATTCGGAGGGTGAAAATCTTGTTGAGAAAATTGATAAAAGTGGGTTTGAAGAGGTCAAAACTTTAGCTAGTGATGTACCAACTCTTTTGGATTACAAAGACTTTAATTATTATAGTTTCTCTTTGATTGATTTTATTTCTTTGTTGCAATCCATGATAAATTCACCCCATGATTATGAACAAAATAAAGCTTTTAATAAACATATTGTTGATGCTATGATGAAAGCTTTTGAAGAAAAGTTGGAATTAGAAGTTTCAATTCCTAGAAAATTGCATGATGAGTGGGAACCTACTATCAAAGTAAAGATTAAAAATTATGAGTGTTTTGCTTTATTTTACTTGGGTGCTAGTGTTTCTACTATTCCGAAATCTTTATGTGATGTGCTTGGTCTTACCGATCTTGAATCGTGTTCTTTGAATTTGCACTTGGCGGATTCTACTATTAAAAAGCCTATGGAAAGAATTAATGATGTTATTATTCTTGACAATAGGAATTATTTGCCCATAGATTTTATTGTTCTTGATATTGATTGCAATCCGTCTTGTCCAATTATTCTTGGTAGACCGTTTTTACGCACTATCAGTGTCGTGATTGATATAACAGAAGACAATATTAAGTTCCAATTTCCTTTGAGGAAGGGTATAGAACACTTTCCTAGAACAAGAATTAGGCCACCATATGAATCAATCATGAGGGCATCTTATGGATCTCGAACCAAAGATGACAAAACTTAGATCCTTTCTTTATGCCTAGCTAAGGGCGTAAAACTATAGCGCTTGTTGGGAGGCAACCCAATGAATAAAATTTATTTTTGCTTTGTGCTTCCTGTTTTTGTGTGTTAGCACAATTATGCTACTGTTATGATTGTGTTTTTATGTTTTAATTAGTGTTTGTGCCAAGTAAAACCTTTAGGATCTTCTTGGGTGATAGTTGTTTGATCTTGCTGAAAAACAGAATCTTTTATGCTCACGAAATTAATTTTAAATTTTTACCAGAGAGCGATAAAATACCCATTCCACTTGAAGTAGATCAATATACAAATTTCTCAGGTCTTCCTAATTTTTCAGAATTTTTGGAGTTACAGAAGTATTCGAAATAGTTAGATTGCTACAGACTGTTCTGTTTTGACAGATTCTGTTTTCTTTGTGTTGTGTACTTATTTTGATGGCTCTATGGTTTTCTTTGATGAGTTTTTGCCATAGAAAAATTTGAATACAGTATATATAATGCAAAAAACACAATATGAATTGGTTTTATACAACACTTATAGTAGTGATTTATTATTCTTATACTAACGGATCTCACGAAGGTTTTGTTGAGTTTTGTGTGATTGAAGTTTTCAAGTTTTGGGTTAACTTATGATGGATGAAGGAATAAGGAGTAGAAGAGCCTAAGCTTGGGGATGCCCCAGCATCCCAAGCTATTATCCAAAAATGAGCAACCAACTATGCTTGGGGATGCCCCCGAGTGGCATCCCCTCTTTCTTCTAACGACCATCGGTATTTTACTCGAAACTATATTTTTATTCGTCACATACTATGTGTTTTGCTTGGACCGTCTTGTATCATATGAGTCTTTGCTTGTTTTTATTTTGTGTTTTTAGTCTTGATCCCTTTCTAGACACACCTATTTGAAAGAGCCAAAATCATGTCATGACTTGTTAGAATTGCTCTCTATGCTTCACTTAAATTTCTATGAGCTAGGGACTTGCTCTAGTGCTTCACTTATATTTTTTAGCACGGTGTGCTTAGTATTTTTGAAGAAATGCTCTCTTGCTTCACTTAAATTAATTTGAGAGAAATAAATATTATGCTCATGATCTTCACTTATATTTGTTTGAGCTTGTCAAAAGCAACATATGAAAATTAGTCCCAAAGTGATAGATATACAAGAAGGATATAATAAAAACTTTCATGAAGATCATTGGACAAAATAAACTTGATTCTTAGTAATAATTCTGAGATATGATGATGTGATATGTGAGTCATCTTGATGAGTAATTATGCTTTAGTGAGAATATTGGTGTTAAGGTTTGTGATTCCCTATGCAAGCATGAAAGTCAATAGTTATGCAATGAAATTATATCCTACTTATGGTGCATTATTCGGTGTTAGTTATGCTTAATGCTTGCTTATGAGATTATTCGTTTCTTAGTTGGCTGCTTCCCCATATTTTGCTAACCTTCATTTTGCACTAAGTAGGATCACTACTTGTGCATCCAAAAACCTTTAAACCAGTTTTGCCACATGAGTCCACTATATCTACCTATATGTGGCATTCGTTTGTCGTTCTAAGCAAATTTGCATCTGCCATCTCTAATTTTCAAAAATAAACTTCTTTTTTTGTGTGTTTGTTTCGCTCGTGGAGCGGTGAGGGGTGGCTAATATTTTCCATGCTAGATGTGTTATTCTCAGGATGAGTGTTTATTCACTTGTCATTGCATGAGAGTAAGGCAAAGGTATGAGGGATGCCCAGTCCCGAAATGAAAAAATGAATTTACTTTATGTTGTCAAATAATAAATTTCTTGGAAAGTGTTAGTATGGAGGGCAACTGTGGATACGGCTAGCCATGGAAAGAAAAAGGAATAAACTTTATTTTCTATTTGGGAACTGCATATGATATATCTAAGCATGGAAAGTATTGGGAACTCTAAGTCGTTTTCGTTGGTGGGATGGATACACCTCCCAAAATGTTTTTATCTCTAAGTTTTTCGCTTTGAGCTCTGGCACCTCTACAAATCCCTACTTCCCTCTGTGAAGGGCCTTTCTTTTACTTTATACAATTTTTCTTTTTAATTTGAGTATCCACCTTCTCTTATAAAAGCACCAACTAGGAGGCAATATGATCATACTTGAGTATTGGACATAGCTAATATGCAAGTGTGTTTCATGAATGGATCAATGGTTAAGCATGATGGGCTAGGGATAGCTTATTTTAGCGTTGATATTTTGAAATACATGGTTGCTTGTTGATATGCTCGAGTATTTAAATTATCATGTCAAAACTAGACTATTGCTTTGAACAATATAAAAATCCAAATGTCCATGCTATAAAGAAAGAAATATGATATGACATGTTAGGCAGCATTCCACATCAAAAAATCTATTTTTATCACTTCCCTACTCGAGGACGAGTAGGAGTTAAGCTTGGGGATGCTGATACGTCTCCAACGTATCTATATTTTTGATTGTTCCATGCTGTTATATTATCAATCTTGGATGTTTTATAATCATTTTATAGTGATTTTATATCATTTTTTGGTACTAACCTATTGACATAGTGCCAAGTGTCAGCTGTTGTTTTTTCCATGTTTTTTACATCACAGAAAATCAATATCAAATGGAGTCCAAATGCCACGAAACTTTAAAGAGAATTTTTATGGGACAAAAGGAAAACAATGGGCCCTGGCTGCGCCTGGTGAGGGATTCCTAGACTAAGGGGTCCTCGGGCGTCCGACCTGTTATCTATGGGCCAGACTGATGGGCTGTGAAGATATGAAGACTGAAGACTGTACCCGTGTCCGGATAAGACTCTCCTTGGCGTGGAAGGCAAGCTTGGTGAACAACAATGAAGATTCCATCTTATGTAACCGACTCTATGTAACCCTAGATCCCCCCGGTGTCTATATAAACCGGAGGGTGAGGTCCGGAAAGGATATACTCAATACCTTAGTCATACAGGCTAGACTTCTAGAGTTTAGCCATTACGATCTCGTGGTAGATCAACTCTTGTAATACTCATATTCATCAATATCAATCAAGCAGGACGTGGGGTATTACCTCCATCAAGAGGGCCCGAACCTGGGTAAAACTTCGTGTCCCCTGTCACCTATTACCATCAACCTTAGACGCACAGTTTGGGACCCTACCCGAGATCTGCCGGTTTTGACACCGACACCTGGGGGGTGCCCCGAGGGAGGCACAACCCACCAGGGCGCGCCCTGGTGGGTTGTGCCCACCTCGGGTGCCCTCTGACCGCCTCTTTGCTCTATAAATACCCCAATATTTCCAGAACCCTAGGGGAGTCCACAAAATATTCATCCAGCCGCCGCAGAGTCTAGAACAACTAGATCCAACCTAGACACCATCTCGGATGGGGTTCACCACCTCCATTGGTGCCTCTCTGATGATGCGTGAGTAGTTCTTTGTAGACCTTCAGGTCCGTAGTTAGTAGCTAGATGGCTTCATCTCTCTCTCTTGATTATCAATACAATGGTCTCTTGGAGATCCATATGATGTAACTCTTTTTGCGGTGTGTTTGTTGGATCGATGAACTTTGAGTTTATGGTCAGATCTATCTTTTTATATCCATGAAAGTATTTTAGTTTCTTTGATCTTTTTTATGCATGATCTCTTATAGTCTCGTATTTCTTCTCCGATATTTGGGTTTTGTTTGGCCAACTTGATCTATTTATCTTGCAATGGGAAGAGGTGCTTTGTAGTGGGTTCGATCTTACGGTGCTCTTGTCTACATCATGTCATTGTTCTTATTGCATTACCCCATTTCTCCATGAACTTAATACACTAGATGCATGCTGGATAGCGGTCGATGTGTGGAGTAATAGTAGTAGATGCAGGTAGGAGTCGGTCTACTAATCTTGGACGTGATGCCTATATATGATCATTGCCTGGATATCGTCATGAGTATTTGAAGTTCTATCAATTGCCCAACAGTAATTTGTTCACCCACTGTTTGCTATTTTTCTCGAGAGAAGCCACTAGTGAAACCTACGGCCCCCGGGTCTCTTTCTCATATTATTTGCCTTTGCGATCTATTTTTATTTACATTTATTTTCAGATATATAAACAAAAAACCCAAAAATACTTTGCTGTAATTTATTCTTATTTATTTGTTTGGCGTTCGATCTATCAATCTACTGCAAATTTACCTCAGGTCTGTTTGCCTATCTTGAGGCGCCGTACCCCGAAAAGGATTGACAAGCCCTTTAACACGTCGGGTTGTGAGAAGTTGTTATTTGTGTGGAGGTGTTGTTTACGTTGTGTTGCTTGGTTCTTCTACTGGTTCGATAACCTTGGTTTCATATCTGAGGGAAATACCTACCGTCGCTGTGCTGCATCATCCCTTCCTCTTTGGGGAAATACCGACGTAGCTTCAAGCGACATCACATGTCACTGTCCCTAATTTTACCGTCCGAACACACCTTGCGCTCGGCTGGCGGCGCAACAATAGGAGTCCTAGTAGTACTCTTCGGCCCTGCACCAGGTCGAGGGGAAGCGACCCGGTGGCTAGAGTCTTCTTTTCTCTTGCCATCACGCCGAGTTGTCTGCCGCTTTGGCCGGCGCTGACTGTCCCTTTTGTTGGTCAACACGGGCAAGGTTGTATTGTCGTCGCGGTGGAGCAACTGCTGGTGACCGTCGTCGACATTGCGTTGTCGTTGTTATTTCTTCTCTTGTCGTCGCCGTTTTTGCGGTGGCGCCACCGAGTTCGTGGTCGTCGGTGTGTCTCCATCGCCGACGATGGGGCCAAGGGTGCGGTCGGGGGCAACATTTTCATTCTGCCGGTCATTGAGGAAGGGGATGGCTGGCGGTGAGGATAGGGCCGGCGGTAACGGGGTGGGTGGGAAGAGAAGCTAGAGTATGTGCGAGCGGGAGACAATGTGTATTTTTGGTCACACGCCCGCGGCTGGACTAAACGTGAGCGACTAGGAAAGTTTTAGGAGAAAACACATATTCACAAAAAAAATTGGTTTTAGAAGATATGCTAGATAGGCCTTTTTTTTCCTTAAACTGTACTTTTGTTCAAAATTTGATTATTAGGGATCTACTAGAAATATTCTAATAGCGTATTTTTACCTTCGAGTTAAACCTCACCTTTGGCTGCCAGACGGGAGCAGAGGTGCGAGATGTTGCTATGGTAATCAGTGGCCCCTGGCCATACCTAGCCATCTGTCGGGCCGGGCCTACCAAAGCCCAAGGTAGAAAACCTAGGCCCGAGCCCGGGCCGGTCCGACCATCAGGCCTGGTTTTGGGGCCCAAGCCCGGCCCAAAAGTGATAAAGCCCGCCGGGCCTTGGGCCAGGCCCCTTCAGTAAATCGTGAGAATGGTGGGCTCGGGCCCTGCCCAGCCTTCGGGCTCAAAATCTAGGCCCGGGTGCAGCGTCAGGTCAGGCTGGGTCGGGTCGGGCCAGGCTGCCCATGGGCAGGACTACCCCTCTTCGAGGCGACACGGGGGGGACCCTCGATTGCCACCGCCGGTCGACCCTCGTCCCTCCCATCCCCCTCGCCGTCGCCGAGGGCCGCTCCCGGGCAAAGCCCAGGCAGGGCAGGCGGCGGCGGGGCCTCTCCACCGTGTGACTCCCCACCCCATGGCCATGGCGCGTGGCCCTGTCTTCGGCGGCGCTTGGTGGCGTGGTGCTGTGATTCACGGCGGTGGCGGCCAGGCGCGGTGGCTGCGGGGGTGGTTTGAGCCCCGTACGGTGGTGCTGCCTGTGGCAGTGATGGCTGCTAGTTTCGAGTCTGCCCCGATCCTCTTCTTTGGATCTGGATCTGGCCGGCCTGTACTTGGTCGTGGCTGCCGGCAGGCGTGGTGACGCCGGGCCTCCACGCCTGTCAGGCATGGTGGTGGTGCTGGCGGTTGCGTTGGGAGCTTGGTGTGGTGGTGGCCGACGATAGAGCACAGCGGGCGGCATGGAGTGGTGACGGTCCTGGTGGGGTCTGCAGCGGTGTGGTGTGGTGCGATAGCTTGGTGGCGACGGCACGTGCTGGAGATGGCGGCGCAAACCACCATCTAGATTGGTGGCGGAGCTGCGATGGCTCGGCTAGGATGGAGTTCCTGGCGAGCAGCGAGCGTCCGGGCCATCTCTGGGCTTGTGTGGTGAGCGACGGTGCTCTCTCGATGGTGCCGGCGTGGGAGTTGTCCGCGGCTTGGTGTTGGATCGCCGCAAGGCTGTCACTTGGAGCGGATGATAGCCTTTGGTGGCGGTCCTGGCCCTTGCTGGAGGAGTTTGGTGGCTGTGAATCCTTGGCCAGGTTGTAGGTGTTTGGTGGGCGGTGTTTTCCTGCTGTGTGGTCTGTCGGCGGCTCTCGGCTATGCAGCTACGACGGCGAGGCACTACGATGGTGGCGGTGCGAAGCATCTTGGATGGTGCTGCCCAATTCCTTCGAGGTGGTGAAATGTGTGATGTTCGGATGCAAATCTTGCACGGCTCTTGCCGGGCCGGCGGCGATGGCGCCCGTGGGTGTCATTCCCCTCCTTGGAGGCGTTGCCGAGTGTATTCAACATTTCCCTTGCTCGTTTGGAGTTGGTTGTTGTCTCCGGGCGAAAGCCTTGATTCGGTCGGATCGGCATGATGGCGGCGTACTTGACATCGTTCCTCTGTTGAGAGCATCGTGTTTGGAGACATGGCCTAGTTCCTCGTTGCTCTCCTCCGGTGTTCGTTGTGGCCCAATTTTGATTATCAGCGGCGCTATGCACGGCCGTCGTCGGTGTGTCCAAGACGGTGTTTTCCTTGGATCGGATCAAGTCCTGCCACTTACTTGCCACTTCCTCTTCGGCATTCAGGGTGGATGGTGCATTGACAAGTGAAGTTCTATGGGAGCAGTTGGTCTTCGGAGGTGCCGACTGTTGGGGAACGTAGTAATTTCAAAAAAATTCCTACGCACATGCAAGGTCATGGTGATGCATAGCAACGAGAGGGGAGAGTGTGATCTACGTACCCTTGTAGACCGATAGCGGAAGCGTTAGCACAACGCGGTTGATGTAGTCGTACGTCTTCACGGCCCGACCGATCAAGCACCGAAACTACGGCACCTCCGAGTTTTAGCACACGTTCAGCTCGATGACGATCCCCGGACTCCGATCCAGCAAAGTGTCGGGGAAGAGTTCCGTCAGCACGACGGCGTGGTGACAATCTTGATGTACTACTGTCGCAGGGCTTCGCCTAAGCACCGCTACAATATTATCGAGGACTATGGTGGAAGGGGGCACCGCACACGGCTAAGAATATGATCACGTGGATCAACTTGTGTGTCTAGAGGTGCCCCCCTGCCCCCGTATATAAAGGAGCAAGGGGGGAGGAGGCCGGCCCTAGGAGAGGCGCGCCAGGTGTGGAGTCCTACTAGGACTCCCTAGTCCTAGTAGGATTCCACCTCCCATATGGAATAGGAAAAGAGGAAGGGAAAAGGAGAAGGAAGGAAGGGGGCGCCCCCCTTCCCTAGTCCAATTCGGACCAGACTAAGGGGAGGGGTGTGGCCACCCTTGAGGCCCTTTTCCTTCTTTCCCGTATGGCCCAATAAGGCCCAATACGTATTCCTGTAACTCTCCGGTACTCCAAAAAATACCCGAATCACTCGGAACCTTTCCGATGTCCGAATATAGTCGTCCAATATATCAATCTTTACGTCTCGACCATTTCGAGACTCCTCGTCATGTCCCCAATCTTATCTGGGACTCCGAACTCCTTCGGTACATCAAAACTCATAAACTCATAATATAACTGTCATCGAAACCTTAAGCGTGCGGACCCTACGGGTTCGAGAACAATTAGACATGACCGAGACACGTCTCCGGTCAATAACCAATAGCGGAACCTGGATGCTCATATTGGCTCCCACATATTCTATGAAGATCTTTATCGGTCAGACCGCATAACAACATACGTTGTTCCCTTTGTCATCGGTATGTTACTTGCCCGAGATTCGATCGTCGGTATCTCAATACCTAGTTCAATCTCGTTACCGGCAAGTCTCTTTACTCGTTCCATAATACATCATCCTGCAACTAACTCATTAGTTGCAATGCTTGCAAGTCTTATAGTGATGTGCATTACCGAGTGGGCCCAGAGATACCTCTCCGACAATCGGAGTGACAAATCCTAATCTCAAAATACGCCAACCCAACATGTACCTTTGGAGACACCTGTAGAGCACCTTTATAATCACCCAGTTACGTTGTGACGTTTGGTAGCACACAAAGTGTTCCTCCGGCAAACGGGAGTTGCATAATCTCATAGTCATATGAACATGTATAAGTCATGAAGAAAGCAATAGCAACATACTAAACGATCAGGTTCTAAGCTAATGGAATGGGTCATGTCAATCACATCATTCTCCTAATGATGTGATCCCGTTAATCAAATAACAACTCTTTTGTTTATGGTTAGGAAACATAACCATCTTCGATTAACGAGCTAGTCAAGTAGAGGCATACTAGTGACACTTTGTTTGTCTATGTATTCACACATGTATTATGTTTCCGGTTAATAAAATTCTAGCATGAATAATAAACATTTATCATGATATAAGGAAATAAATAATAACTTTATTATTGCCTCTAGGGCATATTTCCTTCAGTCTCCCACTTGCACTAGAGTCAATAATCTAGTTCACATCGCCATGTGATTCAACACTAAGAGTTCACATCACCATGTGATTAACACCCATAGTTCACATCGTCATGTGACCTATACCCAAAGGGTTTACTAGAGTCAATAATCTAGTTCACATCATTTATGCGATTAACATCCAAAGAGTACTAAGGTGTGATCATGTTTTGCTTGTGAGATAATTTTAGTCAACGGGTCTGTCACATACAGATCCGTAAGTATTTTGCGAATTCTATGTCTACAATGCTCTGCACGGAGCTACTCTAGCTAATTGCTCCCACTTTCAATATGTATCTAGATCGAGACTTAGAGTCATCCAGATCTGTGTCAAAACTTGCATCGACGTAACTTTTTATGACGAACCTTTTTGTCACCTCCATAATTGAGAAATATTTCCTTATTCCACTAAGGATAATTTTGACCGCTGTCCAGTGATCTACTCTTAGATCACTATTGTACCCCCTTGCTTAACACAGTGTAGGGTATACAATAGATCTGGTACACATCATGGCATACTTTATAGAACCTATGGCTGAGGCATAGGGAATGACTTTCATTCTCTTTCTATCTTCTGCCGTGGTCGGGCTTTGAGTCTTACTCAATTTCATACCTTGTAACACAGCCAAGAACTCTTTCTTTGACTGTTCCATTTTTGAACTACTTCAAAATATTGTCAAGGTATGTACTCATTGAAAAAACTTATCAAGCGTCTTGATCTATCTCTATAGATTTTGATGCTTAATATGTAAGCAGCTTCATCGAGGTCTTTCTTTGAAAAACTTCTTTAAAAACACTCCTTTATGCTTTGCAAAATAATTCTACATTATTTCCGATCAACAATATGTCATTCACATATACTTATCAGAAATGCTGTAGTGCTCCCACTCACTTTCTTGTAAATACAGGCTTCACTGCAAGTCTGTATAAAACTATATGCTTTGATCATACTATCAAAGTGTTTATTCCAACTCCGAGAGGCTTGCACCAGTCCATAAATGGATCGCTGGAGCTTGCACACTTTGTTAGCTCCTTTTGGATCGACAAAACCTTCCGGTTGCATCATATACAACTCTGCTTCCAGAAATCCATTCAGGAATGCAGTTTTGACATCCATTTGCTGGATTTCATAAAATGCGGTAATTGCTAACATGATTCGGACAGACTTAAGCATAGATATGAGTGAGAAACTCTCATCATAGTCAACACCTTGAACTTGTCGAAAACCTTTTTGCGACAATTCTAGCTTTGTAGATAGTAACACTACTATCAGCGTCCGTCTTCCTCTTGAAGATCCATTTAATCTCAATGGCTCACCGATCATTGGGCAAGTCAATCAAAGTCCATACTTTGTTTTCATACATGGATCTCATCTCAGATTTCATGGCCTCAAGCCATTTTGCAGAATCTGGGCTCATCATCGCTTCCTCATAGTTCGCAAGTTCGTCATGGTCTAGTAACATGACTTCCAGAACAGGATTACCGTACCACTTTGGTGCGGATCTCACTCTGGTTTACCTACGAGATTCGGTATTAACTTGATCTGAAGTTACATGATCATCATCATTAGTCTTCCTCACTAATTGGTGTAGTAGTCACAGGAACAGATTTCTTGTGATGAACTACTTTTCAATAAGTGAGAAGGTACAATTACCTTATCAAGTTCTACTTTCCTCCCACTCACTTCTTTCAAGAGAAACTCCTTCTCTAGAAAGGATCCATTCTTAGCAACGAATGTCTTGCCTTCGGATCTGTGATAGAAGGTGTACCCAATAGTCTTCTTTGGGTATCCTATGAAGACATATTTCTCCGATTTGGGTTTGAGCTTATCAGGATGAAACTTTTTCATATAAGCATCACAATCCCAAACTTTAAGAAACGACAACTTTGGTTTCTTGCCAAACCACAGTTCAGATTGTGTCGTCTCAACGGACTTAGATGGTGCCCTTTTAAACGTGAATGCAGCTGTCTTTAATGCATAACCCCAAAACGATAGTGGTAGATTGGTAAGAGACATCATAGATCGCACCATATCTAATAAAGTACGGTTATGATGTTCGGATACACCATTATGCTGTGGTGTTCCAGGTGGCGTGAGTAGTGAAACTATTTCACATTGTTTTAACTGAAGGCCAGACTCGTAACTCAAATATTTTACCTCTGCGATCATATCGTAGAAACTTTTATTTTCTTGTTACGATGATTCTCCACTTCACTCTGAAATTCTTTGAACTTTTCAAATATTTCAGACTTGTGTTTCATTAAGTAGATATACCCATATCTGCTCAAATCATCTGTGAAGGTCAGAAAATAATGATACCTGCCACAAGCCTTAACACTCATCGGATCTCATACATCAGTATGTATTATTTCCAATAAGTCAGTTGCTCGCTCCATAGTTCCGGAGAACGGCGTTTTAGTCATCTTGCCCATGAGGCATGGTTCGCAAGCATCAACTGATTCATAATCAAGTGATTCCAAAAACCCATTAGCATGGAGTTTCTTCATGCGCTTTACACCAATATGACCTAAACGGCAGTGCCACAAATAAGTTGCACTATCATTATTAACTTTGCATCTTTTGGTTTCAATATTATGATTATGTGTATCACTACGATCGAGATCCAACGAACTATTTTCATTGGGTGTGTAACCATATAAGGTTTTATTCATGTAAACAGAATAACAATTTATTCTCTTACTTAAATGAATAACCGTATTACAATAAACATGATCAAATCATATTCATGCTCAACGCAAACACCAAATAACACTTATTCAGGTTCAACACTAATCCCGAAAGTATAGGGAGTGTGCGATGATGATCATATCAATCTTGAAACCACTTCCAACACACATCGTCACTTCACCCTTAACTAGTCTCTGTTTATTCTGCAACTCCCGTTTCGAGTTACTAATCTTAGCAACTGAACTAGTATCAAATACTGAGGGGTTGCTATAAACACTAGTAAAGTACACATCAATAACATGTATATCAAATATACTTATGTTCACTTTGCCATCCTTCTTATCTGCCAATCACTTGGGGTAGTTCCGCTTCCAGTGACCAGTCCCTTTGTAGTAGAAACACTTAGTCTCAGGCTTAGGACCAGACTTGGGCTTCTTCACTTGAGCAGCAACTTGCTTGCTGTTCTTCTTGAAGTTCCCCTTCTTCCCTCTGCCCTTTTCTTGAAACTAGTAGTCTTGTCTACCATCAACACTTGATGTTTTTCTCGATTTCTACCTTCGTCAATTTCCGCATTACGAAGAGCTTGGGAATCATTTCCGTTATCCCTTGCATATCATAGTTCATCACGAAGTTCTACTAACTTGGTGATGGTGACTAGAGAATTCTGTCAATCACTATCTTATCTGGAAGATTAACTCCCACTTGATTCAAGCGATTGTAGTACTCAGACAATCTGAGCACATGCTCACTAGTTGAGCGATTCTCCTTCATCTTTTAGCTATAGAACTTGTTGGAGACTTCATATCTCTCAACTCGGGTATTTGCTTGAAATATTAACTTCAACTCCTGGAACATCTCATATGCTCCATGACGTTCAAAACGTTTTTGAAGTCCCGATTCTAAGCCAATAAGCATGGTGCACTAAACTATCAAGTAGTCATCATATTGAGCTAGCCAAACGTTCATAACGTCTGCATCTGCTCCTGCAATAGGTCCGTCACCTAGCGGTGCATCAAGGACATAATTCTTCTGTGCAGCAATGAGGATAAACCTCAGATCACGGATCCAATCCGCATCATTGCTACTAACATCTTTCAACACAATTTTCTTTAGGAACATATCAAAATAAACACAAGGAAGCAACAACGCGAGCTATTGATCTACACCATGATTTGCAAAATACTACCAGGACTAAGTTCATGATAAATTTAAGTTCAATTTAATCATATTACTTCCCACTTAGATAGACATCCCTCTAATCCTCTAAGTGATCACGTGATCCAAATCAACTAAACCATGTCCGATCATCACGTGAGATGGAGTAGCTTCATTGGTGAACATCACTATGTTGATTATATCTACTATATGATTCACGCTCGACCTTTCGGTCTCCGTGTTCCGAGGCCATATCTGTATATGCTTGGCTCGTCAAGTATAACCTGAGTATTCCGCGTGTGCAACTGTTTTGCACCCGTTGTATTTGAATGTAGAGCCTATCACACCCGATCATCACGTGGTGTCTCAGTACGAAGAACTTTTGCAACGGTGCATACTCAGGGAGAACACTTCTTGATAATTAGCGAGAGATCATCTTAAAATGCTACCGTCAATCAAAGCAAGATAAGATGCATAAAAGATAAACATCACATGCAATCAAAATATGTGACATGATATGGCCATCATCATCTTGTGCCTTTGATCTCTAACTCCAAAGTATCGTCATGATTTCCATCGTCACTGGCATGACACCATGATCTCCATCATCTTGATCTATATCAATGTGTCGTCACATGGTCGTCTCGCCAACTACTGCTCTTGCAACTATTGCTATCGCATAGCAATAAAGTAAAGCAATTATTTGGCGCTTGCATCTTATGCAATAAAGAGACAGCCATAAGGCTTCAGCTAGTTGCCGATAACTTCAACAAAACATGATCATCTTATACAACAACTTATATCTCATCATGTCTTGACCATATCACATCACAACATGCCCTGCAAAAACAAGTTAGACGTCCTCTACTTTGTTGTTGCAAGTTTTACGTGGCTGCTACGGGCTGAGCAAGAACCGTTCTTACCTACGCATCAAAAAACCACAACGATAGTTTGTCAAGTTGGTGTTGTTTTAACCTTCGCAAGGACCGGGCATAGCCACACTCGGTTCAACTAAAGTTGGAGAAACTGTCACCCGCTAGCCACCTTTGTGCAAAGCACGTTGGGAGAACCGGTCTCGCGTAAGCGTACGCGTAATGTCGGTCCGGGCCGCTTCGTCCAACAATACCGCCGAACCAAAGTATGACATGCTGGTAAGCAGTATGACTTATATCGCCCACAACTCACTTGTGTTCTACTCGTGCATATAACATCAACGCATAAAACCTAGGCTCGGATGCCACTGTTGGAGAACGTAGTAATTTCAAAAAATTTCCTACGCACACGCAAGATCATGGTGATGCATAGCAACGAGAGGGGAGAGTGTGATCTACGTACCCTTGTAGACTGACAGCGGAAGCGTTAGCACAACGCGGTTGATGTAGTCGTACGTCTTCACGGCCCGACCGATCAAGCACCGAAACTACGGCACCTCCGAGTTTTAGCACACGTTCAGCTCGATGACGATCCCCGGACTCCGACCCAGCAAAGTGTCGGGGAAGATTTCCGTCAGCATGACGGCGTGGTGACGATCTTGATGTACTACTGTCGCAGGGCTTCGCCTAAGCACCACTACAATATTATCGAGGACTATGGTGAAAGGGGGCACCGCACACGGCTAAGAATATGATCACGTGGATCAACTTGTGTGTCTAGAGGTGCCCCCCTGCCCCCGTATATAAAGGAGCAAGGGGGGAGGAGGCCGGCCCTAGGAGAGGCGCGCCAGGTGTGGAGTCCTACTAGGACTCCCTAGTCCTAGTAGGATTCCACCTCCCATATGGAATAGGAAAAGAGGAAGGGAAAAGGAGAAGGAAGGAAGGGGGCGCCCCCCTTCCCTAGTCCAATTCGGACCAGACTAAGGGGAGGGGTGCGGCCACCCTTGAGGCCCTTTTCCTTCTTTCCCGTATGGCCCAATAAGGCCCAATACGTATTCCCGTAACTCTCCGGTACTCCAAAAAATACCCGAATCACTCGGAACCTTTCCGATGTCCGAATATAGTCGTCCAATATATCGATCTTTATGTCTCGACCATTTCGAGACTCCTCGTCATGTCCCCGATCTCATCCGGGACTCCGAACTCCTTCGGCACATCAAAACTCATAAACTCATAATATAACTGTCATCGAAACCTTAAGCGTGCGGACCCTACGGGTTCGAGAACAATGTAGACATGACCGAGACACGTCTCCGGTTAATAACCAATAGCGGAACCTGGATGCTCATATTGGCTCCCACATATTCTACGAAGATCTTTATCGATCAGACCGCATAACAACATACGTTGTTCCCTTTGTCATCGGTATGTTACTTGCCCGAGATTCGATCGTCGGTATCTTAATACCTAGTTCAATCTCGTTACCGGCAAGTCTCTTTACTCGTTCCGTAATACATCATCTCACAACTAACTCATTAGTTGCAATGCTTGCAAGGCTTATGTGATGTGCATTACCGAGAGGGCCCAGAGATACCTCTCCGACAATCGGAGTGACAAATCCTAATCTTGAAATATGCCAACCCAACATGTACCTTTGGAGACACCTGTAGAGCTCCTTTATAATCACCTAGTTACGTTGTGACGTTTGGTAGCACACAAAGTGTTCCTCCGGCAAACGGGAGTTGCATAATCTCATAGTCATATGAACATGTATAAGTCATGAAGAAAGCAATAGCAACATACTAAACGATCAGGTTCTAAGCTAATGGAATGGGTCATGTCAATCACATCATTCTCCTAATGATGTGATCCCGTTAATCAAATAACAACTCTTTTGTTTATGGTTAGGAAACATAACCATCTTCGATTAACGAGCTAGTCAAGTAGAGGCATACTAGTGACACTCTGTTTGTCTATGTATTCACACATGTATTATGTTTCCGGTTAATACAATTCTAGCATGAATAATAAACATTTATCATGATATAAGGAAATAAATAATAACTTTATTATTGCCTCTAGGGCATATTTCCTTCACCGACATGGGTCGAGACGCGGTGTTGTTATCTGTTGGGCAAGCGCTTGTGCTTTGTAGTGTTGTATGGTCGTTGGTGGCCTGGGTGTGGTGGTTGTGCTACACTCGTTGTTCGCAGCGAGTGATAGTCATCTTGTACTTATAATTCTGCCCACAAGTCTCGACGAGTAGCTGCTGTTTCAGGTCAATCATATGGAAGATCTGGGCGCCGGGCAGACACAAGATGTTTCTATGGCTGCTACATCGCAATCGCCTGTGGTGCAGGCTGCAGAGAAGAGGATGACCGAACGGATATTTCTGCCCACTCAGCGTGCACAATCTGGAAGCCGCCGTGCACCTCTTCTGGGATTGCCCGATGGCGAGGCAGGCATGGAGTACGGCGGCCTCCTGGTCTGGCTGCTCTGCTCTCCACCCAAACATATGGGACGCTGGCGCCTCGTCCACGGACAAGGTCCAGCGCATGATCGCGGCCTCGACGCCGGCAGCAAGGAAGAGCACCAAATCCATGATTGCACTTATCTGTTGGCGCATATGGATGGCTAGAAACGGTGCTGTTTTCAGAGGCCAAACCCCGCTCCATGACAACATCATCAGCGAATGCCGCAGTGACATGGAGCAATGGCGCCTCGCGGGAGCGCCATGCATTGAGCACCCCTTTGGGCACACACCGTGAGAAATCCGCATGTGGAGCCTAGGCATTTTTCTCTTGGTCAGCTTCGACCACCTATGTCATCCACCGATCACTTGATCATCTGTTTCACCATTCTCTTCTGCTAAATCAATGAAACACCAGCAATGCTGGCCAGTTCAAAAAAAATAAAAATAAAGCTATGGTATGTCTAGACGTACTCTCGAAAAGGACTACCCCTGCCGCGCCAGTCCAAGAGGACAAAAGTGCCAATTTCACCGGGACAGAGGGCCAACACGCAAACAATTCCGCCCATCATCTCTCCCGTGCCACGGCCTCGTGCAGTCACGTTGCGTCCCTCACACACACAGAACAGAATCATTGCTCCTCCCGACGCTGCTCGAACCCAACAAGAACAACGACACATAGGATCCCCCGTTTCCCCGAACCCAAAGTCCAACCACCTACAAATAAATCACTCTCGCTCGCTCCTACCCACACCTCGCCGTACCCGAACCCGTCCATCGCGCCCCCGGCCGCCCGGACCTCGATCGGCTCGGGCTCGCGCTCGCACCCCCCAGATGCGCATCATCCCCCGATGCGGCCCCGGCCCACTTAGCCCCCGGCTGCTGCGGCGGCGGCCATGAAGCGGCCGCTGCGGGGGCCCTTCGCGGCGCTCCTCCTCGTCGTGCTCTGCGGCGCGGCCTCCTTCCCCTCCGCGCTCCGCCGGGCGCTGGCCCCGCCGGCCCCCGCGCTCGCCCCGCCGCCGCCGCCGCTCGATCCCGCGCGCCTCAACGCCACGCTCCTCCGCCTCGCCGCCCTCGACGGCTCCGAGCCGTCCCTGCGCCGCGACGTCGACGACCTCCTCGAGGGCCGCCTCCCGGCCTCGGGCCGCGCCCGCGCCCGCGCCTGGCGCCGCGACCGTCTCCACCCGCTCCACCTCCGCCACCACCAGTTCCCCGTCCACCGCCGCGGCCACGCGGACCGCGACCACGCCGACTCCCTCCTCCACCCGCTCCCGCGCGAGGAGCTCCTCCTCGACCCCGCCCTCCGCCGCGCGCTCCGCTCCTGGCACCGCCTCCGCCGCTACGACCCCGCCGTGCTCCGCGACCTCCCCGCCGTGCTCGCCCTCCCCGCCCGCATCCCCTCCTGCGCCGTCGTCGGCAACAGCGGCATCCTCCTCCGCCACGCCCACGGCGCCCTCATCGACTCCCACCACGCCGTCTTCCGCCTCAACAACGCCCGCGTCGTCGGCTACACCGCGCACGTCGGCGCCAAGACCAACCTCTCCTTCATCAACAGCAACATACTCCACCTCTGCGCGCGCCGCCCCGGCTGCTTCTGCCACCCCTACGGCAGCGGCGTCCCCGTGCTCCTCTACATCTGCCAGGCCGCGCACTTCCTCGACGTCGCCGCCTGCAACGCCTCCTCCCTCGCCACCCACGACGCCCCCATCTCCGTCACCGACCCTCGCCTCGACGTCCTCTGCGCGCGCATCGTCAAGTACTACTCGCTCCGCCGCTTCGTCGCCGAGACGGGCCGCGCCGTCGAGGACTGGAACGGCGCGCACGACGCGGCGCTGTTCCACTACTCGTCCGGGATGCAGGCCATCATGGTCGCGGTGGGGGTGTGCGACAGGGTGAGCGTGTTCGGCTTCGGGAAGGTGGCAGACGCCAAGCACCATTACCACAGCAACCAGAAGAACGAGCTGGACCTCCACGACTACGAGGCGGAGTACGCCTTCTACCGCGACCTCGCCGAGCGCCCGCAGGTAGTCCCCTTCCTCAAGGACACTGGCCTGGCTGTCCCGCCCGTCGTGTTCTACCATTAGGGGCCAGCTTCCTAGGATGCGGGCAACGTGCTCGACGTTATGCTTTTCTTTTTGGACCTGCTTGTTTGCTCAGTGTAAAATGTGCTCTGCGAGGTGGATTAGTTATTTATTGTGATTAGATGATAGGCGAGTTGAGATAGAGAATTGGAGCTGCAAGTGTACATTAAGATTTAGGATCCTCCACTGGTATAACCGTATAGGAGAGGTTGCTTGTGTTTTTGGCTGCTTCACAGCGACAGCTAGTGAAGTGTAATTTCAGACTGATTTGTCTTGATAATTTCTTCCGAATCAAATGTATACCTTATGTGAAGCCTTGCTGCTACTGTGCTTCAGCTGATATGTACTCCCTCTGTTAAGAAATATAAGAGCGTTTAGATCACTACTTATATTTCGTTACGGAGGGAGTATGTAGTTTCTCTTAGGTGACAGGTATGCTTCAGCCTTGCTGCCACTATGCTTCAGCTGATAAAATCTCTACCTTATTTTACTGCTTGCTGATGTCTTCTTGATATGTGATCCTTTTTTACCCTACTTATCATCGAACTAGTGAGCTAACAGGATAGCAGTGTACATAATTACTCCGTCCGTTCCGAATTACTTGTCGCAGGTATGGATGTATCTAGATGTATTTTAGTTCTGGATACATCCATTTCTACGACGAGTAATTTGGAACGGAGGGAGTACTTCTGTGAATGCGTTTTTGTCAGGAGTAGCACCACTTTGGTCCAACAAGATGAAAATGGTTGGAATTTAGCTCGTGTGCTAAGTATGCTGATGAGTTTGAACCATTGTCAGTGTGTTGATGAGTTTGAACCATTTTCATCTTGTTTGATATACGTGAAGCCTTATTTTACTGCTTGCTGATGTCTTCTTGATATGTGTTCCTTTTTGCCCTACTTATCATCGAACTAGTGGATAACAGTGTACACAATTACTTCTGCGAATGCGTTTTGGTTTGCGTAGCACCACTTTGGTCCAACAAGATGAAAATGGCTCGAATTTAGCTCGTGTGCCAAGTTTGTTGATGAGTTTGAACCACTGTCAACTTGTTGGACCAAAATGCTCCCATACGGTTGCTATTTCCTCTTCTCTTTTCTTACCAGGGTTGGCAGCTTGATTCTAATGGAAGATTGGGAGTCTTGCATTATAATTTCATAATTGCTGGATGTTTTACATGACACAAGCTCACAGTTGCTGTGGACGACTGGAGTTCACCTTTTGTATTGCCTTACATTTTACGTTTGTGCCAATACTAGGACCAGGAAAGGATGCTTGGTACATGTCGCCGAGAAATATTTCCATGGGGTAGTACCATTGTCTTGTTCTGCCATTACCATCGAGCCTCCCCAGGTTACAAACGATTTTTTGTACCGCCTGCGTCTTTCCCCAAGATAAACAGATGGCCGCATAGCTGGCCATGTGCCGACAACAATATTCTCTTAGCTGATTTGAAATGAATCCACCATGTTCAGCGGCTCAGGACGCTCCCAGCTCCTTGGTCTGAAATTACCCGTAATGAAGAAGTTGCGGTGTAGCGGGCCGTTGTTTAATCGGCGGATCGTTGTGTGAAAGATGGATTTGGTGATATTGTTCGGTCCACCATGTTACGCGTGCACCTGCATATTTAGTGAGCCTGGTACCTTTTTGTACTGCCATCTTTTTTATTGGTTCAAAGGACGGCGCCTACATGTTATTGAGTGTACTGGATCTTATCTTGAGCCAGTAAACTAATTGACAGCTTTGGGTGGTGGCTTTTTGGCATTTCCCCTTGTCTTTTGATGAAAAAGGAAATCTTAGCATCCTCATCATCATCCCTGCTAGAGTGTGATGCTAATGCGATGACTGTATGATCGTACAAACTATATCTGTTTTTTTCCATCTTACTGAGCATTATTTGTAATTACAGGGTCTGAGACCCTCTCTTTTATTTGACCGATAGACCGTGCATCGAAATTTCATCGCCAAGAGTATCGGGTTTCTGTCATTTGCTCATAGAATTTCTTCAAGCATCATGGTTTGAAATTTTGTGTCTGCTTGCAAAGTTCTTACCCGATGCAAGTTTCTGCCGTCTGGGGAGGCCGCTGTTGCTTGTTGCTTCTTCCAGAATTCCTAATTTATTACGATGCTGACCACACTCGATCCTGTTTCTACAACCTGAAGCAATCCAAGTTCAAGGAAGAAGGAAAGGCTGCGGTGCTTTTGGGGTGAAAGCATGTGGACAGAGATTGCACTCGTCCTCAGAACCTGCCGTGGTTTTGGGGTAGCACCGAACTGATTAACTGCAGGGTTTCTATCCTGTTTGATTATCTTTGGTAAGCAGTGGCGTGGGACTAATGCTACTTGCGGCCTAGCATAATGAGTTACCCAATGATTTAAGGAACCAGAAAGCTGCGGCTCACTTGCCTATCAAGGACCATTTTGCAGCCTCGGCCACTAAATCGAAGGAACTTTTACCTAATGCAAAGCGATTTGACGGCTTATACTCATGTTTAGAGCCCGTACGTTGATGCTTCCACCAGTTCCTGCCTGCTGGCTCTGCTGCGCATTCCAGCTCGTGCTGCTGTCTTCTGAAGTTACTCGTTTTACTCTTCAGTCTGCTTAGACGCCCATGCCACGCTACGGAAAAAATAAGGTGAAACACAGTTTGGCTAAGTTATACTCCCTCTGTTTCTAAATATAAGTCTTTGTAGATGTTTCACTATAGACCACATACGGATGTATACAAAGACTTATATTTAGGAACGGAGGGAGTATATACGGACATGGTTTAATTCACCCTGATTGTTTGGTTTATCAATTGCGGGCTATGGACAAAGGACGCCTCTACTATTACATGCAAGGCGAATTGAGACAAGGTCTATAGACTAGACGAACTTAGTAAGGTAGAATACCAAGGTTCATTCTGAAGATTCAATGAGCTTCAGCCGTTATTGGACTTGAATTTTAGCTTTTGCAGGTATAGAGTAGCCATTATATTGGGCCTAAATTTTGAACCAGGTAGATGGAGACCGGAGATCGGTGGAGGGAGATTGGGCGATGGGAGGCATAGGAGGGGATTGGTGCGAGAGGAGGTGCATGAAATATGACGATTTAGGATAGTTCCCTTGCTTCTAGGTTTATAGATTTGCATGGCCCCACTTGTCAGGGTTGGAACAAGCAAAACGTTGGAACCAACTCAAACATTTATAAGTTCTTTCAGATCACCCAAACATATTTATCTACTACCCCTATAAAAAACAGAGAGGAGCAGATCCAAATAATCACATTTATCCGTCAGCAAGATCTAATGGCCCTTAATCTTTCGATGTTTAACACTGCAAACCACGCATTATAAGCCAATAACAAACCATCCATCGCTAACCCAGCCCCGCCGTTAAAAAACAAACCGTTCACAGCGCATGATCTCTAGCCCCCGGCCCCACGACCTCTCGCTACCTCCTCCTCCTCCTCCCGAGCCGTTCGCCGCCCCGCAAACTCCCGCAGCCGTTAGCCGCCGGTGCCGGCCTTCGCCGCGGGAGCCGCCATAGGTCGTCGCAGGAACCGCCGCGGGAGCCGCTCCCGCTGGAGCCGTTGCGGGTCGCCGCTAGAGCCGGAGTCGTCCGCCCCTGGAGCCGCTCGCCGCTGGTCGCCCTCTGCCCATTGATGGATGTGAGCATAGTCCTCTTCTGCTTCCCCGCAGCGGTCGCCCTCCGCGACGCTCGCGCCGCCATCGACAGCTTCCTCTCCCGCCTCGACGCGCCTGCCGCCGTGCCGTCCGACAACGATCAGCCTATGGCGGATGGCGGCGAGGCGGGGGGGGGGGCGATTATCGGGGGATCCTGTTAGCAGCCCAGGCGGACCGGCTCCACCAGGCAGTGGCTCCATCGCCACTACGCGTCACCAACGGGTCAGGAGGCCCAACCCGCGCAACGTTGGGCCGGAATGGGCCAACTGAAGCCCGAGCGCCCCTATAAAACCCTTCCCAGACGAAGCGCTCTCCATCCAGAGGATCAATGCCGAACCGGCGGCGGCAACCCTAGTTCCTTAGCTACCCAGTTTCCTTTCTTGCAAGAACTCCCAAATTCGTGTACCGAGATCTGTATAAGCTACTACTTCAGAGAGCTACCTTAGATCGATCCATATATCTTACTCCTCACATCTGGTATCAGAGACATCGATCCTCGGAGTCGTTTCCACTGGCGCAGATCATCGAAACCCGCCGGGGTCGTCAAGGTCGCCAGCAACTCGAAGCCATGGATCCCGCCGTCAAGACTTATCTGGACTCCCTCAAGCATTCCTTGGACGCCAACACGGCGGCGATGCAAGCCCAGTCCGTGAAGATCGACGACCTGCTCGCGTGGCGCCCAGATCTAGAGAGCCGCGTCACGGATCTGAGCGAGGCGGTGGCCGCGCTCCAGTTAACACCACCACCAACCCTTAAAGGCCACGAGGAGGAGCAGACGCGCCCCTCCGCGCTGACGCAGCCCGGCGACCCCATCGGTCCAGCGGCGGGCGCAATGGTCGACCAGACAGGGCCCGATGGCCACGGCGCACTTCACCTACATCGGGGGCCATTGGTGGCGCCTCTCGGGACGCCGCCACCGCTCTCGGCCAAAGGTCAGCTCAAGACCCCATTACCCCCCTTCTCCCATGCCAATCAGTTGCTCACGGGCCTGGGTCAGGCGCACCCTTCGATCACGTTTCCACAGTTTTCGGGGGAGAACCCCAATTTGTGGAAAACACTCTGCGAGCAGTATTTTGCCATGTTTGGAATCGTATCTTCGTTTTGGGTACCGATGGCAGCGCTCAATTTTTCTGGAGCAGCAGCAATTTGGCTGCAGTCCATTCAGAAGCGTTTGGGCGATTTTGATTGGGAAACATTCACCTCGCTGTTGTGCACGCGGTGCGGCCATGATCGCCACCAGCTGCTGATACGCCAGTTTTACTTTGTTCGCCAAACGTCCACAGTGGTTGATTACATTGAGCGCTTTGAGTTAATTATTAAGCACTTGAATTCATACTCTGATTCAATTCATCCTTATTTCTTCCTCACTCGTTTTGTGGAGGGGCTGAGGAGCGACATCCGAGCCGTGGTGATGGTGCAGCGCCCCCCTGATTTGGACATGGCGTGCGCTCTCGCTATGCTCCAAGAAGAAGTGGCCGAAGGCGCGTGCAGTTATCTGCCCAAACCTCCGGACACGGCCCCTCGAGCAGCCGTGCCACTGCCACTACCACCGCCCCCGATGCGCCACTCGACACCTACGGTGGCCACTGATCGCCGTGGGACGGAAGCAGCGCGCGCGGACTCCGCCAAGCTCAAGACGCTCCGTGAGTACCGACGAACACGGGGTCTCTGCTTCAAATGCGGAGAGAGGTGGGGACAAGATCATGTGTGCCCCACATCAGTGCAGCTACACGTCGTTGAGGAACTTCTCGACCTCTTCGGTCTCTGCTTCAAATGCGGAGAAAGGTGGGGACAAGATCATGTGTGCCCCACATCGGTGCAGCTACACGTCGTTGAGGAACTTCTCGACCTCTTCGGCCTCGACAACACCATCGACACGCAGCTGCCCCAGCCTGACGACACGGTGATGGCGATATCGCGCCCGGCCGTCTCCGGTGGTGTGTCAGCCAAGGCGTTTCAGCTCCGCGCCTGGGTGCAAGGGCGCGAAGTGCTCATGTTGGTGGACTCCGGCAGTACCAATTCCTTCATCGACCAGTCCCTCGCGGAAGCCATACAGGGCGCTCAACCTCTTCCTCGCGCATATCGCGTGCGGGTAGCGGATGGTGGGGAACTGATCTGTTTAGCTGTCGTTCCCAACTGCCTGTGGTGCTCTCAAGGCCATAATTTCAACACCGACCTGAAGGTGCTGGCACTGGGCGCCTACGACGCTATACTTGGCATGGACTGGCTGGAGGCACACAGCCCCATGACCGTGGACTGGCGCGCCAAGCACTTGCAGTTCTTCCAGCACGGCACATCTGTTTCTCTCCATGGGCATGAAGCTGAGTCTACCACCTGCCTTCTCATCAACGCCTTACAGTTGCAAAGTTTATGCAGAAACAATGTTGTCACACATGTGGTGTGCTTGTTTGCCATCTCTAACGACACACAAACAGCCACGACCACACCAACTTGTCTGCAGGAAGTGTTGGCAGAGTTTGCAGACGTCTTCGAGCAACCGGAAGGTTTACCACCACGCCGCAGTTGTGATCATCACATTCCATTGGTGCCGGGCGCCCAACCCTTCTCTAGCAGACCTTATCGCCACAAGCCAAAACACAAGGATGAGATCGAAAGACAGGTTGCAGAATTGCTCAGGTCTGGAGTTATACAGCTCAGTACCAGCCCCTTTTCATCACCGGTCATCCTTGTTAAGAAGAAAGATGGCACATGGCGACTGTGTGTCGACTACCGGCAGCTCAGCACCCTCACATGTATTGCCAAGTACCCAGTACCTGTGATCGAGGAACTTCTGGACGAATTACACGGTGCTTGCTGGTTCTCCAAGCTTGACTTACGTGCCGGCTATCATCATATCCGGCTTGCGGAAGGGGAAGAGTACAAAACAGTGTTCCAAACTCATTCATGGCACTATGAGTTCAAGGTGGTTTCGTTCGGTCTCGCGGGGGGTCCAGCCACTTTCAACGGTGCAATAACAACCACACTGTAGCCCGTGAACAGGAAGTGTACATTGTCGTTCTTCGATGACACCTTAGTGTTCAGCAAAACTCTGCGTGAACACCGAGAACACCTGCGTCAAGTTCTTGAGCTGCTCCGCAAGGACCAATGGAAGGTCAAACTATCCAAGTGCGAATTTGGACAACAGCAGCTCTCGTACCTTGGACACGTCATCAGCGCCCAGGGTGTGTCGACAGAGCCTTCCAAGATAGCAGCAGTAGCCAGCTGGACAACACCCACATATGTCAAAGAAGTCAGGCGTTTCCTCGGGCTTGCAGGCTACTATCGACGCTTTGTTCGCAACTTTGGTATCATTGCGCCACCATTGTTCAATCTCCTCAAGAAAGGTACTCCTTTTGTCTGGTCGTCTGTCACAGAGTCTGCCTTTCAAGCCCTCAAGTCCTATCTGATCTCAGCGCCGGTTCTGGCGCTTCCGGATTTCTCCAAGAAGTTCACGGTCGAAACTGACGCCATCGACAATGGAGTGGGGGCAGTTCTCCGACAAGGGGGCCACCCAGTAGCTTTCATGAGCAAAGCCCTTAGTCCGCGGTATCAAGGTTTATCCACCTATGAGAAGGAATATCTTGTAGTGATCGTGGCAGTGGATCAGTGGCGCCCGTATTTGCAGCATGCGGAATTTGACATCATAACCGATCAGCGTAGCCTGGTGCACTTGGAAACGCAACGCTTGTCGACCCCATGGCAGCAAAAAGCCTTCACCAAGCTTCTTGGCCTCCGTTACTGCATTAAGTACCGCAAGGGTGTGGATAACTCAGCCGCTGACGCGCTCTCCAGATCGAATCCGGAGGAAACCCTATACGCTATCACCTCGTGCAGGCCAGCATGGCTCGAAGATGTGTTGGCCAGCTATAACTCCAACCCGCACGCGCAGAAGCTGCTGGAACAGCTTGCCATCCGAGAAGATCCCAAGAAAAGGTTCAGTCTGCACCAGGGCTTGCTGCGTTTTCGTGACCGTATCTGGCTGGGAGGATCCACCGAGCTGCAGCAGAAAATAATGACAGCCTTTCACGACAGTCCTTTGGGCGGCCACTCGGGATTTCCAGTGACTTACAAACGCATCCACCGTCTATTTGCATGGCCAAAGATGAAAGTGCACATCAAACATTACGTGCAATGTTGCCAGGTTTGCCAACAAGCAAAACCAGACCGAACTGCTTCCCCAGGTCTGTTGCAACCTCTACCTATCCCCAAACAGCCATGGGACATCATCTTGATGGATTTCATTGATGGATTGCCTCAGTCCAGCCAGTTCAAATGCTTGCTCGTCTTGGTCGACAAACGCACCAGATTTTCTCACTTTCTGCCACTCGCGCACCCGTACACATCAGCGAAGGTGGCCCAGTTGTACATGTCCTAGATATACAAGCTGCATGGACTCCCAGGAGCAATAGTGTCAGACCGCGACCCTGTCTTCACAAGCCACTTCTGGAAGGAGCTTTTTCAGTACGCTGGCACGGAGCTGCGCCTGAGCACGGCCAACCACCCGCAAACGGACAGCCAAACCGAGAGGGTCAATCAATGCATTGAAACATTCCTCCGCTGTTTTACACATGCATGTCCATGGCGCTGGAGCTTCTGGATTTCATTGGCCCAGTTTTGGTACAATTCTTCTCCTCATTCTGCAATTGGCATGTCTCCTTTCAAGGCACTTTATGGGCACGAGCCACGCCACTGGGGCATCACAGCGAACTCCAAGGCCTCTGTTCCTTCCCTACAAACCTGGATGGAAGAAAGACAGGTCACTCAGAACCTCATTCAGCAACACCTTCACCGAGCTAGACAGTGCATGAAGGCTCAAGCTGATAAGAAGCGCTCGTTTCGTCAATTCAAAGTGGGCGATCAGGTATTCCTGAAATTGCAACCGTACATTCAAACATCAGTTGCTCCAAGGGCCAACCATAAGCTGTCCTTCAAGTTTTTTGGGCCCTTTCCCATTATTCGCAAGATCAACGACGTAGCATACGAACTGCAACTCCCTCCAACAGCTGCGGTGCATCCTGTATTCCATGTGTCTCAGCTGCGCAAGGCGCTCCTCCCAGGTACTCAAGTAAACTCTGAACTTCCAATCAATACTGACGATTTGGCTACTCCTGTCAAGATCCTTCGAACCAGATGGCAAAAGAGGCGCGACTCAGTGATCGAACAGGTCCTGGTTCGCTGGTCTAACCTGACAAGCATGGGCGATACTTGGGAAGACAAGGCCGCCCTGGAGGATCGCTTCCCGCACTCGACGGCTTGGGGGCAAGCCGTGTCTCAAGGAGAGGGGGATGTTAGCAGCCCAGGCGGACCGGCTCCACCAGGCAGTGGCTCCATCGCCACTACGCGTCACCAACGGGTCAGGAGGCCCAACCCACGCAACGTTGGGCCGGAATGGGCCAACTGAAGCCCGAGCGCCCCTACAAAACCCTTCCCAGACGAAGCGCTCTCCATCCAGAGGATCAAGGCCGAACCGGCGGCGGCAACCCTAGTTCCTTAGCTACCTAGTTTCCTTTCTTGCAAGAACTCCCAAATTCGTGTACCGAGATCTGTATAAGCTACTACTTCAGAGAGCTACCTTAGATCGATCCATATATATTACTCCTCATAGATCCTCAGGCCCCGTTCGAGTGGGGCTGGCGTGGGACCGGAGGCCACCACCGAGCCGGCGCTGGACGTGCAACTGCGGCGGGGTACTGCCATAGATCTGTTGCTGCAGTTCCATGCGTAGGATGAAGGTGACTCTTGGTGCTTTGGCGTGGTGATGGGAATTTAATTGATTTATTACTACTAGGTTACTTTGGATTAGACATAGATGCAGAAACCTTGTGAATAATTGTGTGCTTGGGCTGTGTCCATCGGAGGGGAATGGCCGAATGAGCATTGTGACATAATGATTGCGTTACTGCTGTGCCGGCTGATGTTCAGCATATATATCAGCAATGTAGTCCCCTCAGATAAACCAAATTTTCTATTTATAAAACAATGACGCAATCAAACCTGGATGACCAAGATACTGAAATTACTCTCTTCGCCAGTATCAACCTGGAGTACCAAATTACGTTCACTCTCTTCTGAATGGTTGATTTATGTAATCAGGAAGAACATTTGCTGTTATTTTCTTGATGTGAATTGTTCATCAATTTAATCATGAAAATTTATGTGAATTATTTAATCGGGAAGAAACTTGGGTACTCTTCTCACTCTACTTTGCACAATCCTTCTTTGGTTGAACTGGCTATTTCATGTCCTTTTGAATTGTTTGTGGATAGTGCCCCATAGTGCATGACGACATGGTTCCAGTGGAATGGTAAATTGCAGGCAACCACTGCATTTTATATTTCTTTCGATTGACTGCCATAACTCCGGCATCCATTATGTATTTTCAAATCATCTAGACACACATGTTTGTGTAATAAGTAGTGGCACACCATGGGGATTTTATTCAGAATCAAAGGTTACTCTTAATTGAACATACACGATACATTTTGTGAACTCACTTTTAAGGTACATGATGCAGCTTTCCTGGTTCACCATCTATAATTGAAAAAAATATTGATCAGAATATTCCTTTTTTGACATTACAGTGATAGCAGATTATGTGGTTGAAGAATATATGTATGTATGTAAAGGGTGGATACTTTGACTGTTTTAGTTGTTTCTCCATACTTGTGTTTCATCTGATCCAAATTCTTGCCTCAAGCTGGCCTATGATGTGCTATGACTGATGGTAGAAATTGACCATGCTCTGATCTGTGTGTATCAGTTCTCTTGGTAGGAATTAAGCAGCCTTACGAATACGTAACCACTTCAATGTCACTGGTACCATATTTAACCATGCTCTATCCATTCTGATTTGCATGTATGTGCAAGTCCTTTTTTCCATGAAAGTAGCAGGAGCTGCTATTTTATTGGCAATATGAGGAAATGGCTCATATGAGAAAAACAGAGCTAGAAAATACAGGGACTGCAATCATGTATAAAAATTATAGATGTGAACTTACAGAGAATTAGATATATATATGTACTCTAAAGAAGGTGCATGTATCATTTGTTGTCGATTGTCTGTAATTTGCATTTGCTTTTTTGTACAGAAATCGGTGTATCTCATATCTATATCAACCGGGTGCATCTTCTTCTCGATCTGGTGAGGGTGACCCTGTTAACAAAGATTATACTGCTTGCTCAAATGTGAAATGCCATGTCATCCACACAAGTATATTATTTTTCTCCCTTTTATATTTAATGATTATAGTGTTTCCCCATGATTTTATATTAGACTTTTTTTATCGAAGCCATTGCACATGAATAGTGTACTACGGAGACAATAGATTAATTATACTGCACCATGATTCTATGAGGAGGTGTCTACTGTCATTATATTCATGGTCATAAAGGTGCGCGCTTTGAGCATAATCAGACCTCACTTCACACAACAATTATGTGTGTTGCCTGTCATTTATGTGGAAATGTGTCAAGAGACCATGGCATGATCACTGAGATTAGAGGGCGAGAGTTTCCAAAGTTATTACTTTAACTGGTATTCATATGCTTCAACATTATAGCGATACATGGTTTAAAATCAATGTAAGAAATATTTTCTCATGTATAATATATAGGTATGAGAAGTTACAGATATCGCATAATTTCTATTGATAATGCTGACAATGAGCTCAAAATTCTTGTGATATTTTATCATGATAAATATCATATTATACATGTTTTATGGAAGTAAACATTGGGTGGTGTATATATACCCTATAAGGGCATGTTTTTTGCCACGACGACAACGTGTGTTTGCACGTGCTCGATTACTAGTAAGTAGGAAAGAGTAGGTTGTTTATTTGTTTGACCTTTGCATTGAGTCCTCCTATTGGCGTCAAATACTCCAGCTGACGCCTGCAAGCGAGCGAAAAATGGGCCAGCCCACTCTAGCGAGCTCACCTGAGCGGGTTTTTTTCAAATATATTTTTTCTTCGGAAAACTGCTTGTTGGGTGTTCTTCTCTTTGGTTTTTCCCTCATCATTTTTTCTGAAAATATGTTCGATGTGTGTTTATGAAAAAAAATTAATGCATGTTAATGAAATGTTTAGTGTATATTAAAAATAGCTCGCCATACATTTAAAAGGATTTTAGTTTGTATTTTAAAAGTATTCATTGTATGTTAAAATAATTCACCATACATAAAAAAAGTTCCTTGTTATGAAATTTTTAAAAAGTTTATCAAAAATGTTCCGTGAGTACCTGGAAAAAAATCATCGAATATTGAAAAAAAAACTTTATGGTATAGCTGAAAATGGAGAAGTGCAAAAAAAACCAAGAGAAAAAACAAACCAGAAGAAAAACTGAAAGATAAAGAAACAAAGAAATAAAAACCAGAAAGGAAAAAACAAAACAACAAAACAAACACACAATAAAAAAAAACTACAGTGATGCATGCAACGAAGCGTACTGGGCCGACCCAACTTGCTTGCGTGCCGGCGCAGCCTCCACTTTTGACACTTGGGCGTTAACTAAGATTTGGCCTTCGTATTTGCATGATTTTTCACTTGGTTGGGTCACACAAGCCATAATTAAGAGGGCATGGTAGGAGGAATATCGTGGCCCCTCCTTTTGCTTAAACAACCACCTATATCGGTACTGAAAGCTTAGCCACCGATGCCGCACCAACGCCATTGGGCATGCAACAGAAGCTCGAAAATATAGTTTACCCCCAAAATGTGCCTAATCAGATACCCACCCCCCCCCCACCCCACCCATCCAACTGCAAAACGGGTTTATTTACCCCCCCCCCCACACACACACAAATTTGCAAAACTGGACAAATCTCCCGCAGGAAGATTTTGGTCTTGATTTTAGGTGGTTTCGAGTTAAATTGTGCTGACTATATGTGCTGACTTGCCAACATGTAATTCAGCTGAAGATTTTACCTGCTCGCGTGGTGGTTTTGCTCCTCCTTTCCTTTGCAATCGTCTCTTTCCTTCTCCTCTTCATCTTTGTCTTCCCCCTCGCCTCCTTCGCCGACACCATTGCCCTCCCCGTCATCGCCCTTCTCTCCCATCGTCATGGATGTGGGTACGACCTTCTCCTCTTTCCTGCTCTCATTTGTCTGCTCCTGATGTGGTGGGCGGCTGAAAGGTGGATTTTTGAGGATTTGGGAAGCTAATGTTGAGGATGGTCTCTATTGGACATTAGTTTGGTTTGGGCAGCTAATGTTGAGGGTTTTGGGCAGATTTCCATACCACGATATAGTGTACGAGTAACACATCATATAAACCATTGGATTCCCACCATCCGACGGCTCTCATTGATTATTTCAAAATTGAAAAAGTCATGGCACCACACATGTTGTTGGATCTCTCAATCGTATGGCCAAAAGTTCAGGGATTCGCGGGTTTTATGAACACTCTGACCAGAGCTCCGAAACTTCTGTATGGCTAGAGCTAGACAGACTGCTAATGTACATGCATGTGACCATGGTAGTACAATAACGCAATGATAGGGAGAGCTACAAATGTCTACATCTATTTAGAAGCAAGAGCAACTCCAATGCTGCGATACAAACGGACGTGAGTTTTGTTCGCTTTTCATCCGTTTGAGTCGGTTGTAAGCGTGTTTGTCCGCCTTCGTCCGACCGGTGCACCCAACTGACAAACGCATTTTTCATCCACGTCCAAAGCAAATTTAATCTAAAAAAAGGACAGCGGCCAGAGTTCATGTCAGCGGCCATAGTCCATGCCGGCGGCTGACATACATGCCAGCCCGCAAAAAAACACAATAGTTCAGGAACAGGATAGCAGAGCAGATAAAAAACAGGGGATTCTTTTTCTATGGTGCAGATTGTATTGGAAAAAAAGGATGGAGTTCTGTTGAGGGTTTTGGGCAGATTTGAGTCATAGTTGAACTTCAACAGGGTGTAGAGGGTCTTTTGTTGAACAGGAACAGGGGGTGTATAGCAGATGAAAAATATGAGACTTTCTTTGATGCTGCAGTTTAGGTTGGACAAAAGAGGGGACTTTTGTTGTCCATCGGTTTAGTACTGATCAAAGTTTATTTATTTGTGAAGCTGCAGCCAGTGTTGATGATCCCAAGGATGATTTCGTTGTCAGATTGCACTACTTTGGAAGATTTCAGACTTTGGATGGATTGCTTCAGTACACTGATGGATTGGAGGTTGAGTTCTTTGTGGACAGAGCAAAATTGGGTTATGAGCATTTCTTCGCACATGCACAAGACATGTATTATATGGACAATTACATAATGCATTGGTTACTTGAGATCAGTTCGTGTACTTAATTACACAAGTACTGTTGTATAACTTCATTTTGGCCAGCTTTTGCATGTGTAACCAACTCTGTTGTGTGCCATGGCATATTCTTGATGTACCGGCGCTCTATTATCTTAAATTAGATGTTTGGTGTTTGGAAGATATAAATATCCTGGCTGGAGATATAACCAAATTTGTGGTGTTTCAAAATAGTAAAAATTTCAAAATTTTCCAGAATATTTCTATAATTCTTTAGGTTAAATTTTCTTAAGATGGCCACGCCTTTATGGTCTAGTAAAAAGGTAGAGTAGGTGCCTTGAAAATGTCTCACCACAGCATTTTTGCTTTGCGCACAGAAGAGTAACATGCCAAGCTCTCCTCGTATAACATAGGAACAAAAGGTATAATTTCAGAGTCCATTCTATTCATTTCTGCCGCCGACTCTTCTTTGGAGCATGTCAAACTATTCCCTGATGACGTTGAAGGCATCTCAAGGTGTGGACTACTGGCAACCTGTACCTGATCAAGTGAATGCAGATTTAGAATTGTTTGCTCTACTGGATCATATAGACCTATCTTTCTCCCAGTGTTGAGCAGGATCCTCCCATGATCAGGATCAACAGCTAATGGCATCACAACACTTGTCTTGAGGGAATAGCCAGGACATGCTTCCAGGTTAATTGTGTATGCTCTGCCCCATTGGCCATGCTCTAGCTTCCATACATCTAATTTGTCTGCCACTGGATCTGCTAGGACAGCGCATAATACTCCCTCGAGCTCAACAACAAATGCACGACAGCGGTTTCTGCTATTCCATCTTGCAAACCACTAAGGACAGGGGACAACATCAAACGTTCTTTTAGCAAGATTGAAAGAGACAATGGTCCATTCACAGCACTGTCCCAACCTTGGTTCACTCATCCAGTACAGCACTCCTTCAACATAGGCCGGTGGCATATCATTCACAGGCAGAGGAGGTACCGAGATCTGTTGGGCAGCACTCCAAGAGTTACACCAGTATAACGCGCATGTCATGTCATACTGACGAGATTTGAAGTCCTTCCGGTGATAGAAGATTTCCACGATAACATGTTGACGAGTCGAAGGGCTGAAAGTCAAGCCAACATTTTTATTGCCGACTGTAAAAGCATGCTCTTCTGCTTTAGGCATTCTCGAGGGAAGGTGCAAATTTGGCCCCAGGTTACGGTAAACCCTGTGGAAACCTGTACATGGATTGCAGAGATAGTCCTTCGTCTCGGTGCTTACCAAGTTCAGCCCATGGCAAGGCTTAGAGCAAACCACCTTCGTATCAAGCAATGTACTGTGACTAGGAGCTTCTTGTAGGCATTTATTCAATGGAGTGAAACTGAAGCCCAACTGTCCAGTGCTCTTGACCACAAGCATGACCTTAGGTCTTTTGTCCATGTTCTTATGCTGAAAGTATGACCAAATGAAGTTTTCACTCTCAATCAATCTGAACCACTGCTTGCAGACAAATTTGGACAGTATGGCTGATTTAGCTGGGAGGCGGAGTAGGATCTCTCTAGTCACCTTTGCCAGGTCAGATGACAAGGCTTCATCTGTTCTATGCACGGGAGCAAGGGTTTCTTGAATGAAACCGAATCTTGAACTAGGACAAGCATATTGTGGAATTGAGTGTGTCTCTGTGATTGAAAGAATGGTTTCCAGAGCCTCAGACCTAGGGTCATAGGTGTGAACCATTTTCTGATACTTGTTGAAAATCTTGTGCATGCTAGTAGTGATGATTATCTTCTTCCTTGTCGACCTGTAACTACGAAAAGATCCAATAACTCTCAGAATTTGTGACTGACGCAAATCTCTTGCCAGGTGCCCCGACAAATTAATTTGATGATTCAGTAACCAGTCACCAGAGCTATAGTCCAGCAGTTTCCAGATCTCCAAAGTGTTACTACCATGAGGGATTCTGTTGCGAACCAAACATAGTTGCTCATCCATCTCCATTAGTTGCTCTCCTGATGAGGCCAACCAGGAAGCCGGCGGCGCTTGGTGACCGGATACATGTGAAGGTCTCCTCTGCAACCGAAAAGGACATGATGGCAACACTTGGAGTCGTGATGAGATAGGAAGGGTTCATCAACCAGTGTAGGCAACCGTTGGCAAACACAGGAGATAATTTGTTGGTAGACGCATTACTAACAGCGGCGTGTGCAAATCCACGCAGGTTGGGGGGTACTCCTCTGGCAGCAGGCCTCCAACAATCCCCAAAACGGCCTCCAGTCGTGTACACCTCGCACCTCACCAACTTCAAGTCTCTCTCATGAACCAATCCATTGATCAACCTGACCACCTTGTGCTCGTCTGTGTGGGCATCAAACCCCAGCCCAGCGGTGGACTTGGATCCTCGTATAGCGGAAGGCGGCAGACGCGTGGCAGCCCGTGTGGCCGCGTTGCAGATGTAGTAGGCCGTGTCGAGAGCATCATAGAGAAGCGTGAGGCCATGGCACGGTGCGGGCGTCACTACTTCCACACAGTTGCCACGGGCACCGTCGATGGTGAACAGTAAGTCCCCGCGATCTCTGGGGCGGCCTGATGATGATGACCGCGAGAAGGAACACGAGTAGACTGCGGTGGAGTCGAATGTGGCGGTAGGCGAGATGTATATCAGCTTGGCTGGTGGCGCCGGCCGCCGCGCAGCCTTAGCTGCTGCCATGTGGAGGCGGCGGAATTCGTCGGAAGATAGCAGCGCAGCTGGGCTGCGGCAAACTGCCCGGAAGCGGAAGACAGATTTGATGGGGAGCCACTGCAGCACCTCCATGATCATCTCGTAGGGAAGCGATGCCGCGCAACCATCTCGTGCGGTGGCCATGTGTAACCCCCTTCTCCTCCCCTTGCTGACCTCCCTCGGCATGATATCCTCCCCCCTGCTGCTATCCATCTTCAACGCCCAATCGAGGTCTGACATACCCTAGGAAAAATCGAGGTCTGAGATGCAATCAACACATGTGGAAAATAACAAAAAAGAGAACTACTGCTATCAGTATTAGCTAGCTCATTCAACTGATGGAATGAAACAGCTTGGATCTAGTCTAGGGTGAAAATACTATACTAGAACAGAAGGGGATCTGGTTTCTCGTCGACCAACAAAAAAGATGAAGAGATAGTCCGTTACCGATGGGACGGCGGCGTCGAATCGCGTCGTGCGGGCTCAGAGTTCCTTCAGCTGGAGGCTTGGCGTCCCCTTGGCGGCGGCGCGGCGAGGCGCACGAAAAGACTCGGTTTTTCCCAGCTGGGGAAGAACCAGCGCAAGGAGAGAGATTGTGAATATTTACCGTCGATACTCTCCGTCTCCGAATTGTGGGCCTTTGCACCTTATGGGCCGGCCTACTTCTGCCTTGGAAAAGACGGTCATGTTCTTGTCACGCACGATCGGATAAATATGTTTCCTTCGTCGAAAAAAAAGGATAAATATGTTTCGGACCCCTAAAAAAATATGTCTCCGTCGCACCATAAAAGGATGCTTCCATCAGTACAAAAAAAGAGATAATAAACAATACTGATTGCATGACACCTAAAAATGCTACGCCGAACAAAAATGCATCTGCACAAGTAGTTTTTTGTGTTTTTTTGTTGGAAGCAGGCAAGCAGTTCACACTTACCAATACATAACTCAGGATTTCATGAGATTTCTGCGTCTGTATTTCTTACTTCTTTTTGTTTTTTCTTTGTTCCTTTTTTATTCTTATATTTTTTCATTATTCTCTCTTTTTTTAATTTAAGAAAAATGGTCTCAATTTTCAAGAGTGGTTAAAATTTTCATAAATTTTTTCAGTTTTTTTGTTTAGATTTTTATTTATGATATAAAACTAAAAACAAAAGTAAACAAAGAAAATGAACTGAAAAAGGAAAACAAATGGTTAAACGCTACCTCGCGCCGCTCGGTAAAGACAATAGCGACAAAGCAAACTAGGCCGACGCCCATATATGGTTCATGTGTCACCATCCTCCTGCATAATGCACAAAGTGACATGGAATTCTTATTTGGTGCCTATAACGCTAGCAAATTCTATTTGACACAATTTGCATTAAATAGTCGGACTTTCGCACGGCAAAAGCGAAGCGGGCGCTTGAATGGGCGTCCCATTTAGCTAGCATACAAACTAGATGTTTCGGACCATGTAGACTTCCCTTCGCATCGGTTTTAGGAAGCTTCCAAACATATTTTCATATTTTTCTTTTCTTTTCCTCTTCTTTTATGTGTTTGTTTCCATTTTTCATATCCTATTTCTAAAGTTTCCTTCTTTCAGTCCCTTTTTCATTTTTTTGTTTAAAATTTCCAAATTCCTGAACATTTTTTTCAAAACCGTAAAGATTTTTCAAGTTTGTGAACTTTTTCAGATCTGTGGACCTTTTTCAAATCTATGAACATTTTATCAAATTCAATAAACTTTGTGTTAAATTCCTGAAAAAAAATCAGATTTGTGAACTTTTTTAAAATTCACGAACATTTTTTGAGTTCGTGATCATTTAAAAAAATACTCGAATAATTTTAGTATTCGCAAACTTTTTTTGATACCTTGTACATTTTTTAGACATTTGCAAATCAATTCTTGAACATGTTTCCATATTCACGAACATTTGTAAAATGTTTGAGAACAAACTGTAACCGACTGGTTTTGTACAAAGATAGCAGACCAACAAAAGCAAAAAACGAGCGTAAAAACACAGCGAGTGGGCGGGCGGGCGAGCGAGCGCATTCACAAAATAAAGCGAGCGGGTGAGCGAGCCTGACAAAGGGAGCCGTCGGGTAGATTACTAGGTTGGCCCCTTTCATCGGCGCGTGAGCATGATGATTTGCAAGTGCACGGAGCTATTGCAATCGTGATAAATAAGTGTCGAGCCTAAGAAACCAAATGTAAAGACACTACCAATTCTACAACTACGTTCACACCCAAAACATACTTTGAAAACTATTTGTTCCATCGGTTGCTAGGAAAGCAACAATAAAAATGAGTTTTGATGAGACTACAAACTAAGACGTAAAATAAACTAAACTAGAACAGAAATAAAGTAAAAGGGGTTGTAAGTGTATGATTGAATATAGCGAAAGACGGTGTCTAGGCTTTTAGTCTCCCTAAAACTAGTGGGGCAACTAAGTGGTGCCAACATACTAGTATTATAGACAGTATTCCTGAGATGACTAGACAATCTTCTTTGATTTTCATCCTTGAAGTGTCATTTTCTAAGTGTACTAGACATAACCTCACACCAAGGTCATATATGAGTGTCAATAATACACAACAGACCTAGGGATCACATAAATTTATCAATCCACTTGTGTGTATGTGCAAGTCCTCACAAGATCATATGTACAACACGAATAGAGTAATACTAGATGATGCCACAAAGACTAGTAGTGCGCACTAGATCATACCTCAACCTAGAACCAAATTGGTTACTCAAACATAAATGAATATAGACACACATATGAATGCTTAATTAATGTCATGAACATGTTCAAAGTTACAAATTACAGGAGCAAGTAGGGAGATGGAGACGATGGCCGACGCCGGTAACGGTGGTGGCGGCTACGCCTCCTTCTACTCTTGCGTGGCCTGTGTGGTGGTGGAGATGGAGATTAAGCTATGTAGGATAGGCTTCTGTCTGGATGAGAGGGAAAGCCTTCTGACAGCTGCCTGGAGTACTTCAAGATGAATCGCAACGACCAGGGTTGAAGGTGAATATATAGGAGGCCTCCTCGCGTCTTCTTCATAGATACCTATGTAACGCCCCGAGACCGATGTGCCAGTTGTCTTCCAGTTATTCGCCGTCGTTGCCATGTCTTTTGCTTGCGTGTTGCATCTTGTCATGTCATCATGTGCATTGCATCATCATGTTTTCGAAACTTGCATTAGTCCGGGTTCCCCCAGTTCCGTCCGTTGTCCGTTCTGAGCCCAGACACACTTGCACGCGCCCGCAGCATGTCTGAAATAGTATTTTATAAGTGGCCGGAAAATGTTCTCGGAATGGGTTGAAAGTTGGCATGTGGTGTAGTTATGTTGTAGGTAGGCCGCCTGCCAAGTTTCATCGCATTCGGAGTTCGTTTGATAGCCCAACGGATAACTATAGCGACATTATAGTCGGTCTAACGTCGGACGTTTTCGGTCTCCGGAAACAGTTGCCGGGATGCATCTCTCTTCTCTTCTCTCAACCCAAAGCTTTCTGCACAGTCCGCTGCCAACCGCCAGGCCAGCCTACCCTTCTTTGCACAGGGCATCGACCCCTCGCCCGCGTCCGAAAGTTGTCCCGAACCCGACCCGGACTGTCGCCACCGTTGTGTCCGGATCATCCCCAAACATCTACAAAACGTCTCCGTTTCTTATTTAGACTTTCCTAGCCTATATATTTTCGACCGGCGGATTTTGATCGGATGATCCAACTCCCTTCTTTTCCATATATATATAGTCCTACCCCTACCCAAATCAGACAAATCCCTAATTTCTAGGGATCCTCCCGAGCGCCGCCACTCTTCCTGTCTCCTCCTCATCGGGATCCTCCCCGATCCAAAATCCCTCCTCTGTTTCCGTGCCTGTCCAACCCCGCTCCTCCTCCCGATCCCCATGAATCCTTCTTCCTCGCCTTCGTGCTCCCGGAGACGGTCAGCACTCGCAGGCCCTCGCGTCCGCGCGGCCGCAAAGCAGCAGCAGCAGTCGAGCGCCCGTTCCCCTTCCTGCTCCTCGATCCAGAAAGCCGCCGGCGGCATCTACCACCACGACGCCGCCCTGGACCAGCAGGTCCCCTGCCTCGTTGTCCGGCCGACGCCGGCGATTGGAACCCCGCCGAAGATGAGCAGCAGCCGCCCTGTATCCTCTCCTCCCGCCTCTGTTTCTCCCTCTTCTTCCCCCCTCATGTTCTCTCTCTCTTCTGCAGGCTCCAGCCGCCGCCATGGGGCGTCGCCTCCCCGAGCTCCGTCCATCGCCGGGAATGGGATCCCCGGGGCCGGATCCGCCCAGCTCCAGCATGGATCCGTCGTCCCCTGACCTCCGCTCGCTCCGGTCGCCGTTCGTCCGAGTCCGGCGAGCTCCTGCCGCGTCGCCTTCATCTCTGCTTCGCCGCTGCAACCACCATGGCGCTCGTACTCGTGGAGCTTCAGGGCCAGCGCCGCCGCCTAGAGTTTCTCCGCCCGGAGTCCCCTTCGTCTCGTCCGCGTTGCTGGCGCCCCGCCAAGTCCTTCAAGCCGCCGTGCCATGCCCGAATCGAGCGCGAGCTCGAGGTCGAGCCGCTGAACGCGCCCATCCTGTAGCTGCATCCTCACTGTTTTCCGCACCCCCGCCGTTAGCCTGTGGTCGCGACGGTCGCCGTCTTGCTCGCCGGCATCGTCACCCAGTTCCTTGGTGAGAAGAAGGCCTAGTCTCTGGTTTTGTTCAAGTAGAGAGACGCCCTTGGTTTGCACAACTTGCAGCAGCAGCGCAGTGGTAAACACCCTGCTCCTCTATCCAGGAGGTCGTGGGATGAAGTCCCAGCCGGCCCCATTTTTTGCTCTGTTTTTCCTGTACTGTTTGCACGCACACATCCACTTCGGGCCAAATCTGCTACCGGGCTTGCACAGTGTGTTGAATCCGGCCCGTGCATATTTTTTTTTTCAGTATGTGCATTTTACCATTTCCCAATGCATTCTTATTTACAGTAATGCCATGTATTGTTTGCACGCACACATCCACTTCGGGCCAAATCTGCTACCGGGCTTGCACAGTGCGTTGAATCCGGCCCGTGCATATTTTTTTTTCAGTATGTGCATTTTACCATTTCCCAATGCATTCTTATTTACAGTAATGCCATCAGTTTAAAATGCTCATAACTAAATATCCATGCATCCAAATGATACATGTCATATATGCATCTTGCTCAGTTTTTCATGTTCTTTAACAATATGCAACTTTTATCCCCGTTAAAACTGATTAAAATTGTTGTTTGCATTGTTTTGCACAAATGACATGTTAAAATAGTTTATTTCATAACTTAATAACCGTAGCTCGGTTTCAAATAATCTTTATATGTAAATGGGGTAGCAAAGTGCCTAGTTTAACATGATGCACTCATCTAGCATGTTTAACAACTCTAAAATTATGTTTAGGGCAGAATAGTACCAAACCTTAATATATGCATATGAGGAGTTTTCGGACTTGTTGGTTGTTGTTCCGGCCTCATTTAAACTTGCCTAGGTAGTTAGTTTTCCTATGCTCCACCTCTTGCCATGTTTAACAATATTTAATATTGATGGGTACATAAACGAGATCGAACTAAATAACTTGTGTGGTGTTTCGTCAATATGCAACTCTTTGCATATTGAGCTCCACTTAATTTATAGGATTGTTTGTGCATTTTGCCATGCCATGCTTCATTAAACCGGACATGCATCATAATTGTTTGTACATCATGCCATGCTTATGTGGTGGTTGTTTACCATGATTGTTTGTGTTGCTTCTTCGGGTTGGTTCCGATAACGTCGTGTTTGTGAGGATCCGTTCGACTACGTCCGTTTGTCTTCTTCATGGACTCGTTCTTCTTCCTTGCGGGATTTCAGGCAAGATGGCCATACCCTCGAAATCACTTCTATCTTTGCTTGCTAGTTGCTCGCTCTTTTGCTATGCCTATGTTGCGATACCGACCACTTGCTTATCATGCCTCCCATATTGTTGAACCAAGCCTCTAACCCACCTTGTCCTAGCAAACCGTTGTTTGGCTATGTTACCGCTTTGCTCAGCCCCTCTTGTAGCGTTGTCAGTTGCAGGTGAAGATTGAAGTTTGTTCCTTGTTGGAACATGGAGATGTTGTTCCTTGTTGGAACATGTTTACTTGTTGGGATATCACAATATATCTTATTTAATTAATGCATCTATATACTTGGTAAAGGGTGGAAGGCTCGGCCTTATGCCTGGTGTTTTGTTCCACTCTTGCCGCCCTAGTTTCTGTCATATCGGTATTATGTTTCCGGATTTTGCGTTCCTTACGCGGTTGGGTTATAATGGGGACTCCTTGACAGTTCGCTTTGAATAAAACTCCTCCAGCAAGGCCCAACATTGTTTTTACCATTTGCCACCTAGCCTCTTTTTCCCTTGGGTTAGGCCAGCCCAAGGGTCATCTTTATTTTAAACCCCCGGGCCAGTGCTCCTCTGAGTGTTGGTCCAACCCAGAGCACCGTGCAGGGCCATCCCTTGGCAACTTGGGTTACGTCGGCTCCTGTATGCTTAGCTTATCCGGTGTGCACTGAGAACGAGATATGTGCAGCTCCTATCGGGATTTGTCGGCACAGCGGGTGGTCTTGCTGGACTTGTTTTACCATTGTCGAGGATGTCTTGTAGAACCGGGATACCGAGTCTGATCGGAATGTCTCGGGAGGAGGTCTATTCCTTCGTTGACCGTGAGAGCTTGTGATGGGCTAAGTTGGGACACCCCTGCAGGGATTTGAACTTTCGAAAGCCATGCCCGCAGTTATGGGCAGATGGGAATTTGTTAATGTCCGGTTGTAGAAAACCTGAAGTTGACCTTAATTAAAATACATCAACCGCGTGTGTTACCGTGATGGTCTCTTTCCGGCGGAGTCCGGGAAGTGAACACGGTGTTGGAATTATGCTTGACGTAGGTTGTTTTTGTAACACCCCGCATATAACTTTCCCTATTTGTACTCCAACTCTTGTCGTTTCCGGCGTTAAGTTATATTTATTTCCTCGGGTTCGGGTTTTGTCTCCGTGTGTTGTTATCGTTGTCATGCATCTCATATCATGTCATCATGTGCATTGCATTTGCATACGTGCTCGTCTCAGGCATTCGAGCATTTTTTCCCGTTGTCCGTTTTGCATTCCGGCGCTTCATTCTCCTCCGGTGGTCATTTCTAGCCTTCTTTCGTGTGTGGGGATTAAACATTTCCAGATTGGACCGAGACTTGCCAAGCGGCCTTAGTTTACTACCGGTAGACCGCCTGTCAAGTTTCGTATCATTTGGACTTCATTTGATACTCCAACGGTTAACCGAGGGACCAAAAAGGCCTCGTGTGTGTTGCAGCCCAACACCCCTCCAATTTGTCCCAAAACCCACCTAACTCTGCTCCATCATCTAGATCGTTCGATCACGATCGCGTGGCCGAAAACCGCACCTCATTTGGACTCTCCTAGCTCCCTCTATGCCTATATATAGACCCTCTCCTTCAAATTCGCAGTTCCACTCTTCCCCCTAACCCTAGATCCATTCACCGCCGCCGCCGGACATGTCCGGGACGGACCGGACACGTCCGCTCCGCCGCGCCCAGCCTCTCCCGCGCCGCCATGTGGCCACAGCCGCCGTCCCCGCCGCCGCGGCCCGCAAGGCCCAGGGAGGGCCCCCGCGGCCCGAGCCGCCGCGCCGCCACCTCCCGGCCCGCGCGCCGCCGCCTCCCGGCCGCCGCCTCGCGCCGCCGCCGCTGCCCCGCGCCGCCGCCTCGCGCCTCGCGTCGCCGCCTCGCCCGGCCGCCGCCTCCGGCCGCCACCGTCGGCCCCGGCCTGGCCTCTCCTCTCCACTCCGGCGACGTCGGCGACGAACTCCGGCGTGAACAGTGCGCGCCGGCCCCGCCTCGGATTCCGCAACGGTCAAACCCTAGATCTGGGGTTGTTTTTTACTAAGTCCATATGCACATGTTCGTAGCCCCGTAACTTTGCATCCGTAGCTCCAATTCATGCATATAGCATATCAAAATGTTCACCTCAGAGAGTATATCATTTCATTCATTGCATCATTTTCATTTGAGCTCATCTTGATGCCCGAAATGCTGTTAGAAGAGGGCTACTTGAGTTAATTGTCAGATCTGCTACTCCGTTTAGCACTTTTGTCATTTTTGCCATGATTAATGTGTGCATGCTATGCCCATGAGTTCTACATATATTTTGTTAAGGGTTTTGCCATCTTTCCAGAGGTGCAACCCATGTATTTTTGTGATGTGTGTAGTGACTTGTGCAAGCTTGCAAAGTGGTGCACTTGATAATTCTGTTTTCAGGGACTTAGTGATTTCACTAAGTCCTGGAGCTGTTTATCTCATGATGCCATATGTTCTTGTTGTTTCCTAGTGATCCGTGCCTCTTTTGAGGATGATCAGTAAGGATGTTTTGTTAATATTGTAGTGCTCTATCCATCCATGTCTTTGTTTGCATTTATGGAGCACCCTAGCTTGAGTCAATCGAGCTCTACTTTTGCTACTTCGTGAATCTGGGCAGATTGTCAACTTGTTTGGAATTTTGCCGATGTTGTTGTAGTTGATCCGTGCTTGCTATGCCATTTTTCTTGCCATGTCTAGCTTGAATTTTGTGCCTTCTTGATGGGTGTATGCTTGTCTTGCCATGACTTGCACTGTAGTGAGTGCATCGAGCTCGTAAACATGCCTACTTGGGTTATATTTCAGCATGTGCCAGTTTTCACTAAGTCTGAAAACTGATTAAGTTTTTGCTATGTTCACGTGCTTGCAATTTTATTTTCTGATCCCTTTTGGCTCAAGGTCACTAAGGGACTTTTGTTAAGCTCTTTGAGTAGCTCCATGCCATGCTTTACTTTGCCATGTTCAGGTCCTGTAGCATGTAGTTTTCATGCTCCAAAGAGGGCTACCTGATCTGAAATTCCAGACAAGTGTTAATTTCACCAAGTCTGAGATCTGTTTGTCATATGCATTTTTGCCATGCTTGTTTGAACCTGTTAATGGATGAATTGGCCATAGCTCAGTGCTAGACTTTTGTTAAGAATCTTAAGTGCATCCCTGCCATGTATTTTGTTGTCATGTTTGGGTGCTGTAGCATGTTCATCTCATTGCATTTAGATGCCTACTTGCTGTAAATCGCAGACCGGTGTCATTTTTGAATCGCTTGCCATTTCCAAACCGTAACTCCGATTCCGGCGTTCTTTATATAGTTTTCAAGCGATTTCATCTCATATTTCTAGTGGGTCACTTGGATTTCCAAGTTGAGGCCAGGTTCATGTATTTCCTGTCATATCTTGCATTTTGCATCCCGCATCGCATTCCGCATAGCATACCATCTTTGCATTGCGTTGTTTGAGTTTGCACGTGGTTGATTGTATCCTTGTTGCTTGTTTGTCTTGTTTGAGTAGAGCCGGGAGACGAGTTCGCTAATGAGGAGCCCGTTGAGTTTGCTTTTGAGGATCCAGTCAACTCTAACAACTGTGCAGGCAAGATGATCATACCCTCGAAATCACTACTATCTTTGCTATGATAGTTTGCTCGCTCTTTTGCTATGCCAATGCTACGATGCCTACCCCTTGCTTGCAAGCCTCCCATTTTGCCATGTCAAACCTCTAACCACCTTGTCCTAGCAAACCGTTGATTGGCTATGTTACCGCTTTGCTTAGCCCCTCTTATAGCGTTGCTAGTTGCAGGTGAAGATTGGAGGCTGTTCCTTGTTGGAACATCTTTTATTTACTTGTTGGGATATCATTATACTATATTGTTATCTTAATGCATCTATATACTTGGTAAATGGTGGAAGGCTCGGCCTCTCGCCTAGTGTTTTGTTCCACTCTTGCCGCCCTAGTTTCCGTCATATCGGTGTTATGTTCCCGGATTTTGCGTTCCTTACGCGGTTGGGTTATAATGGGAACCCCTTGATAGTTCGCCTTGATTAAAGCTTTTCCAGCAATGCCCAACCTTGGTTTTACCATTTGCCACCTAGCCTTTTCTTTCCCTTGGGTTCTGCAGACTCAAGGGTCATCATTATTTTAACCCCCCCGGGATAGTGCTCCTCTGAGTGCTGGTCCACCTGTCAGCTACCGGTGGCCACCAGGGGCAACTCTGGGCTGGCCTACCCGTACCTAGGACAATCTGAGTGTGCCCTGAGAAAGAGATATGTGCAGCTCCTATCGGGATTTGTCGGCACATTCGGGCGGTGTTGCTGGTCTTGTTTTAACCTGTCAAAGTGTCTTGAATTACCGAGATACCGAGTCTGATCGGAATGTCTTGGGAGGAGCTCTATTCCTTCGTTGACCGTGAGAGCTTGTCATGGGCTGAGTTGGGACTCCCCTGCAGGGATTTGAACTTTCGAAAGCCGTGCCCGTGGTTATGGGCACATGGGAATTTGTTAATGTCCGGTTGTAGATAACTTGAACCTTAACTTAATTAAAATGAATCAACTGAGTGTGTTACCGTGATGGCCTCTTCTCGGCGGAGTCCGGGAAGTGGACACGGTGTTGGAGTAATGTTTGCGCAGGTTGTTCTCTAGTTTCTCGCTTGCGCTTTGCCTCCTCTTCTCGCTCTCTTTTGCGAATAAGTTAGCCACCATATATGCTAGTCACTTGCTACAGCTCCACCTATATTTACCTTGCCTTACCTATAAGCTTAAATAGTCTTGATCGCGAGGGTGCGAGATTGCTGAGTCCCTGTGGCTCACAGATTACTATTACACCAGATGCAGGGCTTGATGATTCCGCTCCAGGAGACGCGTACGAGCTCAAGTGGGAGTTCGACGAAGACTCTCAATGTTACTATGTTTCCTTTCCCGATGATCAGTAGTGGTGCCCAGTTGGGGGTGAACGGGACCGTTGTTGCATGTTGGGTTATCTTTTATTTTGGCGCCGTAGTTGGGCCATGAGTGTTTGGATGATGTAATGTTATTTATGTCCTTGATTGATGTGGCGAGTGTAAGCCAACTATGTTATCTCCCCTTTATTATATATTACATGGGATGTTGTGAAGATTGCCTAACTTGCGACATATGCCTTCAATGCGATTATGTCTCTAAGTCGTGCCTCGACACGTGGGAGCTATAGTCGCATCGAGGGTGTTATAGTTTTAGGATCACTTTTGGATCATACTTATATCGACCGTGCTTTGCCTTCTCTTCTCGCTCTCATTTGCGTATGTTAGCCACCATATATGCTAGCCGCTTGCTGCAGCTCCACCTCATACCTTTACTTTACCCATAAGCTTAAATAGTCTTGATCGCGAGGGTGCGAGATTGCTGAGTCCCTGTGGCTCACAGATACTTCCAAAACCAGCTTGCAGGTGCCGATGATGCCATTCCAGGTGACGCAACCAAGCTCAGGAGCTCGATGGAGATCTTGTCCTTTGTGTTGTTTTCGTTCTAGTTGATCAGTAGTGGAGCCCAGTTGGGGTCGATCGGGGACTTTGTCGCATTTGGGGTTCTTCTTTTATTTTGGTTCCATAGTCGGACCTTGATTGTATTTGGATGTTGTAATGTTTTATTCATGTAATTGTGTGAAGTGGCGATTGTAAGCCAACTATGTATCTCTTTCCCTTATGTATTACATGGGTTGTGTGAAGATTACCTCACTTGCGAAATTGCTTTCAATGCGGCTATGCCTCTAAGTCGTGCTTCGACACGTGGGAGATATAGCCGCATCGAGGGCGTTACAAGTTGGTAATCAGAGCCTTCCCCGACCTTAGGAGCCCCCATTGCTTGATCGTTTTTAGCAGCCGTTGTTGAGTCTAGAAAAATGTTTTGAGTCATTTAGGAATTATATATCGGAGAGTTTAGGAATTCTTTTTACTTCCCAGTCTCCTCATCGCTCTGGTAAGGCATCCTGGCATAGAGTTTTGACTCTTCTCTTCTCAAATTTCACTAAATTTTTTTTAGGATCACGCGGGTATCTTGGAATCGTTCCGATGGCTTTGTGACGAGAACATTGTCTTGGTGCCTCCCGTCAGGGGTTTTGTGGCAGTGTCCCGGGGAGTTGAGCTCCAAGGTGTTGTCGTCATAATTTTATCGTTACAGTTCTGGAATACCTGAGTTTAGTTTCGCCGACATCGAAAATCTCTTTTATGCAGTTCGTTGGTGAGATAACCTCGACGCCACCCAGTACTGGGGCGGGAGTTCGGGAGTATCGCCATAACTTTTATAACGGATGCTTTTCGAAGGTTGAGGTAGATGATTTCCGAAGGTTTCTTGGTTATGTGTTGAAGGATGGATACAGCTGGATGTAGGATTTGCTAGTTTTGGGTGAGATATTATGCTTCCCCTGTATCCCCAACACCTGATTGCATAACTGGGAAAGTTTCGGGAGTTTTTAAGTGGGAAATAAAGTAGCTCTTAGGATATCTTTCCGACAGATGTATGATATGAAATTGGGGTTCGACGTCTAGTGGTCTGCCTACCCACGGTCGGTTTTACTGTGGTCTCGTTGTGTCTTAAAGAGTCCTTGGCTATGCCGACTCGGGGACACTTCGTATGTCATGTGCACTGCCTTGTACATGATGGTGCTGTACGATCGAGCCCGTGTAGGCCCCACCACGAAAACTTCGGACGAAATCTCTATCATATGTTTGTTCCGGCTTATTCCGCAAGCCAATCCTTTGTTTTTGTTTTGAGTTGTGGTATTCGAGTTGCTTCGAAGTCAAATGTTGATTCCATACCTTCCCCAAATGGTGTTCTCATATTCCTATGTGAATACTAATCCTTTTCGTTTATTGAGATTGTCATGTCAATTCTTCTCACCGGCGTGTCTCTCTTCAAGTGGATCCGTTCATTTTCAACATCCGCAAGATTCAATCTCAGTTTTCTCAACAGTGTTCATTTCTTCCGTCTCCAAGTTGCCTTTGTTTTTCCCACCCTCCCTCCCTTTGTTTTCTTCAAGGACTCAGATTTCTTAATCAAGTATCTTTTTATTCGTGTGAAGTCTCTCCATTCTTTTCGTCAATGTTCTTATCCGGTGATTCTCAAGAAGATACTAACGGAGCTTCAAGTTATCGTTATTCGTTCTTTTTCTTCTCCGGTGGAACCAATTCAAGCCTTGTTGATCATATCATTTCCTCGTTTCAATACCTTCTCTTGCCGGTGCACCTCATATCTAGTCATCTCTCGCTATTCAACTGTTCTGGAGTGCTCAAGATATCTCGAAGATTCATGTTTCCCACTTTACATTCGTTCAAGCTCTTTCGAGGATGTTATCTCATTCAAGTCATCTAATTCAACCGGTGCTTTCTCCTTTTCAAGACACCTTTTCAAAGGTGTTTCTTTTGAGTGGGCCCTAACCCACATGTCTTTTCCCAGGATCTTACCTGACTCTTCTTATTTTCCCGGAGCAATCCTCAAATTCTTTTCTAAAGTTTGACGTAAGAATGAATTATCATTAGTCTTATGTTTTTCTCCAAGATCTGTCGAATTCTTTTCATCATTGGCTCAACCTCTTTGTTTTGATTCTTCCGGAGTGTCTAAACAATTCATGGTGGTGTTTCTTGTTGTAATTCTCAGATTTTGAAGACCGAAGAAGAATTTTCTCTCAATCTTGCTCCATTCTCTTCAAGATTCGTGGTTCTAGTTAGAGGCCATCCTCTCATAATTGTTTTTCGATTGTCAAAATTCTTTTCACCTATCCGGGGCAATTCAAGATTCTTTTCAGTTTGTTTCTCCGGATTCGATCAGTTCATGTTTATTCATTCTCAGCTTTCAGTTATCATTCTCCAACCTTACCGGTGCATCATTCAAATATCCTCTAATCAGCTCGTGATCTCTTCGTTCTCATGTATCTAAATCCCCTCAAGTATCATCATTCGTTCTATAATTCTTCCCGGTGTTTCTTTTTCTTTTCTTCAATCGTTTTCAATTCTTACGGTGGTTCGTTCAAGATTTCTATTTCTTATTTATCATATCAATGCATTCGTTGTTTCTATCCTACCGGTGGTTCGTTGAAGATTTTCTTGAGTTTATGCGATATCTCTCTTAATCCTTTCTATGAGAATAATTAATATGCCAAATCCGTTGCTTGTCATCAATTTAAATTGGTGAAGGATAAGCATAATGTAATCCTTAATCTTATTTCATCGAAGTGCTTAATTTCCTATTCCGGAGGCTCATCAAAGTCCCGATTTCAATTGTTTCATCTTCTCTTTTTCCCGGAGCTCCAACAATTTTCAATTACATCTCCACGGAGATTCATTTAAATCATTGCAAGGCTTCAATCTTATTATTTTCATCATTCAATTATTTTGGATCATTCTTTTATTACCGGAGTTCTTCTTGAAGGTTCTACTTGATGGATTCATCAAGGATTTAATTCCTTCTCGAAGTGTTCATTGAAAGTCTTTGCTAAGAAGCTCAAGTTTTCTTCTTCTTGCAATCCGGAGTGCAATTCTTTCTACCGTATCTTTGGAGGTGGTATTATGTCATTCTTGATAATTTGAGTTCATGTTTCATGAATCACATGTTGTTAAGAATGAGGTATTTTAAATCCAGCTATCTCGTCATTGGAGTTATCTTGGGTTAAAATTTCACCTGAAGCCTTCCCTAAGGATTGTTGCTATTTATGGTACTCTTAAAGGACCCAAGTTCTTCTTTATCCTTCCGATGAACAAGTACCTCGTCTTCTTGTTCTTATCAATCTAATCTTGTTTTCGTTAGTGGCAGAATTTCACCTTAAGTTTTGAGATGTTCTCCATAAGCCCACTACAAGCTTATCTTTTCATTGTTGGTTTTCCAACAACTCCATTCGAACCTTCTCCTAAATATGCTTTTGCAAACTCATTTAAGGTAGAAGATATTGTTTTCTCCTCCGTTCTTTCCATTCCATTTCTCTCTTTTCTTCCGGTGGCATTGTGTTGTTGCTCTCTTCAACCCTTCTTCTTGTTCTCGTCAGGACCTTGTTCTTTTCATGCTTATCCTTTTAACCGGAGTGTCGTGTCCTCTTTTCAAGTATCCTCTCATCTTGTCAAGATCATGTTCAATTCCTTCCATTTCCAACCGGAGTGTTGTCGTATTTGATCTCTATCGTTCCGTGTGGTTCTTCTTTCAACCAGAATGCTTACATGTGCTTCTTGTTCATTGCAACCTTTATTCTTATGTCTTTCAACCTACAAGGTTCTAGTATTGATCCTTGTTTTCTCTTTTCTAATGGAGTGTTTTCAACTTCGTCATCTCCGTGGTATTCCTTTCTCAAAATTGGTTCACCTCTCAAGGTTCTTTGGTTTCACTCATTCGTCAAAGAAGCAACTTAGTTTTACCTCTTCTCTTTCTCTTCCGTTTTCCCTCCGGTGCCATTCTAGATCTCGGGACGAGATCCTCTCGTAGTGGTGGAGTGTTGTAACGCCCCGAGACCGATGTGCCAGTTGTCTCCCAGTTATTCGCCGTTGTTGCCATGTCTTTTGCTTGCGTGTTGCATCTTGTCATGTCATCATGTGCATTGCATCATCATGTTTTCGAAACTTGCATTAGTCCGGGTTCCCCCAGTTCCGTCCGTTGTCCGTTCTGAGCCCAGACACACTTGCACGCGCCCGCAGCATGTCCTAAATAGTATTTTATAAGTGGCCAGAAAATGTTCTCGGAATGGGTTGAAAGTTGGCATGTGGTGTTGTTATGTTGTAGGTAGGCCGCCTGCCAAGTTTCATCGCATTTGGAGTTCGTTTGATAGCCCAACGGATAACTATAGCGACATTATAGTCGGTCTAACGTCGCACGTTTTCGGTCTCCGGAAACAGTTGCCGGGATGCATCTCTCTTCTCTTCTCTCAACCCAAAGCTTTCTGTACAGTCCGCTGCCAACCGCCAGGCCAGCCTACCCCTCTTTGCACAGGGCATCGACCCCTCGCCCGTGCCCGAAAGTTGTCCCGAACCCGACCCGGACTGTCGCCACCGTTGTGTCCGGATCATCCCCAAACATCTACAAAACATCTCTGTTTCTTATTTAGACTTTCCTAGCCTATATATTTTCGCCCGTCGGATTTTGATTGGATGATCCAACTCCCTTCTTTTCCATATATATATAGTCCTACCCCTACCCAAATCAGACAAATCCCTAATTTCTGGGGATCCTCCCGAGCGCCGCCACTCTTCCTGTCTCCTCCTCATCGGGATCCTCCCCGATCCAAAATCCCTCCTCTGTTTCCGTGCCTGTCCAACCCCGCTCCTCCTCTCGATCCCTATGAATCCTTCTTCCTCGCCTTCGTGCTCCCGGAGACGGTCATCACTTGCAGGCCCTCGCGTCCGCGCGGCCGCAAAGCAGCAGCAGCAGTCGAGCGCCCCGTTCCCCTTCCTGCTCCTCGATCCAGAACGCCGCCGGCGGCATCTACCACCACGACGCCGCCGCTGGACCAGCAAGTCCCCTGCCTCGTTGTCCGGCTGACGCCGGCGATTGGAACCCCGCCGAAGATGAGCAGCAGCCGCCCTGTATCCTCTCCTCCCGCCTCTGTTTCTCCCTCTTCTTCCCCCCTCATGTTCTCTCTCTCTCTTCTGCAGGCTCCAGCCGCCGCCATGGGGCGTCGCCTCCCCGAGCTCCGTCCATCGCCGGGAATGGGATCCCCGGGGCCGGATCCGCCCAGCTCCAGCATGGATCCGTCGTCCCCTGACCTCCGCTCGCTCCGGTCGCCGTTCGTCCGAGTCCGGCGAGCTCCTGCCGCGTCGCCTTCATCTCTGCTTCGCCGTTGCAACCACCATGGCGCTCGTACTCGTGGAGCTTCGGGGCCAGCGCCGCCGCCTAGAGTTTCTCCGCTCGGAGTCCCCTTCGTCTCGTCCGCGTTGCTAGCGCCCCTCCAAGTCCTTCAAGCCGCCGTGCCATGCCCGAATCGAGCGCGAGCTCGAGGTCGAGCCGCTGAACGCGCCCATCCTGTAGCTGCATCCTCACTGTTTTCCGCCCCCCCGCCGTTAGCCTGTGGTCGCGACGGTCGCCATCTTGCTCGCCGGCATCGTCACCCAGTTCCTTGGTGATCGACAAAGAAGAAGACCTGGTCTCTGGGTTTGTTCAAGTAAAGAGACGCCCTTGGTTTGCACAACTTGCAGCAGCAGCGCAGTGGTAAACACCCTCCTCCTCTATCCAGGAGGTCGTGGGATCAAGTCCTAGCCGGCCCCATTTTTTGCTCTGTTTGCACGCACACATCCACTTCGGGCCAAATCTGCTACCGGGCTTGCACAGTGCGTTGAATCCGACTGTGCATATTTTTTTCAGTATGTGCATTTTACCATTTCCCAATGCATTCTTATTTACAGTAATGCCATCAGTTTAAAATGCTCATAACTAAATATCCATGCATCCAAATGATACATGCTTGCTCAGTTTTTCATGTTCTTTAACAATATGCAACTTTTATCCCTGTTAAAACTGATTAAAATTGTTGTTTGAATTGTTTTGCACAAATGACATGTTAAAATAGTTTATTTCATAACTTAATAACCGTAGCTTGGTTTTAAATAATCTTTATATGTAAATGAGGTAGAAAAATGCCTAGTTTAACATGATGCACTCATCTAGCATGTTTAACAACTCTAAAATTATGTTTAGGGCAGAACAGTACCAAACCTTAATATATGCATATGAGGAGTTTCCGGACTTGTTGGTTGTTGTTCCGGCCTCATTTAAACTTGCCTAGGTAGGTAGTTTTCCTATGCTCCACCTCTTGCCATGTTTAACAACATTTAATATTGATGGATACATAAACGAGATCGAACTAAATAACTTGTGTGGTGTTTCGTCAATATGCAACTCTTTGCATATTGAGCTCCACTTAATTTATAGGATTGTTTGTGCATTTTGCCATGCCATGCTTCATTAAACCGGACATGCATCATAATTGTTTGTGCATCATGCCATGCTTATGTGGTGGTTGTTTACCATGATTGTTTGTGTTGCTTCTTCGGGTTGGTTCCGATAACGTCGTGTTTGTGAGGATCCGTTCGACTACGTCCGTTTGTCTTCTTCATGGACTCGTTCTTCTTTCTTGCGGGATTTCAGGCAAGATGGCCATATCCTCGAAATCACTTCTATCTTTGCTTGCTAGTTGCTCGCTCTTTTGCTATGCCTATGCTGCGATACCGACCACTTGCTTATCATGCCTCCCATATTGTTGAACCAAACCTCTAACCCACCTTGTCCTAGCAAACCGTTGTTTGGCTATGTTACCGCTTTGCTCAGCCCCTCTTATAGCATTGTTAGTTGCAGGTGAATATTGAAGTTTGTTCCTTGTTGGAACATGGAGATGTTGTTCCTTGTTGGAACATGTTTACTTGTTGGGATATCACAATATATCTTATTTAATTAATGCATCTATATACTTGGTAAAGGGTGGAAGGCTCGGCCTTATTCCTGGTGTTTTGTTCCACTCTTGCCGCCCTAGTTTCCTCATATCGGTGTTATGTTCCCGGATTTTGCGTTCCTTACGCGGTTGGGTTATAATGGGAACCCCTTGATAGTTCGCTTTAAATAAAACTCCTCCAGCAAGGCCCAACATTGTTTTTACCATTTGCCACCTAGCCTCTTTTTCCCTTGGGTTAGGCCAGCCCAAGGGTCATCTTTATTTTAAACCCTCGGGCCAGTGCTCCTCTGAGTGTTGGTCCAACCCAGAGCACCGTGCAGGGCCATCCCTTGGCAACTTGGGTTACGTCGGCTCTTGTACGCTTAGCTTATCCGGTGTGCCCTGAAAACGAGATATGTGCAGCTCCTATCGGGATTTGTCGGCACAACGGGTGGTCTTGCTGGACTTGTTTTACCATTGTCGAGGATGTCTTGTAGAACCGGGATACCGAGTCTGATCGGAATGTCTCGGGAGGAGGTCTATTCCTTCGTTGACCGTGAGAGCTTGTGATGGGCTAAGTTGGGACACCCCTGCAGGGATTTGAACTTTCAAAAGCCGTGCCCGCGGTTATGGGCAGATGGGAATTTGTTAATGTTCGGTTGTAGAAAACCTGAAGTTAACCTTAATTAAAATACATCAACCGCGTGTGTTACCGTGATGGTCTCTTTCCGGCGGAGTCCGGGAAGTGAACACGGTGTTGGAATTATGCTTGACGTAGGTTGTTTTAGGATCACTTCTTGATCATACTTGTATCGACCGTGCTTTGCCTTCTCTTCTCGCTCTCATTTGCGTATGTTAGCCACCATATATGCTAGCCACTTGCTGCAGCTCCACCTCATACCTTTATTTACCCATAAGCTTAAATAGTCTTGATCGCGAGGGTGCGAGATTGCTGAGTCCCTGTGGCTCACAGATACTTCCAAAACCAGCTTGCAGGTGCCAATGATGCCATTTCAGGTGACGCAACCTAGCTCAGGAGGAGCTCGATGGAGATCTTGTCCTTTGTGTTGTTTTCGTTCTAGTTGATCAGTAGTGAAGCCCAGTTGGGGTTGATCGGGGACTTTGTCGCATTTGGGGTTCTTCTTTTATTTTGGTTCCGTAGTCGGACCTTGATTGTATTTGGATGTTGTAATGTTTTATTCATGTAATGGTGTGAAGTGGCGATTGTAAGCCAACTATGTATCTCTTTACCTTATGTATTACATGGGTTGTGTGAAGATTACCTCACTTGCGACATTGCTTTCAATGCGGCTATGTCTCTAAGTCGTGCTTCGACACGTGGGAGATATAGCCGCATCGAGGGCGTTACAACCTAACCCTTCATCTAAGGGCTTTAGGGGAGCCTTATCCTCTCTCAATACCCCCATTGGTCGCCAAGGATAGCATAGGAACAAGCCAACACAATAATCGGTGAAGAATCATGGAAGTTATGGCTGATTTCGCATCCTCTGAAGGCTAGTGCGAGTGCTGGTACAACCATCCATGGTCATACCACACGCCATCTTCTTCTCTGGAGTCTGTGTAGGTGTTTTGTATTTTGATCGCCATTGCTTCATACGGACTCCAATTTGGGTGTTCTTGGCCTCATAGATTTGTCTCAAAAAGTTCGATACATCCATGGTATAGGATCTTCAATTTGGGCACTTTGAAAAATGTCATAATATCGAACTCTCCATAGGGCCCGAATCTGGTGTCTGTAACTTCTCTGGTTTAGCCCCAATTTGGTCCTTCTTATGTGTCAAGCCCATGAACATGTCAATACACTACAGAAACCACAAAACAAAGGAAAACTAATAAAAAAAATAAAAATCTGATATATGCTTTTGATAGATCCAACTTGTATCAGAACGTTTCTTGTTCCTTATTACGTACGTTGCTCAATAGTATATGAAAGCACTCTAGTTCGGATGGATTTCCAGCATGTTTTTTTCAAAGAAATTAGGCCATCATGAAGGAACATGTGATTTTTGGAGTAAAGGAATTTTTCAAGACCGGAGTTATGCCAGTAGGGGTGAACGATACTACCACTGTCCTTATCCCCAAGGTAGATAACCCAGAGAAGCTTACCGAATTCAGACCCATCATCCTCTGTAATGTGATCTATAAGGTGGTTGCAAAGTGCTTAGTAAATCGGCTTCGCCCCGTACTTGATGAAATTATCTCACCAGCTCAGAGTGCCTTTGTCCCTGGGCGAATGATCACTGACAATGGTCTTTTGGCATTTGAGTGCATCCACCATATTCAACAGGAAAAAGATCCACAGAAGAGTTTTTGTGCATATAAACTAGATCTTTCGAAGGCGTACAATATGGTTGACTGGATCTTCTTGAAGCGAATGATGCAAAAGTTGGGTTTCGCTCGCCGATGGGTGGACTGGATAATAACATGTGTCACCTCGGTGAGATATACAGTGAAATTTAATGGAACCCTCTTGGATTCATCCGCACCACCGGGCGGGCTTCGGCAAGGTGATCCTCTCTCCCCATTTTTGTTCCTCCTCGTGGCTGATGGGCTCTTTGCTTTTTTGAAGGATGGTGAGGAAAAAGGTGACTTCACACCCCTCAAGATATGTCGTCGGGCTCCCGGAGTGTCTCATCTATTGTTCGCAGATGACACCATGTTGTTCCTTAAGGCGGAAGAAGGCCAAGCAAGGAAGGTCCGTGAGGTGCTTTTAAATTATGAGAAGGCCACTGGACAGTTTATAAATCCTCAAAAATGCAGCGTCATGTTTGGAAAGTCATGTCCAGAGAACAACCAAGAGGTTGTTGTACTGTGTTGCAAGTGAATCTGCTAACCTTTGAAGAAAAGTACTTAGGACTTCCCACACCGGAGGGTAGGATGTCAAAAGGTAAATTTCAGAGTCTCCAGGCAAGACTTTGGAAACGTATAATTGCATGGGGTGACACGCTATCTCAAGCTGGTAAAGAGCTGATGATCAAAGCCGTTGCGCAAGCGATCCAAACGTACATAATGGGTGTGTTCAAATTACCCAGGTCAGTATGTGACGATCTGAACAGAATGGTTCAGAATTTCTGGTGGGGCTCTAAGAAAGGAAAAAGGAAAACGCACTGGATGGCTTGGCCAAATATACTGATGCACAAGACGAAGGGTGGTCTAGGCTTCAAAGATTTCAGGGTGTTGAACCAAGTGCTGCTTGCTCGGCAGGCATGGCGTCTTTTAACTAATCCAAATAGTCTTTGTGCGCAGGTTCTGAAAGCTTGATATTATCTGGATGGCCGATTGGAGGATACAGTTTTCTCCGGAAATGCATCGGCGACTTGGCAGGGGATCCAACATGGCTTGGAGCTCTTGAAAAAGGGGCTTGTGTGGCGCGTGGGCAACGGACACAGTATCCGCATCTGGCGTGACCGATGGCTGCCGAGAGAGCCCTATGGTCAACCCATCACTACCCAGGGTACCTGCAGACTTCGTCGGGTTGCTGAGCTCCTGGACGACTCCGGGGCATGGCGGCTGGACCTCATCCGACAGCATTTTATCCCGATGGATACTAACACCATTGTACACATTCGCACGTCCCCCCGTGTGCCGGAGGACACACTTGCATGGGCACAGGAGAAATCTGGCATCTTCTTTGTACGTTCTGCATATAGCCTTGCCATGGATGAGTGCGAGCGTCCATCGGCGAGCGCTTCGAGCAGGGCACCGGATGGTCGTCGTGCCATCTAGAAGATCATATAGAGGTGCCCTGCTCCCCCAAAGGTACGCGTCTTTGCATGGTGGCTTGTGTCAAACTCCCTAGCTACATGGGCAAATAAATTCTCTCGTCATATTGAGCTCACAGATGTTTGCCCTATCTGTGGTGTGGAACGAGAGGACGGGTTCGACGCAATGTGCAGGTGCCCACTAGCGAAGAACCTCTGGCATGCAATGGCGAGGGATTGGCCACTTCCGAAGATCAAGAGGATCAGAAACACAGGGCCGGAATGGCTCTTTTCTCTGCTGGAACCACTCTCGGACATGATCCGCATGGTCGTCTTGATGACTATGTGGCGCGCTTGGCACGTCCGCAACGAGCTCACGCATGGAAAAGAAGCACCACCAACGGAAGTGTCACGACGTTTTCTCCATGGCTATATCAGCTCGCTGGTGTGCATCCAGCAACACCCGCATGGCAATCTTGAAAAAGGAAAGATGGTGCTGCACGTACCAGCTACAAAGTCTGAAGGGGTTGTTCCCAACAAAACAACAGGAACGTGAGGGGTTGAGCTGGGCACGGCCGCCTGCTGGCTGGGCAAAATTGAATACGGATGGAAGCTTTGTGATGGAGACAGGAGCAGCTGGGGGAGGAATGGTCCTTCGGGACGACACCGGCGCTATAATTTACACAGCATGCAGGGAGATTTTCGCATGTGATAATGGCTTGGAGGCAGAGCTCCTGGCATGCAGAGAAGGTGTCGAGCTCGCGTTGCACAGAACCCAGCTCCCCTTTGTTGTTGAGCTTGACTGTGTAGAGGCGGTAATGATAATCAAGAGTCCCATGCAGAATCGCTCGAAGTATACGGCACTGATACAAGATATCAAAGGAATGATTGCTGAGAGTATGAGGGAGATAGTGTTCGCTCACATTAGTCGCTCACAGAATAAGGTCGCTCATGGCCTTACTGCCTAGAGTGGTGTGGTTTGGGTCGGGGACAAATGAAATTGTACGCCTGAGTATGGCAGACTCTCCTCCTTAAGAAATAAAGTCTTCTTTTCCCTCGCCAAAAAAAGCACTCGAAAACATACCACTGACCGATGCCTACTCTATGTTTTTTTAGGAATGACGTCTACTCCTATCCTTTTCATCTCGGTGCATACGATTTTCCTCTTCAACTAATCTTAGATGTACATCATGCTGCTCCAAATGTGACGAACATCTTATGCAACCGTTGCAACCACGATCCGTCATTTTAGACTATCCACAGTGAGAGTAATATATGTAGTAACATCACACATATCTAGATTAAATAGGTGATGTGGCATGCAATAAATGAAGAAAGAGATGAAAGTAGTAACATAGCTAGTTACTATTAGTATGAGTAACATCACACATATCAAAGAAAAATGTGTCTATAGCCTAATAAATGAAGGGCTCCATGTTACCACAAATATATTACTCCCCACTATAGAGGTAGTAACATAGACTAATAACATGGACATGTTACTAGTCTATATTACTACCCATTGTGACTAGTCTTAGAAGCACACGCTTCTCGAAATGTGACATGGACGTAATTGGTCACGGAAAACTCGGACAAAATTACTGTTATGACCTAAAAGGCTAACAAAATCCTGATTTGACCTCGTTTCAAAAAAAATAATTCAATTTTGACCTCTTTGGGAGACGCCAACATCCCTGGCGTCTGGGTTGCGAACCAGACGCCAGGAACCCTGGCGTCTGGCCCCTGGCCCACACTGCCCGCCTGCCCGTTGACCTGCTGACGTGGCAAAGGGGCTAGACGCCAAGGACCCTGACGTCTGGCCCTGGTATGTGGATAACCCACGGGAGAGTGTGTGGGACCCACCCCACACACTTTCCCCAATCCACAACCCGAGCTTGAAGAACACTTGGAGCTCCCACACTCTCTCCCACCCCTCAAGCTCCCCCTCAAATCCTCTCCAAAAGGTGCATCCCTTAGGTGGATCTTTCCATCACTTTGTTGCTCTTGGTAATCTCCCCCAAATCATCCAATTATTTTTTGTTAAATCTTGTTATTTTGGTTGCATTTTATACATGTTGGTGGAACCCTAGTTTTTGTTTTCTCCCTTATGGTAGTGTGAATGGCTTGGTTAACTTTGATAATATAGTGATATGCATGGTGTGTAGTAGGAATATATGCTTGTTGAGTAGAAAGATTGGGATTAGGGTTAGTTAGTGATTAGGGTTAACTTTGCTTAGTGTGTGTTAATTAGTGATACTTTTGTGGACATCACCAATAATTTAGTGTTGATATGATTTGGATATAATGAGATGTATTTGGATAAACACCAATTCTCATTGAAGTCTTAAATGCATTCATGTTATTTTTAGATGGAGAGACTTGTTAATGTTCATTACATGGACAAGGAGGCATTCTTGAGTAACAATGCCGACACGGGTGAGGAACCATTGGTTTTTGATACAAGCCCTAGCTATGAGGATGTTGTTGCAAAAGTGAGACAAGTCTTAAAGTGGATGGACACCAATGTTGATGTTAAGTTAATAGGAAGGTATGATGTTGGAGTTGGAGCCAAATCTCGCTTGAAAAGTATGCCTATCACCTCAGATTTGCATTGGGATGTATACAAGGAAAAAGTTTCCCAATCGGAAGACAAGTCACTTGAATTGTTTGCCACCAAGGTTGAATCTCCTTGGTTTACCTTTGATTTGAACCGGCATGTCTCTTCCCCAATGGATGACATGAGCGAGAGGACAATGGTGCCACTTGTTGAGCATAGGGTTGTGGTTGATGCCCCCAATGCTTATCGCCAACCACGTCCCCGTGTACCATCTATTAAAGCAAATAAGGTTGAGTTGTATGCCCCCAATGCTTCTAGCCAACCACCAACTAGCCAAGCAAATGAAGTTGAGGTGATTGCTAGTGACGAAGTAATTCAAGAGGATGAAGATGCTTATGATGACGACGAAGAGCAAGAGGAAGGGTTTCATGGTAATGATGTTGGGTGACTTGGATGCGTACATAGCGCAAAAGGACATGGATCGTGACAAGGCGTCAATATGCTTATGACTCGGATGACGAGGGTCCAGTTGAACAGTTGGATGAGGATGGATTCACAAAGGAGGAAAACCAAATCCACTTTGAGCTAACGGGCTTAGAAAAAAGAACTCACTTATTTAAAGATCTCAGCCTTGCCCATAAAGCTGTTGTTGACGGTGGAATGAGAATGACGGTGATTGAACCAATGATACGTCCATTTTGCATCATGCTTTTATATCGATATTTATTGCATTATGGACTGTTATTTCACTTTATATCACAATACTTATGGCTATTCTCTCTTATTTTACAAGGTTTACATAAGGAGGGAGAATGCCGACAGCTGGGATTCTGGGCTGGAAAAGGAGCAAATATTAGAGACCTATTCTGCGCAACTCCAAAAGTCCTGAAACTCCACGGAACGTCTTAAAATAAATAAATAAAAATCATCGCCAAAGATGAAGGCCAGGGGGCCCACACCCTGCTCACGAGGGTGGGGGGCGCCCCCCTAGGGCGCGCCCCTACCTCGTGGGCCCCCTGGTGGCTCTCCGACGCCCATCTTCTCCTATATGAAGTCTTTCAATGAGAAAAAATAGAAAAAATAGGGAGGAACTTTTCGGACGAGACTCCGCCGCCACGAGGCGACCTTGGCGATCCAATCTAGAGCTCAGCAGCTGTTCTGCCGGGGATACTTCCCTCCCGGAGGGGGAAATCATCACCATCGTCATCACCAACGCTCCTCTCATCGGGAGAGGGCAATCTCCATCAACATATTCACCAGCACCATCTCATCTCCAAACCCTAGTTCATCTCTTGTATCCAATTCTTGTCTCAAAGTCCGGGATTGGTGCTAGTAGGTTGCTAGTAGTGTTGATTACTCCTTGTAGTTGATGCTAGTTGGTTTATTGGTGGAAGATCATATGTTCAGATCCTATATGCATATTATTACCCCTCTGATTATGAACATGAATATGCTTTGTGAGTAATTACGTTCGTTCCTGAGGACAAGGGAGAAGTCTTGCTATGAGTAGTCATGTGAATTTGGTATTCGTTTGATATTTTGATAAGATGTATGTTGTCTAGCCTTCTAGCCTCTAGTGGTGTTATGTGAACGTCGACTACATAACACTTCACCATTATTTGGGCCTAGAGGAAGGCATTGGGAAGTAATAAGTAGATGATGGGTTGCTAGAGTGGCAGAAGCTTAAACCCTAGTTTATGCGTTGCTTTGTAAGGGGCTGATTTGGATCCATATGTTTCATGCTATGGTTAGGTTTACCTTAATACTTTTGTTGTAGTTGCGGATGCTTGTAATAGAGGTTAATCATAAGTGGGATGCTTGTTCAAGTAAGAACAATACCCAAGCACCGGTCCACCCACATATCAAATTATCAAAGTATCGAACGCGAATCATATGAACGTGATGAAAACTAGCTTGACGATATTCCAATGTGTCCTCGGGAGCGCTTTTCCTATTATAAGAGTTTGTTCCGGCTTGTCCTTTGCTACAAAAAGGATTGTGCCACCTTGCTGCACTTTATTTACTTTTGTTACTTGTTTCTCGTTACAATTTATCCTATCACAAAACTATCTGTTACCACTTATTTCAGTACTTGCAGAGAATACCTTGCTGAAAACCGCTTATCATTTCCTTCTGCTCCTTGTTGGGTTCGACACTCTTACTTATCGAAAGGACTACGATAGATCCCCTATACTTGTGGGTCATCAAGACTCTTTTCTGGCGCCGTTGCTGGGGAGTGTAGCGCCTTTGGTAGGTGGAATTTGGTAAGGAAAAATTTATATAGTGTGCTGAAATTTACTGTCACTTGTTACTATGGAAAGTAATTCTCTGAGGGGCTTGTTCGGGGTATCTTCACCCCGTCCAGTAGAGCAAAGAGTTGCTCCTCAACCTACTGAACCTATTGAAAATGAAACTCCTTTTGAATTTCCTTCGAGTATGATGGAAAAACTGCTAGATAACCCTTTTACAGGAGATGGAACAAAGCATCCTGATGAGCACTTAATATATGTGGATGAAGTTTGTGGATTATTTAAGCTTGCAGGTATACCCGATGATGTTGCTAAGAAGAAGGTCTTCCCTTTATCTTTGAAGGGAGACGCATTGATATGGTATATGCTATGTGATGATATGAGATCATGGGACTATAAAAGATTGAGGCTGGAATTTCATCAAAAGTATTACCCTATGCATCTTGTTCATCGTGATCGCAATTATATATATAATTTCTGGCCTCGTGAAGGAGAAAGCATCGCTCAAGCTTGGGGGAGGCTTAAATCAATGTTATATTCATGCCCCAATCATGAGCTCCCGAGAGAAATAATTATGCAAAGTTTTTATGCTCGGCTTTCTCATAATAATCAAACCATGCTCGATACTTCTTGTGCTGGCTCTTTTATGATGAAGACTATTGAATTCAGATGGAATTTATTGGATAGAATTAAACGCAACTCTGAAGATTGTGACCTCGACGAAGGTAAGGAGTCAGGTATGACACCTAAGTTTGATTGTGTTAAATCTTTTATGGATATCGATATTTTCCGTAAGTTTAGCACTAAATATGGACTTGACTCTGAGATAGTAGCTTCTTTCTGTGAATCTTTTGCTACTTATGTTGATCTCCCTAAGGAGAAGTGGTTTAAATATCATCCTCCCATAGAAGTAAAAGTAGCTGCACCTATTAAAGTTGAAGAAAAGACTGTCACTTATAATGATCCTGTTGTTCCTACTTCTTATATTGAGAAACCACCTTTCCCTGTTAGAATAAAGGATCATGCTAAAGCTTCAACTGTTGTTCGTAAAAGCAATATTATAACTTATACACCTCCTGAGCAAGTTAAAGTAGAACCTAATATTGCTATTGTTAAAGATCTCTTGTGTGATAATATTGATGGACATGTTATTCAGTTCGAAGGTGAAACTGCTAGAATTGCTAAACCTTGTGATAAAGATAAACATAGACCTGTGGTAGGCGTGCCTGTTATTTCTGTTAAAATAGGAGATCATTGTTATCATGGCTTATGTGATATGGGTGCTGGTGCTAGTGTTATACCGCATACTTTATACGAAGAAATTAAGAATGAAATTGCACCTGCTGAGTTAGAAGGTATTGATGTCACAATTAAACTTGCCAATAGAGATACTATTTCACCAATTGGAATTGTTAGAGATGTTGAAGTCTTGTGTGGGAAAACTAAATATCCCGCTGATTTTCTTGTTCTTACTTCTCCGCAAGATAGCTTTTGTCCCATTATATTTGGTAGACCCTTCTTAAATACTGTCAATGCTACCATAGATTGCAAAAAGAATGTTGTTACTGTTGGCTTGGATGATATGGTTCATGAGTTTAATTTCTCTAAATTTAGTAAACAACATCGTGAGGAAGAATTACCTAGTAAGGATGAAATTATTGGTCTTGCTTCTATTGTCGTACCTCCTAATGATCCTTTAGAACACTATTTGCTAGACCATGAAAATGGTATGTTCATGAATGAAAGAAGGGAAATAGATGAAGTATTCTTTAAACAGGAACCTATTCTGCATCACAACTTGCCTGTTGAAATCTTAGGGGATCCTCCTCCACCCAAGGGTGATCCCGTGTTTGAGCTTAAACCTTTGCCTGATAATCTTAAATATGCTTATCTTGATGATAAGAAGATATATCCTGTTATTATTAGTGCTAACCTTTCAGAGCATGAAGAAGAAAGATTATTGAAAACTCTGAAGAAGCATCGTGCTGCTATTGGATATACTCTTGATGATCTTAAGGGCATTAGTCCCACTCTATGTCAACATAAAATAAATCTGGAAGCAGATGCCAAACCAGTTCGTGATCCTCAACAACGTCTGAATCCTAAAATGAAAGAAGTGGTAAGAAAAGAAATACTAAAGCTTCTGGAGGCAGGTATAATCTATCTCGTTGCTGATAGTGAGTGGGTAAGTCCTGTCCATTGTGTCCCTAAGAAGGGAGGTATTACTGTTGTCCCTAATGATAAAGATGAATTGATTTTATAAAGAATTATCACATGTTATAGGATGGTAATTGATTTCCGCAAATTAAATAAAGCTACTAAAAAGATCATTACCCCTTACCTTTTATTGATCAAATGCTAGAAAGATTATGCAAACATACACACTATTGCTTTCTACATGGTTATTCTGGTTTCTCTCAAATACCTGTGTTGGCTAGAGATCAATCAAATACTACTTTTACATGCCCTTTTGATACTTTTGCTTATAGACGTATGCCTTTTGGTTTATGTAATGCACCTGCTACCTTTCAAAGATGCATGATGGCTATATTCCCTGACTTTTGTGAAAAGATTTGTGAGGTTTTCATGGACGACTTTTCCATCTGTGGTTCCTCTTTTGATGATTGCTTGAGCAATCTTGATCGAGTTTTGCAGAGATGTGAAGAAACTAATCTTGTCTTGAATTGGGAAAAGTGCCACTTTATGGTTAATAAAGGTATTGTCTTGGGGCACAAAGTTTTTGAAAGAGGTATTGAACTTGATAAAGCCAAGGTTGATGCTATTGAAAAGATGCCATATCCCAATGATATCAAAGGTATAAGAAGTTTCCTTGGTCACGCTGGATTTTATAGGAGGTTCATTAAGGACTTCTCAAAAATTTCTCGGCCTCTCACTAATTTATTGCAAAAAGATATACCATTTTTCTTTGATGATGATTGTGTAGAAGCATTTGAAATACTTAAGAAAGCATTAGTCACTGCACCTATTGTTCAGCCACCTAATTGGAACCTACCCTTTGAATTATGTGTGATGCTAGTGATTATGTTGTAGGTGTTGTTCTAGGGCAAAGAGTTGATAAGAAATTTAATGTTATCCATTATGCTAGTAAGACTCTAGACAATGCTCAAAGAAATTATGCTACTACTGAAAAAGAACTCTTAGCAGTTGTATTTGCTTGTGATAAGTTCAGATCTTATATTGTTGATTCTAAAGTAACTATTCAAACTGATCATGCTGCTATTAAATATTTTATGGAAAAGAAAGATACTAAACCTAGACTTATTAGATGGGTTCTCTTGCTACAAGAATTTGATTTGCATATTGTTTATAGAAAGGGAGCTGAGAACCCCGTTGCAGACAACTTGTCTAGGTTAAAAAATATTCTTGATGACCCACTACCTATTAATGATAGTTTTCCTGATGAACAATTAAATGTTATAAGTCTTCTCATAGTACTCCATGGTATGCTGATTATGCTAATTATATTGTTGCTAAGTTTATACCACCTAGCTTCACATACCAACAAAAGAAAAAGTTCTTCTATGATTTGAGACATTACTTTTGGGATGACCCACATCTTTATAAAGAAGGAGTAGATGGTGTTATTAGACATTGTGTACCTGAGCATGAACAGGAACAGATCCTTCGCAAGTGTCATTCCGAGTCTTATGGAGGACACCACGCTGGAGATAGAACTGCACATAAGGTATTGCAATCTGGTTTTTATTGGCCTACTCTCTTTAAGGATGCCCGTAAGTTTGTCTTGTCTTGTGATGAATGTCAAAGAATTGGTAATATTAGTAGACGTCAAGAAATGCCTATGAATTATTCTCTTGTTATTGAACCGTTTGATGTTTGGGGCTTTGATTATATGGGACCTTTTCCTGCCTCTAATGGATACACACATATTCTAGTTGCTATTGATTACGTTACTAAGTGGGTAGAAGCTATTCCAACTAGTAGTGTTGATCATAACACTTCTATTAAAATGCTTAAAGAAGTTATTTTTCCGAGGTTTGGAGTCCCTAGATATTTAATGACTGATGGTGGTTCACACTTTATTCACGGTGCTTTCCGTAAAATGCTTGCTAAATATGATGTTAATCATAGAATTGCATCTCCTTATCACCCACAGTCTAGTGGTCAAGTAGAGTTGAGTAATAGAGAGATCAAATTAATTTTGCAAAAGATTGTTAATAGGTCTATAAAGAATTGGTTCAAGAAACTTGATGATGCATTATGGGCTTATAGAACTGCATATAAAAATCCTATGGGTATGTCTCCGTATAAAATGGTTTATGGAAAAGCATGTCACTTACCTCTCGAACTAGAACATAAGGCATATTGGGCTATTAAAGAGCTCAACTATGATTTTAAACTTGCCGGTGACAAGAGGTTATTTGATATTAGCTCACTTGATGAATGGAGAACCCAAGCTTATGAAAATGCCAAGTTGTTTAAAGAAAAAGTTAAAAGATGGCATGACAAAAGGATACAAAAGCATGAGTTTAATGTAGGTGATTATGTATTGCTATAAAACTCTCGTTTAAGATTTTTTCCAGGAAAACTTCTCTCTAAATGGGAGGGCCCCTATGTTATCGAAGAGGTCTATCATTCCGGTGCCATAAAGATCAACAACTTCGAGGGCGCAAATCCGAAGGTGGTAAATGGTCAAAGAATTAAACATTATATCTCAGGTAATCCCATAAATGTTGAAACCAATATTATTGAAACTGTAACCCCGGAGGAATACATAAGGGACACTTTCCGGAATGTTTCAGACTCCAAAAAGGAATAGGTATGTGGTACGGTAAGTAAACTGACTCCAAAACAATTTTAAGGCAATATTTCTTTGTTTTGAAATATTTAGAAAAATAGAAAAATAATTAGCAGTCTGGGAAGGACACGAGGGCCCCACGAGGGTGGTGGGCGCGCCCTACCCCCCTGGGCCCGCCCCCTACCTCGTGTGCCTTCCGGACTACGTTTTCTTGCACGTTACGTATTTTGGTCGGTAAAATTTCGTTATATAATCTCCCATGGGTTTTGACTCCCGTATCACGCAAATTTTCTTTTTTTTTTCGAGCTGTTGCTGCTGCAGATTAGAGCAAGATGTCTTCTCAAGAGTCAATCGGGGAGAGCTGGGTATCTAATCCGGCACCGGAACCAAGGGCAAACAGCGACGCTGACCACTTCGGGCCAGCAATGGAGGAGGAGATGGAGGCTAACTTGATGAGAGTAGATGCTATGGAGGATCAAGAAGTCACCTCTCGCCTCCGAGCTGGGTTCACGATGGGGGAACTACAGAGCTCAGCTATTCCAAACTCGGTTATCCCTTCTAATGTTAGATTTCTTACCTATGAAAATATGAAGAGGAGTGTCAATTGTTCTCCCGCAGCTATGCAACACCCTTGGGTGCAAGGAGCTTTAGATGTCATAGGAAAGCTTCGTAAGGAAATAATGGACCTCAAGCATCAAGTCAATAAGCTCGAGGAGGAGAACCGTATCCTGAGAGGAATAATCGCCAAGAATATTACACCAACAACAAAGAAGGAGACATGATCACTTGGGTATGGGCACTCCCCTTGGCAACTACCAAGCTTGGGGGAGGTGTCCCTGTATCGTATCACAATCACAACTCCTATCTTTACTGTTTTTCTTAGTTCGATCCTATTAGTAGTATCTTGATCTAGTAGAATAAAGTTTATGGCATGATCTAGTTTTGAGTTTTGCTTTATGATCTCTCTATGTAATCGAGTCAGTGAGCTATATATAATAAAGATTAGTGTTGAGTCAAGGGCTTGATTATTTTTCCATGATCTTGGGTGAATAAAAGAAAAGAGAAAAAGAATAAAAAGAAACAAAGAGTTAATATTGATCTTATTGAGAGTAATGACTTCACATAAAAAGAGTATGATGATTAAAAGTTGTTGGGAGTTGGCAAACATAGCTTTGGTCATTGTTGCAATTAATAGGAAGTAATAAGAAAATAGAGGTTTTCACATATAGATATATTATCATTGACATCTTTTATGATTGAGAGCACTCATTAAAATATGACATGCTAAAGAGTTGATGTTGGACAAGGAAGACAACGTAATGAGTTATGTCTTTCTTATATCTGAGATAAAGTATGTTGTCATGGATCCTCTAACTTGTTGAGCTTGCCTTTCCCCCTCATGCTAGCCAAATTCTCAGCACTAAGTAGAAATACTACTTGTGCTTCCAAAATCCCTAAACCAGTTTTGCCATGAGAGTCCACCATATCTACCTATGGATTGAGTAAGATTCTTCAAGTAAGTTGTCATCGGTGCAAAGCAATAAAAATTTCTCTAAATATGTATGATTGATTGGTGTGGGAGAAATAAGCTTTATACGATCTTGTGATGTGGAAGTAATAAAAGCGACAGACTGCATAATAAAGGTTCATATCACAAAGGGCAATATAAAGTGACGTTCTTTCGCATTGAGATTTTATGCATCCAACCATAAAAGCGCATGGCAACCTCTGCTTCCCTCTGCGAAGGGCCTATCCTTTATTATTATCTTCTACCTTATGCAAGAGTCATGGTGATCTTCACCTTTTCTTTTTCATTTTATCCTTTGACAAGCTCAGCATGTTGGAAAGAACATGATATATATATATATATAATTGGATGTAGGGGAGCATGAACCATTATTGTTGACATTACCCTTGAGGTAAAAAGTTGTGGGGCAAAACTATAAGTCCCTATCTTTCTCTGTGTCCGATTAAAACTCCGTAACCACAAGTATCGCGTGAGTGTTAGCAATTATGGAGGACTAAATGATAGTTGAGTATGTGGACTTGCTTTTTAGCTCTGACATAGACTCTTTCCGATGTTATAATAAATTGCAATTGCTTCAATGACTGAGATTATAGTTTGTCGGAGCCCAATAAGGTTTATGATTTATACTTTTGCATTGTGAATAGATCATCACTTGAACATAAGTAATCATATGACAAAAATCTATATATGTTGCTGTTATGAGAATAATCATGATGCCTTCATGTCCGTATTTTATTTTTATCGACGCCTCTACCTCTATACATGAGGGCATATTTATTGTTATCGGCTTTTCGCTTGAGGACAAGCGAGGCCTAAGCTTGGGGGAATTGATACGTCCATTTTGCATCATGCTTTTATATCGATATTTATTGCATTATGGACTATTATTTCACTTTATATCACAATACTTATGGCTATTCTCTCTTATTTTGCAAGGTTTACATAAGGAGGGAGAATGCCGGCAGCTGGGATTCTGGGTTAGAAAAGGAGCAAATATTAGAGACCTATTCTACGCAACTCCAAAAGTCATGAAACTCCACGGAACGTCTTAAAATAAACAAAGAAAAATCCTCGCCAAAGATGAAGGCCAGGGGGCCCACACCTTGCTCACGAGGGTGGGGGGCACGCCCCCTACCTCGTGGGCCCCCTGGTGGCTCTCCGACGCCCATCTTCTCCTATATGAAGTCTTTCGATGAGAAAAAAATAGGAAGGAACTTTTCGGGACGAGACTCCGCCGCCACGAGGCGGAACCTTGGCGGATCCAATCTAGAGCTCCGGCAGAGCTGTTCTACCGGGGATACTTTCCTCCGGGAGGGGGAAATCATCACCATCGTCATCACCAACGCTCCTCTCATTGGGAGAGGACAATCTCCATCAACATCTTCACCAGCACCATCTCATCTCCAAACCCTAGTTCATCTCTTGTATCCAATTCTTGTCTCAAAGTCCGGGATTGGTGCTAGTAGGTTGCTAGTAGTGTTGATTACTCCTTGTAGTTGATGCTAGTTGGTTTAATTGGTGGAAGATCATATGTTCAGATCCTATATGCATATTATTACCCCTCTGATTATGAACATGAATATGCTTTGTGAGTAATTACGTTCGTTCCTGAGGACAAGGGAGAAGTCTTGCTATGAGTAGTCATGTGAATTTGGTATTCGTTTGATATTTTGGTAAGATGTATGTTGTCTAGCCTCTAGTGGTGTTATGTGAACGTCGACTACATAACACTTCACCATTATTTGGGCCTAGAGGAAGGCATTGGGAAGTAATCTCGCTTGAAAAGTATGCCTATCACCTCAGATTTGCATTGGGATGTATACAAGGAAAAAGTTTCCCAATCGGAAGACAAGTCACTTGAATTGTTTGCCACCAAGGTTGAATCTCCTTGGTTTACCTTTGATTTGAACCGGCATGTCTCTTCCCCAATGGATGACATGAGCGAGAGGACAATGGTGCCACTTGTTGAGCATAGGGTTGTGGTTGATGCCCCCAATGCTTATCGCCAACCACGTCCCCGTGTACCATCTATTAAAGCAAATAAGGTTGAGTTGTATGCCCCCAATGCTTCTAGCCAACCACCAACTAGCCAAGCAAATGAAGTTGAGGTGATTGCTAGTGACGAAGTAATTCAAGAGGATGAAGATGCTTATGATGACGACGAAGAGCAAGAGGAAGGGTTTCATGGTAATGATGTTGGGTGACTTGGATGCGTACATAGCGCAAAAGGACATGGATCGTGACAAGGCGTCAATATGCTTATGACTCGGATGACGAGGGTCCAGTTGAACAGTTGGATGAGGATGGATTCACAAAGGAGGAAAACCAAATCCACTTTGAGCTAACGGGCTTAGAAAAAAGAACTCACTTATTTAAAGATCTCAGCCTTGCCCATAAAGCTGTTGTTGACGGTGGAATGAGAATGACGGTGATTGAACCAATGATACGTCCATTTTGCATCATGCTTTTATATCGATATTTATTGCATTATGGACTGTTATTTCACTTTATATCACAATACTTATGGCTATTCTCTCTTATTTTGCAAGGTTTACATAAGGAGGGAGAATGCCGACAGCTGGGATTCTGGGCTGGAAAAGGAGCAAATATTAGAGACCTATTCTGCGCAACTCCAAAAGTCCTGAAACTCCACGGAACGTCTTAAAATAAATAAATAAAAATCATCGCCAAAGATGAAGGCCAGGGGGCCCACACCCTGCTCACGAGGGTGGGGGGCGCCCCCCTAGGGCGCGCCCCTACCTCGTGGGCCCCCTGGTGGCTCTCCGACGCCCATCTTCTCCTATATGAAGTCTTTCAATGAGAAAAAATAGGGAGGAACTTTTCAGGACGAGACTCCGCCGCCACGAGGCGGAACCTTGGCGGATCCAATCTAGAGCTCCGGCAGAGCTGTTCTGCCGGGGATACTTCCCTCCGGGAGGGGGAAATCATCACCATCGTCATCACCAATGCTCCTCTCATCGGGAGAGGGCAATCTCCATCAACATCTTCACCAGCACCATCTCATCTCCAAACCCTAGTTCATCTCTTGTATCCAATTCTTGTCTCAAAGTCCGGGATTGGTGCTAGTAGGTTGCTAGTAGTGTTGATTACTCCTTGTAGTTGATGCTAGTTGGTTTAATTGGTGGAAGATCATATGTTCAGATCCTATATGCATATTATTACCCCTCTGATTATGAACATGAATATGCTTTGTGAGTAATTACGTTCGTTCCTGAGGACAAGGGAGAAGTCTTGCTATGAGTAGTCATGTGAATTTGGTATTCGTTTGATATTTTTGGTAAGATGTATGTTGTCTAGCCTCTAGTGGTGTTATGTGAACGTCGACTACATAACACTTCACCATTATTTGGGCCTAGAGGAAGGCATTGGGAAGTAATAAGTAGATGATGGGTTGCTAGAGTGGCAGAAGCTTAAACCCTAGTTTATGCGTTGCTTTGTAAGGGGCTGATTTGGATCCATATGTTTCATGCTATGGTTAGGTTTACCTTAATACTTTTGTTGTAGTTGCGGATGCTTGTAATAGAGGTTAATCATAAGTGGGATGCTTGTTCAAGTAAGAACAATACCCAAGCACCGGTCCACCCACATATCAAATTATCAAAGTATCGAACGCGAATCATATGAACGTGATGAAAACTAGCTTGACGATATTCCAATGTGTCCTCGGGAGCGCTTTTCCTATTATAAGAGTTTGTTCCGGCTTGTCCTTTGCTACAAAAAGGATTGGACCACCTTGCTGCACTTTATTTAGTTTTGTTACTTGTTGCTTGTTACAATTTATCCTATCACAAAACTATCTGTTACCACTTATTTCAGTACTTGCAGAGAATACCTTGCTGAAAACCGCTTATCATTTCCTTCTGCTCCTCATTGGATTCGACACTCTTACTTATCGAAAGGACTACGATAGATCCCCTATACTTGTGGGTCATCAGCCAACACCATGCCCGGATCCAGAAGAACCAAGGGTGGAGAATGAGGACGAGAATGCTTATTTGGAGAAAGGAGTGAAATTTCTGAGCTTGCCTATGCTGAAGTTTTGGTTGACTGACTATGCCATTCGGAACCATAGGCCAATTTATGTTAAGCACTCCGACATGAAGTTACGTTACACCGTGAAGTGTGAGCATGAAAGATGCCCATGGAAGGTTCGTGCAAGAAAGCTTAAAGAAACCGAAGAATGTGTGTTAACAAGTTGTGTTGCCACTTATAGATGCAAACCGTCATGGCCAGGGCCAGACGCCAGGGTCCACTTACCAGGGCCAGATGCCAGGGTCCTTGGCGTCTGGCCCCTTTGCCACGTCAGCAGGTCAACGGGCAGGCGGGCAGTGCGGGCCAGGGGCCAGACGCCAGGGTTCCTGGCGTCTGGTTCGCAACCCAGACGCCAGGGATGTTGGCGTCACCCAAAGAGGTCAAAATCAATTTTTTTTAAACGTGGTCAAATCGGGATTTTGTTAGCCTTTTAGGTTATAACAGCAATTTTGTCCGGAAAACTCAACCATCCAGACTTAATCTGATTTTTTCTATCAATCATGTATTAAAAATCTTATTAATTCTTATACTAGTTGGATTTCATTGAAACACATCTAATTTTAACATCTTCTTTGTCCATACGGCAATCTAAAGCTAGAATTTGGGTCGACCCGAAATATTCATTGGACCAACACTGCCCCTGACTATTCTTTATACGTGTCGACCGGTGGCCTCTCAAATTGGTCTTGGGGCCAAAGGGGCCGGCTCCAAGGCCGGGCCTAGGTCGGTCCATTCTCATCTGGAATTCCCTAATGTTAAGGTCTCACAATTAATTGAGGTCTTTAATTTAAAATTGGGTCGTCCGATTTTGATCAGGTCAACTATATTCTTCTTCTCACGGAGCAAGTTCTTTTAATCCACTATGCTCCCTAATTTTGAAGCCCCCGATTAGATTGAGTTATCAAATTTTGGATTTGGTTCATGATTTTGACTGGGTTAACAACTTTTTGAATCAATCGACAACCTAAAACATCGGCATCTACAACACTAAATAAATAAAATTATGAAAACCCAATAGCAAAAACGGTGCAGCAAAGTGCGTCCAACCTTCTAGTAGGTGACTAATCCTCCCATCTCTTGGAACATGATTACGTTGTTGTTGGATTGATAGCTCGTACTGAGATGCGGCGTCTCGACTGTCTGAACACAAAATAATAATTGCAACGCAGGCACGAATAGCTAGCTAGCCAAGTGGTCTTCAAGATTACGTTCTCCGGATTGCACTGATCACATCCATCATTTTCTTCTCTCATCTCCATGCGGTAGCTGTGTTCTGCGTCACAGCCAAATTAGAGGTCAAGCCGACACGCTTTACTACCATTGTCTGGGATTTTGGATAAAATCAACAACATAACAGTCTTTCTAATGGTCTTTTATGCCCATGAGCCCAAACAGAATAGTAAAATAAACCCGATCGAGCGCCCGATTGGTCACTGATGCATGATAATCCAGCGATCTGCATGACGTGACGGTTCCACATAATCTAATGCGGAGTCATTTGCTGATTTACACTGCCCGGCCTTTCCTTTCCTTGCAGGTAACGCAAATGACTCACGTCCGTGTCGCGAATCATAGTTCGGTCAAGATAATGTTTTATGTTGGAATATTGTATTGCGAAGGAGAGAACGTACTCTCGTTCACTTCCGGTCGGTGAGTCTCTTGACCGGCTGCGATAATATCTTTTGCTGGATTTGTGACTTGAGTGAGGCTGATCGAACAGGACTATGAAGGTTTCATTTAGTAACACAAACCTGCACGTTCTAAAAGCGATCCTCCTGCCGTGTTGATATAGCACCTGTACCCACCGTACACGTGAAATCTGATGGCGCACTGAAGAATGCAACTCGGTTGACGCTCCACGATTACTAAGAACTTTTTTCTAACACGTTGTGCAGACGCATATACGTCCTATCCTTATAAGCATTTTTTTTCGAGAAACTTTCAATCTAGTCATCTTCAATTACGGCAGTACAAAGAACGACAAAGATAATAAAAATTACAACCATGTTCGTAAACCACCTACCGATGACTACAAGCACTGGAGCGAGACGAAAGCGCGCCGCCGTCATCGCCCCTCCTTTATCGGAGCCGGGCAAACCTTGTTGACAGTCGGGAAGTTGTTGTGCTAAGACCCCATAGGACCAGCGCACTAGAGTAGCAACCATCACCGATGAAGAAAGTCGTAGATCAGAAAAATCAAACATGTAAACACCTAAACAAAGACGAACGAAGACTGGATCCAAATAGATTCATCGAAGACCAGCACCGACCGCATCCCGCAAGATCCGACGAAGACAAACCTCCACACGCCCTCCGACGATGCTAGATGCACCATCGGGACGGGGATTGAACGTGGGAGACACTATTCCTACTAAAGGACATCGCCGCCGCCACATAGCCTCAACCAAGACGCTGACTCTAACAGAAATGAGAACGAAGTCCATCCCCCACGGGGGGGGGGGGGGGGGGGGGGGGGAGGATCCTCCGCACCTCCATGGCCTAGAGACCATCAAAGATGGGACCGACCAGCGGCGGCGCCGACATGAGGAGATAAGCTTTTCTTGTGGAGGATGAAAGAGATCTGATGGAAGATATAAATGAGGAGACTTCCCCTGTGAGCACCTCCGATAGACGGAGACTACAAATTTCAATTAACTTCTCCACCGATTGCCAAGAAATCAGTGTTAACTTAGGGTAACCGTTCTCTGTTCTGCCCTAAGTTCGAGTACTCTGATCAGACTGGTAGAGACAGAGAGTTAAGAGCTGGACAGGCAGGATGACGACGCATGCATGGCTACAGAGGGCATAAGTAGCAGACAAACGTGAAACGTACAGATGCTAGGCCGCTAGCGTTAAGACATGCTTGTTCATGGAGACTATACTGAAGAAGATGTGAATGTGATGTGTATACTTTACCCTAGCTGCATCGTGTGAACAACCAACCAGTGCACCTGCTGGCTGCTCGATGGTCGTACGCGGTACGCCGTTGCTGACGTTAACTTAGCCCGAGCTATCCCGGAAGGGAAGGGGCCACGGTGCGAATGCACCCATCCGCAGACGCGCGCACGGTCCGTCGTTCCTACCGCCCGCCGCCCGTGCCCTGCCAGTGCCCGGGCGCGCCTGGTGCCGATCGTGCCGTGTGCCTTTCCTGTCGTAACGCATGCGCATGATTCCTATAGCTCGGGAGAATGGCTGCTCGCGAGTTCTGACAAAACGACAGGCCGCCATGCATGGTGGGCTTCGCGGCATTTTGTTCCCCACGTTTGCACGTACGGTATATACGGGCCCGGCCTGACTGACACCACGCCGCCTGCCGGGCCGGTCATCTTCGTCTCGATGGTGTGCGAGCGCGCCGCCGCCTTTGCTGACATTCCTCGACCCGTCCACGCGTCGGCTTGATCACTAGCCACTCGTACACACGGCATACGTGCTTAACACTATGCAGTGTCCACATCGAAGACGACCTCCTACGATTCATGCAAGAGTGCAAGACCCAAGCACACCGGGTACACACGTAGGACCAGTGCACTAGAGTAGCAACGATAAAGAAAGTCGTAGATAAAAAATATCAAACATGTAAACACCTAAATAAAGAACGAACGAAAACCGGATCCAAATAGATCCACCGAAGACCAGCACCGACCACATCCCACAAGATCCGATGAAGACAAACCTTCACACGCATGGTCTCTGTATAACAAGCAGAGGCCTTAAGGTGTAGGCAGTGGTCCCATGCATGCAATCACACTGGAGCATAGATGGGTTCTTCAAGAACTTCCGAAGAGCGAGTTGTACACCCTAATATATGTATACCCTAAAACCCCACACAACATGTGTTGGAAATATTAGCACTTTCTCGATTAATCTAATCCACGAGTAGACAATAAACATGGCAAATACGGTATGCATCTTATACTGATATCTAAGCATGTGAGCACGTATAGTACATAGAACCGAACCATCTATGAACATCATATATACGGCTAGCACATGAACAAGCAAATAGGGGATGAACGAGTCATACCCTCCAATTGGCCAGGCCAACGCGGCGGCGGTAGCAGCAACGTCGGCATCAACCAAGGCCTTCTTCTTGGCGACTTCGTCATCAGCCATGGAGTCGATATAGAGAAAGTAGTGGAAGCAGAGGCGGATGAAGACGGGGACGGATCGGGAGCAGTCGCGTCGAGACGCTCCCCAAAAACCTTATTGCCGTTCTTCCGGGCAGGATCTCAAACGACAGGGCTCCGGAGGCACCTGCTCTCCCGACCAACCGTGCACGCGGTCGTCGGGATGGGATCGCCGGAGCCAGCACAGTGAGAGAAACAGTAGATGACGGCTAGGGTTGTACGAGAGGGAGTGAGTGAACTGAGTTAGAGTTCACTCCACTGGCCAGTGCCTTCTTATATAGGCTGTCAGGTAGATGGGCCTGGGCCAGGCCCACGACCGAGTCCACGAACAGCCCACAGTCCAACGTCTCGGACAGTGGCGCTTCCGTAAGCGACTCGTTAATTAATTAACAATTAATTAACCATTCCTGGGCGGCAAAAATAAGCTTCGGCGCGGCTCATTCCCGCAACCCGCGGTGCGCGCGCGCGTCGTGACGAGGCGGGCGGCGAAGGAGCGCGCATGTATAGCTCCTATTCCCAAGCTCCCAATAGCAATCGTGCTGATGGGGAACGGGTCACATGCCATCGTTCGAGGTGTTGGTATGGTCGATCTGAAGTTTACTTCGGGGAAGACTGTGCGTCTGAAGAACGTTCATCATGTGCCGTCCATCAATAAAAATCTCGTTAGCGGTTCCCGTTTATGTCGAGATGGTTTTAAGTTGGTTTTCGAATCCAATAAAGTTGTAATTTCTAAGTGTGAACAATTTGTTGGAAAAGGCTATGAGTGCGGAGGCTTGTTCCGCCTATCTTTGTCAGATATTTGCACTAAAGTTATTAATAATGTTTGCCACAATAATGAGTCTGATATTTGGCATTCACGACTCTGTCATATTAACTTTGGTTGCATGACGCGGTTAGCCAATATGAATTTAATTCCGAAAATCTCTACTGTCAAAGGCTCCAAGTGCCAAGTATGTGTGCAAGCTAAGCAACCTCGCAAGTCCCATAAGACTGCAGAGGCAAGAGACTTGACGCCACTAGAGCTTATACATTCTGATCTTTGTGAGATGAATGGCGTGTTGACAAAAGGTGGAAAGAGATACTTCATGACGTTGATTGATGACTCCACTAGATATTGTTATGTGTATCTTCTGAAATCAAAAGATGAGGCTTTGACTTTCTTTAAAAACAATAAAGCTGAGGCAGAGAACCAACTTGATCGAAAAATTAAACGGCTTAGGTCCGATCGTGGTGGAGAGTATTTTTCCAATGAATTTGATCTGTTTTGTGCGGAACATGGTATAATCCATGAGAGGACGCCTCCCTACTCACTCCAGTCAAATGGGGTAGCCGAAAGAAAGAACCGAACTCTAACTGATATGGTTAACATCATGTTAGACACTTCGGGTCTATCCAAGGAATGGTGGGGGGAGGCGCTAATGACTGCGTGTCATGTCCTAAACCGAGTTCTCACAAAGCATAAGACCATGACTCCATTTGAGGAATGAGAAAGGAAAAGGTTGAAACTCTCTTACCTACGTACTTGGGGTTGTTTGGCGAAAGTCAATATACCAATTTCCAAGAAGCGCAAACTTGGACCAAAAACCGTGGATTGTGTTCTTCTGGGCTATGCTTTTCATAGCATCGGCTATAGATTTTTGATAATAAAATCTGAGGTATCCGACATGCATGTTGGTACGATTATGGAATCAAATGATGCAACTTTCTTTGAGGATATATTTCCTATGAAGGATATGTCGAGTTCATCAAATCAGGAGATACCTACTCCATCTAGTGATGAATTCACTGTAATTCCTGAACCCACCATTGCGATGAAACACATTGAGAATCCTGTTGAGGGTAACAATGGAACTCCTGTGAGAAGTAAGAGACAGAGGACTGCAAAGTCTTTTGGTGATGATTTCATTGTGTACCTCGTGGATGACACACCCAGGACTATTTCAGAAGCCTATGCATCTCCTGATGCTGACTACTGGAAGGAAGCTGTACGTAGCGAGATGGATTCCATCTTAGCTAACGGCACCTGGGAGATCACTGACCGTCCTTATGGGTGCAAACCTGTAGGATGTAAGTGGGTGTTCAAGAAGAAGCATAGACCTAATGGTAGGATTGAAAAGTACAAGGCACGACTTGTGCCCAAGGGTTATACCCAGAAAGAAGGTGAAGACTTCTTTGATACTTACTCACCCCTGGCTAGACTGACCACAATTCGGGTGCTATTATCACTGGCTGCCTCACATGGTCTTCTCGTTCATCAAATGGACGTTAAGATGGCTTTCCTCAATGGAGATTTGAAGGAGGAAATTTACATGGATCAGCCAGATGGTTTTGTAATACCTGGTCAGGAAGGAAAGGTGTGCAAGTTATTAAAGTCTTTATATGGCCTTAAACAAGCTCCTAAGGAGTGGCATGAGAAGTTCGAAAGAACATTAACTGCTGCCGGCTTTGTAGTAAACGATGGTGACAAGTGCGTGTACTATCGCTATGGTGGGGGCGAAGGAGTTATTCTTTGTCTGTATGTCGACGACATATTGATCTTTGGAACCAAACTTGATTTAATCAAGGAGGTTAAGGATTTATTATATCGCTGTTTTGAGATGAAGGATCTAGGAGTAGCTGATGTTATCTTAAACATCAAGCTGTTGAGAGATGAGAATGGTGGGATCACACTGCTTCAGTCTCATTATGTGGAAAAGGTCTTGAGTCGTTTTGGGTATAGCGACTGCACGCCTTCTCCAACTCCATATGATGCTAGTGTGTTGCTTCGAAAGAATCGACGGATTGCTAGAGATCAACTGAGGTATTCTCAGATTATTGGCTCGCTTATGTATTTAGCGAGTGCCACGAGGCCTGACATCTCTTTTGCTGTGAGCAAGCTGAGTCGGTTTGTGTCAAAACCAGGAGATGATCATTGGCATGCGCTTGAGAGAGTTATGCGCTATTTGAAAGGCACCGCGAGCTATGGGATTCACTACACCGGGTATCCAAGGGTACTGGAGGGTTATAGTGACTCAAACTGGATATCTGATGCTGATGAGATTAAGGCCACAAGTGGTTATGTTTTTACACTTGGTGGTAGCGCTGTTTCCTGGAAGTCTTGCAAGCAGACCATCTTAACGAGGTCAACTATGGAAGCAGAACTCACAGCATTAGACACTGCCACTGTTGAAGCAGAGTGGCTTCGTGAACTCTTGATGGACTTACCTATGGTTGAAAAACCAATACCCCCTATCCTGATGAACTGTGATAATCAAACTGTGATCGTCAAGATAAACAGTTTTAAGGACAATATGAAGTCCTCAAGGCATGTGAAGAGGAGACTAAAATCTGTTAGAAAATTGAGGAACTCCGGAGTTATTACGTTGGATTATATCCAAACGTCGAAAAACTTGGCAGATCCCTTCACAAAGGGTCTATCACGTAATGTGATAGATAATGCATCGATGGAGATGGGTTTGAGACCCACCGCATGAGTTGTCCATAGTGGTAACCCACTCTATGTGATCGGAGATCCCGTGAAGTAGAAGTGGGAGACAAGCTGTTGGTCAGCTGGGAGGAGAGTATCCCTATATTAATTATCCCACTCCGTGAAGATGCAATACTCTCCTGATCTGCATGGCAAGTTGATACTTATCTTAATGTGTTCCAAGTGGCTTATTCGGGTAAGCAGAGATGTTGTCCTGCAGAACATCTTCTGAGGAACACACCTATATGAATTTGACTGTTAACATCGCAGTCTGTGAGAATTGAGTGTTCTCTAATAAATTCATGAAAGGCCCTCGAGTATGACGTATACGCTCCACCCGCGGGAAGGCCTTGCGGCAGCCCAGTATCAGTCAAGAATTTGTGTGAAACTAGTTTCACAGAAAACTTGTAGTTCAAGGCATAGTCCACTATTCAAGTTGTGATCTAGTGTAGCATAAATTTCTAAGTGGAAGTTCAACTTCACAGTCTCCACTAAGCACCGATATATAAAACAATGTTTTGAAACTAAATGATGAGATGTGCCAATGAGACTTTGTGGGAGATTGTTGGAATTTTGCTAGTAGGTCTTTGGCCCAAAGCCCAACTAAAATTCTGAAATTCTCTTGACCCATTCATGCACACATGTGAGTGGAGTGAGTGAGGCTAAAGTTTAGTGCCACCCCGGAAGTTGAGAGAGAGTTGCACCTCTTTATAAGGTGAGCTCTTCTACCACTTGTATGAGCATGAGAAGAGGAGACCTATACGCGCGCTCCTCCTCCTCGCTCACCACGCCACGCCACGCCTCGCCACGCCGCAGGTTGCGGGATTGAGTCGAGCCGAGGACAGAGCTATGCACGTTGTCGTTTCCGATTTTTTTGGATCGTGACGACTCGGGCATGGGGTTTACTCCCACAACCTACCCGGCCCGCACTATATAGTCAGGCAGACGTCTACCCTAGCCGCCGCCGCTTCGTATGGTTTCTCACCACTGTTCCAGATCATTGCGCCGCCAAGCAAGTCTTCTACATCCCTCCTTCCGGCGTGCACCACGAGAAGGGACACCAGGCCTCCAGAACCCCGCCTCTCGTGATCCTGTACGGAAGAGGGGCGATCAGGTTTTTGGGGAGCGCACTCGCGCGACTGCTGGCAGCGACGACTTCGCGAACGACGACTTCTTCCCCGACCTCGGCAACCTCGTCCTCGACGACATGGGCGACAACGTCAACGCCGGCGGTGCTGCACCCGCTGCACCGTATGTGATTCTATCCTTCCTGTTCGAGATCGTGGTAGAATTCATGCTTCTAGTATGTGCCCTAGATGTGATATATTCATCTGCTATGCTAGTTCGCATGATTAGTTTAATCTGTACTGCTGTGGTCATGATTTATCTTCTGTTTATTCGGATTAAATCTCGTAGTAATTTGCTCATATTTCCAACACATGGTAGAGGGCTACGTCAAGAAGATCAGCTCTCACAGCTCCTTTTCGTCTTTGCTATGGATCCCCTCAATCATGTCCCTGCTATAGCAACTACCTAAGGTACAAGTATAACTCCACTAATCATGGAAGTGTATTCCAAATATTGTTACATCATTATAAGCAGACATGCGACCGTCTTTGTCGCCCCCATTAAAGAGGATATTTAGATATTTTTTCTTGCATTTTAGGGTAGTTCAACGATGCCATGAGAATTTCTATCAACTCTAGGAAACATTTGGTGGTGCCTATTAGGGAATATTAGTCGGCGTTTAATGGTGCATATTAGATGTGATGGCCTTGGCCTCTTCACCTCAATGACCTTCTCAACCCCTTTTGGATTAATGCCTTCCTCATGTTTTCCCTTGCGGCACCCCAGACTCTCTCTTTCAACCACAAGTCCCGGTCATTTTTTGTTTCCAAAGCATGCATGCAAATTGGTTTCTGGCACCTTCAAGACAATGTGGCAAACAAACACAAGCTTACTACTGCGAGTATGGAGGGCGTCACTTCCATGGCCTTAGCTTACAAGATTCAATTCCTTCGTCTCATGAAGTCCACTGCAATCCATCCATCGTAGGGAAGGCTACCTTCAGAGTTAAGTTTTTCATGCAACCGGTACTCAAAATAGGATTTGGATGGTTGACCATCCCACACGATGGATGGGCCAAACCGTGGTCTTACTTGGTTTTGCAAGCCAGAGTTGGAGTCGGCGGTGGTTCAATATTTCCAAATGTTGCTCACGATTCTCTCGGAAAAATATCGCTTATATATATCATAATACGGAAAACAATTAAAGCCTGACTTGGCCTCCACGATCTCTATTCTAATTCTTGTAGTAATTCCCGTCAAAAAAATTCTTGTAGTAATTAATGATTCCTTGGTCATGGATTGGTGGACTTGGATGATGCACAAAATGTTCAATTGAAGGTGCTCACATCTTTAGCGATGCAACTTTTGTGGGAGATTTGGAAGAAGTAGGTTTCTAGTCATACTCATACCTAGCTAGACCCCTTCAATGAGGCGATGATTATTGTTGCTCGAGTCAAGGAAGAAGTACCCTTGGATCCATGCAAGTTGCAAAGTACTCCCTCTGTTCGATAATATAAGAATATTTTTCAAGCTAACGCCGGAAGAAACTCTTGTTGTTGTTATAAATGGTTTGTTTTCCCCAACATAGGTTTTTATTCACAGTAAAATGCTTCTTATTAATAATTGACGAAAAGGGAAAGCTTATCTATTTGGACCAAGGCCGTCATCCAAGTCCTTCTGAAAATCTAGTCCGCGAGAAATGCAAAATGCTTTTAAAGACTTCGACGAGCATGCCTCTATTTCAATTAAAAACTATATTAACGACTTACCTCTCTACATAAATCTATCGGTTTAAACAACTCGAAAAAAACTATTGGTTTAAAGAAGTTGATTGTAAGGTTCACGCTACGTCCCGGTGTGATTACCATTCCTCGCGGTTAACCGCACCACGAACCTTGCATTTTGAGTTATGGTATATTAGAAAAAGGTAAAACTTTTGCCCCTTTTCGACAGGCCCATGTATATTTACTTATTTAGTGCGTATATGCGACGACTTGATCGCTGATCGATCGAGTAAACCACGCACACACCGACTAGCTACTTCGTTAAAAGTTAACTCCGCACCATTTTCTCCTGGTCAAGCTAGCGCACTAACACACACACTGACACACTTCCACGTACCTTTACCTGCGCGATCAACACATCACCTTTCCTGCTTATACCAAAGCACTCACCAGGAGCAAGTGAAGGCTGGAGACGGGAGGGGTTGTTTAACCCAGACCCAGTAGTGTGGCCCGGGTTGCGGTCCAGGGGCGCCACAAAGTTGGACTCGGTCGGAAAAGCCGGAAATGTGCTTTGGAAATGTGGCCAAGGAAAGCACATACCGACCCCTGGAAAAAGCCAGTCCGCTCCATCATAATTTTCTCCAGGTGGTGCCTACACTTCATTTCATCTGGCCAATCTGGCCAGCATGCCTAGGGCGCGATCGTTGTCGAAGCTACTCCAGCTTAACTTTGCTTTCTGTTCGTGTGTCTGGTGACGTACGTACGCCGATCATCGGTCGCTAGGCGCGCGCGTGCGTCGTCGGTCGTTTTCGCGGTTTGCTGACTCCGCCTGCGTGTTCATCCGCGAAGAATGTTGAAGTTTTTGGTCGCTACTGCCCTGGAATGCGTGCACCACTTAACGAGGGAGGACCATTTTGCGCCTGCATGCTCCATGCTCATGCTCCACGTATAGATGCATGTATTCTTGATTTGACTGTACTACTAGCTACTACTCCTTGTGTAAACTAATATAAGATGTTTTAGATCACTGCTATTGCTAGGAGCACTTTCGCAGGGTCATCAAAAGTCATATGAAGAGTGTTCTATAATTTTTTTAGAGACGGAGGAACCTATGCGCACGAAACCGCACACTCCATTTGCGTTTGTTGAAATGCCTTGTTTTAATTTTAGCCATTCAAACAGTGAACCAAAGTAAATCAAACACTGAACCTTGATTCGAAATTGTTTGTTCTTATAATACGGGCCAAAATTCATTGCATTTGCATATAATCCATGACTAAAAATATCATTAAACATCATTGGCAAAATACTAAACTTGGACAATGTCGCTATTCAACACTGCTAGCTACTCCCTTCGAAACATCTTATATTATGTTACGGAGGGAGTATCTACTATTTGATGTTGTCTAGTCCTCGTCATCGAGATGGTCGAGCATCAAACGAAGAGCTAAACGGTGGTCGATCTCGCGCTTGCACTTGGCCTCTTCAAAGGAGCAACAAGCTCAATCTGTTGTTTCTCCTCTAGCTCAGTTGGTGGCTGCGGTGTTCCTCCGCTTCACGGGTGGAGAGCTCGAGCAGGACCCCGAGTGGGTCCTTGGACCCGGGCTCATCGTGGATGGGAGGACAGGGGCAAGGCGGAGTCCTATAGTGGCGCGATGCAAGTGGGGGACCATCGCGACGGGAACAGGCTCATCCACACGGGAGATGGTACGCGATCCAACGCGACCGCCATGGGATCCGCCAACGCCACAAGAACGGTAGCTGGAGGAGGATGCTCCGGTGGACACGACTAGTGCAGCGCTGGGAGAGATAATGTCGCTTGCGTGCGGCATCAGGGACAACACATTGTTATCATCAAGCAGGTTCGACCAATAGGTCATGGGGCGACATTGTGGTGGTGGGATTGTGGCGGAGAGGGGAGGAGATGATGGTGACGTTAGGGTTGGGTGGGTGTGAGGTGTGCCTTGCATTTATAGTTGGGAACGGCGGGCGGCACGACAGGAGACGATGCCACATGGTGGACTTCAGAGGGCTCGCCAGCGAAAATCCGTGGGCTTGGGTGCGCTAATGATGGGTAGTTCATCGTCGATGGTTTACTATACCCGTGTAAACTGTGTGGGCGCCTGTGCCACCGAGAGCAGAGAGGAGGGGATGGGTGGAAGAAGGTGAAGTTGGCTACGGTGCTCATATTTAGAGCGAGCTTCATAAATTATAACGATCCAAATGCATATGACGACTCTACTAGAGTACCATTTTGTGTGCTGTTCATCATAATAGCAGTTTTTATAATGATCGGTCACATATGGTGCATTTGATTGAGTTGCTCTAACTAACCTTTCATTCTGAAGTGCATTCCTACATATGTTGCCTCTTCTAAAACATCTCCCCTATGTCTTCATATAGGACTTCCCTACAAAGATTATTTCCCTGATTGTTCAAGTCCAGCAATACCCCCCCCCCCCCCCCCCCCCCCCCCCACACACACACACACAAAGACACTCCCTAAATCTCCCCTGAAATAGGAAAATATATGGATGTCGTTCCTATCTTTCAGACACAAGGAAAGATATAAATGGGATTTGGAGTGCCACAAATATAACAGAACATGAGCAAGATATAAGGTTGCTCCCAAAATGGTTGAGACGATCATTTTTTCTCATTTTCTCTCCTACTTTATCTATGGGATGTGATAGAGGTGGGGGCTATTGGAAGGAAGAATGTTGTCTTCCCTATCTAGATGAATATATGTTCTTTTTGTTCTCTATGATACTAGGCATCATCCCTTGGTCACATGCTTAATAATTTAATTCATCATTTACTTTTATTAGAACAAACATTAAATACTAGAGATAACAATAAGACATAACCTGTTGTATACGTAAAATTGTCATTTTTTTGCGTAGAATGCGCCAGATAAAGCTGCCACCTCAGCAAATGGAGATGTCGTAACTACGATTAAGCAAATTGAGATGACAACAAATAGCATAAATATGCCAAAATACATGGCACATTTATTTTTCCATCACGAAATAGATAAAACTTGTGGTGGAGGGAATGTGCAATCCACAGCGCCGTTTCAAAGGTCACTTACAATTATAAACAATGTTTGCTATATCTATAGAAGTATCGAAATGAAGCCATTTCTCTTGAAACACACTCGTTCAATTCAAAATATATAATAGGTATTTTGACCATCTTTGATCTATTAATTGCTTGATAATATGCGGGTTATGTGACATAAAAATGATACTGTATGTTTTTATTCAAATCCACTTTCTTATGCTGTCATTTTGTTACTCTGAACCAAATACTGACAAAGCTTGAACTCCGGAATCAATAAAATTAGAAGAATAATTTCACAGTGGTCTTGTTAGTATGTTATGATGTAGGAACACATGATCGAAGTCTTTCATCGGATATCGCAAATCTCGGCTTATATTTGGACGCTAGATTTACCTGTTAACTCTATTAGGATTTAGGATATATTTATTGTTATAGTTATTGCTTGCACAAATGTTATACCAATCAAAACAAATGCAATACATTTGAAGACAATAGAAACAGACAGGGGTTTGGCAGTAATGAGAATTCAAAAACTTCAAAGATTACAACAGACAAGTAAACGTTATGTACGTACTCATAAATTGCTATCTCTCATGTTCAAAATGCTATGTATACAGTACTAGGTCCAAATAACCAGTTTAGTTAGCCTGTGAAGCTGATAAATTTTCTCCATTACAAAGCTGCATTGACAGCCTAGCTAATAGCACTGCCTGCAGCTCCCACAGTCCGGCTGAAGAAAATTCAGCTACTTCACAGCTTTTAGCAACTGGTCGAGAACCCCCCTTATTGCGCTATCACTTACCTCGTTGCTCCTCTTGCATTTGCACGCATTGCATGTATGATGAAATCAAGCATGCATGCATGATGCATGCGTATATACGAGCGTGAATATGATCTACTACTATGTAGTACGATCGGCTAGACGTACGGCCCGGTCGACGATCTCACCGTTGGAAGCGTATGATGCGGCGGTCCTCGGCGGGGGCGGGGGCGGTGGCGCCGTCGAGGGCGACGGGGAGGTGGTCGCCGCCGAAGGAGCGGACGTGGTCGTTGAGGGAGCGCTTGTGCTTGAAGTCGGAGCCGCAGGCGCAGAACCAGCGCTTGCCGCAGTTCTTCTCGTGCGTGCGCCAGTCGCCCTTGACGGCGAAGGGCTTGGCGCAGCGGCGGCAGCGGAAGGGCCTGGCGCCGTGCTTGCGCTTGTAGTGCGTCTGCAGAGTGCGGAAGTCCTTGAGCGGCCGCGCGCGCGGGTGGGCCACGCTGTTCCGGCACCCGGCGGCGCAGCAGTAGCACGGCAGCTTCAGCAGCGCCAGCGTCTGCGTGCCCTTGAGCGACTCCGGGCCCTTGCGGTACTCCCGCCCGTGGCCCCACATGTGCATCTGCGTCCATCAACACATGTTATGCATGCACACACTGGATTGGTACTTAACAAAGTAAGTACGTATAACATTAGAAATTCAAGCCACTTGATAGGCGTTTTCATGATCGTTAGCGTGAATTTTCGTTGTTCGTAATGATTGTTTGCATGAAATGCACTCAAAGAGATCTTGAATATCAAGCTTTCGGGGCTCCACCGGGCGGGCATATATACATGTTTGGGTTTCAGAGTTGTTCTTTGCGGAAAGGTGGCTACTACCGCGACGGCGTACTGGTGATCGCGATCAGACCTTCTCTTTGGAATAAATTGACACTTGATTAGCTTTGGAGCTCCTAGGAGACGAGCCCTGGGTCCCATTCAGACACCAAACGCCTGCAATGCCATTGGGAAAGTGGCGGGTGTTGGATAGGTCAGGCTCAACTTCGACGGGGCCATTCGGCGGTGTGGGGATGGGAGATAGATCTTCACTGCGCTGCATGCAAGGTGTTCACAGTGATCTACCGGCCGGGTTTTTTGACCTAGTTATCCGAGAAACCTAGAGTTTCCTTGATGGTGTGTGGCCTTTGTAGAACGATGCGAGGATGAAGCTTCGGCTGCTCCTCGTTTGTAACCAAGTGTGTGGAGAGTTGGTTAAGATTTGGGGCAGGAGATCAAAACACTGTGGTATGGTGAATTGATGATTCATGGCGAATTATGCTAGCGAGCTTAGATAATCTCGGTTCTCTCAACTTAATTTTTGTACGTACGTACCAGCTAATTAAACAACAATTCTAGATCATCTCTTGCTTTTGCGTGTCAAGATTATCACAAAATCAATCGAATCATGGCTTAAGTGAAAACAGAACTAACAATAACTAAGGCGAGTGGTAATCTAAAAGAGCATGCAAAATAGACATCATTTAGTTTACCTGCATGTTATTGTATCTGTTGAAGCTCTTGTTACAGACATGGCAGACAAACTGCACCGGGCCGACGAGGATCTGCGCCGGCGTCGGGATCCAGTACTCGCAGCCCATGGGCACGCCGCCCTCTGCTCCGACCACGCCGAATTCCGGCATGCTGACGCTGTTTGTTCCTTCCACCGAGACCACCGGCTCGCCGTGCTCCTCTTTCTCCTCTGCCTCCACCTTGCAAGCTCCATGGGTAGGTTTCAACTCATCCATCTCTTCCTCCTCCTCTTCGTCACAGTCGTGGTCATCATCTTCCTCCTGGCCCTCCTCCTCCTCCATGATGTCATCATCGCAAGATCCACCAACCGGCAAGCCGATATTCAGATCCACGCCAGGCCCCAGCACCCCGGCCGCGCCGCTGCCCATGATCTCTTCCTTGACCGCAGGCGCAGGGTGCTCATGGTCACCACCAGCCCCCTTCCCCTCCTCGAGCATGCGGAGCAGGGGCAAGCATGCCACGCTGCTGCGATCCTCTTGGTGCCCAGACGCCATAGACGACGACGAGGACGAGAAAGTGGACGACGATCTCGACGAGGACGGCGACGCCGGCGGCGGCTTCAACCACTCGAAGAAAGGCGAGGCGACAACGTGCTCACCTTCCATGGCGCCGCAGGTCCGCAGCCCCATCCTGATTTCGGCGGGTATATCAGTAAGTAATAGAGGCCTCGCTTTGCAGGGCCGGGAGAATATGCAGTATATATAGCTCGCGTGATCTCGGGGGTTTGGTGGCGTGGGTGGAGAAGACTGGGATGTGGAAGGAGGGGAAAGACGAATGGCAGCAGCTGCCTAATGTCAATGTGCGCCCATGTCACCTTCTTGAAGAAAACGGAGCGGCCACCACCTGGGGCCGCTTATATACAAGCTCGATCGGAGGCCTTTACGTTTGTGTGTGCTGCACCTGCACCCCTGGGTGTAGGCGTTGAAACTCTCGCCGGTGCTTTCACACTCGATCCATGGGCAGATCAGGCAAAGCCGATCGACGAGATAGCGCGTGGAGTGGGGGCGTGTGAATGTGCATGAGGAGCCCGGACCGTCGTCGACGTCTGCTGCTGCTATATGATCGTGTGCGTGTACAGGGGAAGTGCGGCGGGGGGCGGCGTACCTAGCTCCGGTTTGGAGCCATGGATGGTCCCTGCCGCCGTGAGCTGCACAGTGGCGGTCCATGCGCGACATGGCGCCGCCGGTGGTGACTGCGGATCACATGCCGGGAATGTGCGCGGTCTGTGGGAGTTTAATTGGGGGGTCAAGCGCAGTACACGCGTGTACACCGGGGATGGGGAAGCAGAGGACGGGACTGTGCCCTGTTCTCACCTGGTATGTGCGCGACAGGACAGCCCTAGCCTATGTTTTCGATTTTTGTTTCCTGTTCTCACCTGGTATGTGCGCGACAGGACAGCCCTAGCCTATGTTTTCGATTTTTGTTTCCTGTTCTCACCTGGTATGTGCGCGACAGGACAGCCCTAGCCTATGTTTTCGATTTTTGTTTCCTGTTCTCACCTGGTATGTGCGCGACAGGACAGCCCTAGCCTATGTTTTCGATTTTTGTTTCCTGTTCTCACCTGGTATGTGCGCGACAGGACAGCCCTAGCCTATGTTTTCGATTTTTGTTTCCTGTTCTCACCTGGTATGTGCGCGACAGGACAGCCCTAGCCTATGTTTTCGATTTTTGTTTCCTGTTCTCACCTGGTATGTGCGCGACAGGACAGCCCTAGCCTATGTTTTCGATTTTTGTTTGGGGCTTTTTCATACACATGCATAGTGAGAGACTGAGAGTAGATGGTGGATGTGGATGTACCGGGACTTGGTGCACCCATCGTCTCCGATCTCACTCACTCTGTCTGAAAGTGTTGCGGTGTAAAAAAAAACTGAGGCCGTAGAAACATGTGCCCATCGTACTCCCTCCGGTCCTTTTTACTCTGCATATTAGAATTCTCTGAAGTCAAACTTCATAAAGTTTAACCGTATCTATATGAAAAAATATCAATATCTGCCATGCTAAAATTATACAATATGAAACTTTAAGTCATGACACATTTATTGATATTGATTTCAGATTATGAATGTTGGCACTTTTTTCTATAAAGTTGGTCAAACTTTACGAGGCTTGACTTCAGTCAAATCTTATATGCGAACTAAAAAGGACCGGAGGGAGTACTATGGTGAAATCTCAAATCCAGATTTGGAACGCAACACAAGAAACCGAAAAGGCAAACCCTGACATTGCAGTCCAACTTGGGTTGGCTACTTTTTTTTTCTCTTTTTTTGCGAGTGAGGGTTGGCTACTATATATTCGCAAAGAGATTTTTTACTTTTATCTCTCAACCTGCTTATTTAAAATTTTGATTAGAAAATTTGTAGCATGTTACATGTATGTTGCTTCTACTTGTTCTATATGGAAACTTTTAACAGATATAGTGATATATCAGATAGGTTGTCTGTTGCGGCTACAAGGCTCACCCATGGCGTAGCCAGCGGCGGACCAAGGAATCCCATATAAGGGGAGCTAGTGAAAGATATAAAATGTTGGAGGGGGGCAAACACAAGAACTATGAACATTTCGTTTTGATAGTATAGGCAATATAGGGGTGGCTTTCCTCCCCTAAAAAAAAGATCAGGGCTTCTCTGCCTCCCGTCAGCGCCACCGTCGGTTCGCCTCGTCTCCAGTGGATTTAGGGCTATAGCGGCGTGGTGGATCTCGACCCTTACCGGCAGGAGGGCTTCTTTTTTAGATATTCCTTTAAGTTTTGTTATGGTTTGTGTCCTATTCAGAAAGACAACACGATGGCGGCTCCCTGAAGATGGAATAAGATTCTCTTCGTCTAGCCCCCGCCCCGGTGGTGCGTCTAGCATCATCGGTGGGCATGTGGAGGTGTGTAACTGGCGGATCTGTTTTCGATGGATTTGCTCGGATATGCTTGTAGTTAGTCTACGTTCATGTGTCTTTAGGTTGGATCCTTCTGATCTACGCTACTCTTCAACGGCGACTGTTGCAGTTCTGGTGCGCTGGTCCTATGGGGCCTTAGCAAGACGACTTTCCAACTGTGTACTACAATAAGTTTTGCCCGGCTCTGGTGAGAGAGAGGCGATGACGGCGGCGCGCCTTCGGCTCGCTTCAGTTCTTGTAGTCGTTGCTAGGTGGTCTACGAATCTAGATGTAATTTTGTTTATTTTTTATGTTTGTTGTACCAACATGATTGAAATGAATAGATCGGATGTTTTCTGCCAAAAAAGCAATTTAGGGGTGGTTTTAGAAAGCATTGGGGATCCATGGCCCCCCCATCACCACCCCAATGGCCCCGCCACTGGCGTAGCCATGGGGTGGCTAGGATGATCCACTCTGAGATTTACCATTGGCTCATATACCCCATGTACTCAGCAAAAAACACAAAATACACTATGAAAAAATATAGTCCAGACGTCCAGTGCCCAAGCTTAAATATCTAGATCGGTATGCATGAGCTCTGACATCCACCTCCGGTTGGCATAGTCGTCCCAAGTCTAAATCTCTAGATCGGCGTGCATGAGCCCCTGACCTCCTCCTCCGAGTGACTTAGTTATTTCCTCGTATAATTCTTGATTGCACCCTTTTTTACTCGAGCACAAATGTTTTGACATTCTCCGGTACTAAACCTTAGCTAGTAAAGAGCTCGACAAGGCAGCACGCAGTGATGCAAGAAGTCAGCGGTGTTGTAACACCCCAGATATGATTTACCCAATATGTACTCCAACTCTTGCCGTTTCCGGCCTTAAGTTATTTTATTTTCTCGGGTTCGGGTTTTTGTCTCCGTGTGTTGTTATCATTGTCATGCATCTCATATCATGTCATCATGTGCATTGCATTTGCATACATGTTCGTCTCATGCATTCGAGCATTTTCCCCGTTGTCCGTTTTTCATTCCGGCGCTCCGTTCTCCTCCGGTGGTCATTTCTACCTTTCTTTCCTGTGTGGGGGTTAAACATTTCTGGATTGGACCGAGACTTGCCAAACGGCATTGGTTTACTACCGGTAGACCGCCTGTCAAGTTTCGTACCATTTGGACTTCGTTTGATGCTCCAACGGTTAACCGAGGGACCGAAAAGGCCTCGTGTGTTGCAGCCCAACACCCCTCCAAGTTGGCCCAAAACCCACCAAAACCCTCTCCATCATCTAGAGCGTTCGATCACGATCGCGTGGCCGAAAACCACACCTCATTTGGACACTCCTAGCCCCCTCTATGCCTATAAATAGACCCTTCCTCGAAATTTCGGATCTCCCCCGTCGAAACCCTAAAAAAATCATCTCCGCCGCCTCCGGACACATCCAGACGGAGCAGGACGCGTCCGCCGCCTCCGCCGACCAACCCGGTGCCGCCACGTGGCCCGGGCACGCCCACTTCACCGCCCCGCGCCGCCGGCCTGGGCAGGCGCATCGCTGGCCCCCGCGGCCCGCTTCCCGCCGCCTCCTCGTGCCCGCGAGCCGCCGCCGCCCTCCTCGTGTCCGGCCGCCCGAGGCGACCGGCGCCGCCGCCCGCCATCGACGCCGGCCGGCCGCGAGCTCGCCGGACCGACCCCGCCGCCTCCCGACCGGCGCCGCGCCGCCCGGAACCCCCGCCGGCGACCTCTCCTCCGACCCCGCCGGTTCCTCCTCGCGGCAAGTCCGACTCCATCCACTCCGGCGGCCGACTTCATCTCTGGCGAGCTCAGGACGATCCTCGGGAAGCGTGCAAATCTCAGATCTAAACGTCCCGGTTGACTTTTGCCCCGAAACCCTAATTATTTTGCTATGTTCGGCATGCCGTAACTCCGCATCCGTAGCTCCGTTTTGGGCATATAGCATATCAAAATGTTCGTCTCAAAGAGCACATCATTTCATCTCATTGCATCATTTTCATTTAAGTTCATTTTGGTGCCCGAAATGCTGTTGGAAGAGTGCTATTTGAGATAATTGTCAGATCTGCTGCTCCAATTAGATATTTGTCATTTTTGCCATGATTATTGTGTGCGTGATATGCCCCTGAGCTCTACATGAGTTTTGTTGTATGTTTTACCATCTTTCCATAGGTGCAACCCATGTATTTTTATGATGTGTGTGGTGACTAGCACAAGCTTGTAAAGTGGTGCATTCGTTAATGCTGATTTCAGGGACTTAGCAATTCCACTAAGTCCTTGGACTGTTTATCTCATTATGCCATATGTTCATGTTGTTTCCTAGTGATCCGTGCCTCTTTTGAGGATGATTAGTAATGATGTTTTGTTAATCTTGTAGTTCTCTATCCATCCATGTCTTTGTTTGCAATTATGGAGTACCCTAGCTTGAGTCAATCGAGCTCTACTTTCGCTATTTCGTGAATCTGGGAAGATTGTCTACTTGTTAGCGATTTTGCCGAGGATGTTGTAGTTGATCCGTGCATGCTATGTTATTGTTCTTGCCATGTCTAGCTTGTATAATGTGTATTCTTGATGGGTGTATGCTTAGATTGTCATGACTTGCTCTGTAGTGAGTGCATCGAACTCGTAAACATGCCTACTTGATATCTGTTTTGCATGCTCCAGTTTTTCACTAAGTTTGTGATCTGATTATGTTTTTGCCATGTTCACATGCTTGCAAATGTATTTTCTGATCCCTTTTGACTCAAGGTCACTAAGGGACTTTTGTTAAGCTCTTTGAGTAGCTCCATGCCATGCTTTACTTTGCCATGTTTAGGTCCTGTAGCATATAGTTTTCATGCTCCAAATTGTGCTACTTGATTTGAAATTCCAGACAAGTGTTAATTTCACTAAGTCTGAAATCTGTTTACCAAATGCATATTTGCCATGCTTGTTTGAACCTGTTAATGGATGAATTGGCCGTAGCTCAGTGTTCATCTTTTGGTAAGCATCATGAATGAATCCCTGCCATGTATTTTGTTGCCATGTTTGGGTGCTGTAGCATGTTCATCTTGTTGCATTTAGATGGCTACTTGCTGTATATCGCAGACCGGTGCCATATTTGAATTGCTTGCCATTTTCAAACCGTAACTCCGATTCCGGTGATCTTTATATCGTTTTCAAGCGTTTTCATCTCACCTTTCCAGTGGCACACTTGGATTACCATATTGAGGCCAGGTTCATTCATTCCTTGTCAAATCTTGCATGTGCATCACATATTGCATCCCGCATAGCATACCATCTTTGCATCATATTGTTTGAGCCTTGCACGTGGTTGATTGTGTCCTTGTTGCTTGTTTGTCTTGTTTGGGTAGAGCCGGGAGACGAGTTCGCTAACGAGGAGCCCGTTGAGTTTGCTTTCGAGGATCCAGTCAACTCTGACAACTTTGCAGGCAAGATGATCATACCCTCGAAATCACTACTATCTTTGCTTTGATAGATGCTCGCTCTTTTGCTATGCCTATGCTACGATGCCTACCACTTGCTTATCATGCCTCCCATATTGCCATGTCAAACCTCTAACCCACCATGTCCTAGCAAACCGTTGATTGGCTATGTTATCGCTTTGCTCAACCCCTCTTATAGCGTTGCTAGTTGCAGGTGAAGATTGGAGACCGTTCCTTGTTGGAACATTATTTACTTGTTGGGATATCATCATATTATCTTGTTATCTTAATGCATCTATACACTTGGTAAAGGGTGGAAGGCTCGGCCTCTCGCCTAGTGTTTTGTTCCACTCTTGCCGCCCTAGTTTCCGTCATATCAGTGTTATGTTCCCGGATTTTGAATTCCTTACGCGGTTGGGTTATAATGGGAACCCCTTGATAGTTCGCCTTGATTAAAGCTTTTCCAGCAATGCCCAACCTTGGTTTTACCATTTGCCACCTAGCCTCTTTTCCCTTGGGTTTCCGGAGCCCGAAGGTCATCTTATTTTAAACCCTCCCGGGCCAGTGCTCCTCTGAGTGTTGGTCCAAAACAGAGCCACTTGCAGCGCCACCTCGGGGTAACTTGAGGGTTGGTTTTAGTTGTACGTAGTGTTCATCTGAGTGTGCCCTGAGAACGAGATATGTGCAGCTCCTATCGGGATTTGTCGGCACATTCGGGCGGTGTTGCTGGATTTGTTTTAACTTGCCAAAGTGTCTTGTAGAACCGGAATACCGAGTCTGATCAGAATGTCTCGGGAGGAGGTCTATTCCTTCGTTGACCGTGAGAGCTTGTCATGGGCTAAATTGGGACTCCCCTGCAGGGATTTGAACTTTTGAAAGCCGTGCCCGCGGTTATGGGCAGATGGAAATTTGTTAATGTCCGGTTGTAGATAACTTGAACCTTAACTTAATTAAAATGAATCAACAGTGTGAGTTACCGTGATGGTCTCTTCTCGGCGGAGTCCGGGAAGTGAACATGGTGTTGGAGTAATGCTTGCCGCAGGTTGCCCTCTAGATACTCGTTCGCGCTTTGCCCTCTCTTCTCGCTCTCTTTTGCGAACAGGTTAGCCACCATATATGCTAGTCGCCTGCTGCAGCTCCTCATACTTTACCTTGCCTTACCTATTAAGCTTAAATAGTCTTGATCGCGAGGGTGGGAGATTGCTGAGTCCCTGTGGCTCACAGATTACTTCCAAACCAGATGCAGGGCCTGATGACTCCGTTCCAGATGATGCGCTTGAGCTCAAGTGGGAGTTCGACGAGGACTCACGCCGATACTACGTGTCTTTCCCTGATGATCAGTAGTGGTGCCCAGTTGGGGCGATCGGGACCGTGTCGCATGTTGGGTTTATCTTTTTTTTGGCGCCGTAGTCGGGCCATGAGTGTCTGAATGCTGTAATGCTATTTATGTATTTTGATTGACGTGGCGAGTGTAAGCCAACTATATTTCTTCTCTTTTATTATCTATATTACATGGGATGTTGTGAAGATTGCCTAACTTGCGATATTGCTTTCAATGCGGTTATGCATCTAAGTCGTGCCTCGACACGTAGGAGCTATAGCCGCATCGAGGGCGTTACAGGTGTGCACTGGGCAGGGCACCCTGTGGTGTGCGACAAGCGAAGGCAGTCATGGAAGGGGGGGGGTGCCGTGCGCCAGGCCAAGGCAAGAGCACCCAAACGTGCAAGTGTAACTGCAAAGTTTTCCACTTTGAAGTTTGTGTTAATCGCACCACCCTGGCTTAAAATCCTGGATACGCCACCGAAGCTCAGTAGAGGCCATCTAGGAAAATATTAAACGTTTTCATAGAAATCTAAAATTAAAACAATACATGCAAGTGAGTATGACATGCGGTTTTTAAGTTTCATGCAAAATTTTAGATTCGGTTGCATATGCAAAATAACAATAAAAAGAGAAGATATAGGTGATTTTTTGCCTCCTCTTGTTTGGCTTTTAGCGTAGGCTAAAATGAACCTATTTGTACGTGGAAGTCTTGCAATTCATGCGTAGGAGTGGGGTTGGAAATTTTGAAACTTCGATCTCACATGCATTCCAAAAGGTTCAAAATTAAGAGATCACGTGAGCTGAGTGTACGAAATCAATAACCACCTGGGACCTTTGAGTACTGGCTCACTAAGCTATATTTTAAAAAAGAAAAAATTTAATCCCTCCAATTCAAATTAATTGTAGCAAAGGCTGCCGTCATTTACTGGCAAAAAAATGGCTGCCGTCATTAGTAGAAAAGAAAAGTAAAGTAATGCTTTCCTTGGTAGGATACACGCCTCGGAACTTTTTTTTTAAGCATCAGTACAGACACAAGCGCTTATATACACGCGCATACACTCACCCTACCCCTATGAGCACCTCCGAGAGACTGAGGCGCCATCGTCGACGGAAACGTCTCCTCCCATTGAAAACGTATCGCCGGAAATCCTAAAATAAATCCAGAAATAATGCGAGCATCAGGATTTGAAACCTAATGGGTTGGGGATACCACTGTCCACCTAACCAACTCAACCACAGGTTGATTCGCTCACACCTAAGAACTTCTGACCTGTCCTTCGCCAGGGAGTACAACAACCTACACAAGTTATCTATCTAGCATGTCGAAGTGCCTCATCACCAACGCTCACGACCGCTTCCGAAAACAACTGGCCGTGGTAGTGATCTTTCTTTCCTAATCGTCTGGGAGGATCGATCGATCAGTCCAAATCACTCTCGCTCCCCGTAATCATCTTGCTTCCCCTCGTGGTCTGCAAGATCGGCCGAAGTTCAGAGAAAACCACTTGAGCCGACATCGGGGGAGTGCAACTTTACCGTACCTCGTGAGTAGGACGCGCTCAGGTGGCCGGACTCCGTCAAAAAGGCGGCGATGGGTCGAGCCAGCACGACCAGACCGCCGCCGTCCCCAAAGGAAAATTTTGTTTGTTTGTTACGACACCACGTACCGACGTGCGCCGCGCGCCGGGGAGCCGTTCGTCAGAGGCGTACGCGTCGAGGGAAAGGAAAACTTTTGGCGCGCCGCGAGGCATGGCTCGGGATATTCGTCTTCCATCGGCGCGCGTACGTGACATGAGCCATCATTGTAACCTGGACCGATGATCGGCGAGGGGAGCCCGTTCAAAAGCAGCGTGCGTGCGGGGTTGGCCGTGTTGGACTCGGTCGCCCGCGACGCGTGGAGGGAGCCGGGTGAAGAGGAAGCACGCACAACGTTCTGTGACTTGAGCTGTGCCGCACCGGCGCTGGGAGTGGTAGTGGTCTAGTGGAGGAGGCTGCGAGGTTTGCCTGCCGATGGATGGAAGGGACGTCGGATTTGTCACGGACCGTTTATTTTTCTGGGAATCGTCATGGACCGCTTTGAGGCGGGCAGATACTTGAAGGCCTTGTGGGCTGGGTTATGGAAAAGAAGGCCTTCCTTCTGGAACAAAGAAACGGCCCCACTCTGGCCAGGGAGAAAAAAAAAATCAGAACTCAAGACCTGGAGAAAAAAAATCAGAACACAAGACCTATCTCTCGCTTATTGCAACGGGGAGAAAAAATGTCGCACTTCCCTAGTTGAATAAGTATCAATTTTTTTCCTAAGAGTTAATTATACTATTGGTACATAAACTTGCAGCGCGGGTACAATCTCATACAAAAACTTACAAAATGACTCAAATTAGCCCCTAAACTTGCTTTACGGGAACAAGCTGATACAAATTAGTCGAAACCTGCCACGTCGGCTCTAGGAACTTGGCCCACGTCCAGGTTAATTTACAGGACCCCCCCAGGTTGTATGATGTAAATAGATCCCCGAGTAGCCTAGCCACCTCTCTATGCGCCACGCACCAGCCAAATCCCTAGTCGTTCTTCTCCGTTCTTCCCACAAATTCACACTCGACCGAGGCAGCCTACCCTAAAGCCAAATCCCTAACCCTTGACAGTGGCAACGACCACTGTCGGTGTCAAAATCAGCGGATCTCGGATAGGGGGTCCCGAACTGTGCGTCTAAGGCGGATGATAACAGGAGGCAGGAGACACGATGTTTACCTAGGTTCGGGCCCTCTCGATGGAGGTAATACCCTACGTCCTTCTTGATGATCTTGATGATATGAGTATTACAAGAGTTGATCTACTACGAGATCGTAGAGGCTAAACCCTAGAAGCTAGCCTATGATTATGATTGTTTGTATCTATATCGACTAGCCTGGCCCTGGTTTATATAATGCACCAGAGGCCTAGGATAACAAGAGTCCTAGCCGAATACGCCGGTGGGGGAGGAGTCCTTGTCTTGACCACCAAGTCTTGTGGAATCTTCCTTGTATGCGGCAGCTGTCCGAACTGGCCCATGAGTATACGGCCATGGGGGTCCTCAGCCCAATCTAACTGACCGGGAGACGACGTGGTGAGTACCCCCCTAGTCCAGGACACCGTCAGTAGCCCCCTGAACCGGTCTTCAAGTTGGGGACGCTCCTCGATTCTTCTGAACTGTTCTTCATCTTTGGTCGTCGGTCTTGAAAACTGGTTCAACAAATCTTCTCCGATCTTGAGAATCACCAACGTGCATCCGAAGAGTTTATACGTCGGGTATCCGAGGAGCCCCTTTAAGTTTTTGGCCTTTATCAATGCCTTGTTATTTTTATGCCACGCATCAGGTTTGAAGTTGTTCCCGGGCGGCAGTGCCCTCTTACGTCCGAGGTCCAACGCCGGACTGCATTCGAGGTATCTTTTGCAGACGAGCACCAACGCTGGACCGCTTCCGAGCTCCAACGCCGGAATGTATCCGAGCTCCAACGCCGGACAATGTCCAAGCTCCAACGCTAGACTGTATCCGAGCTCCAACGCCGGATTATATCCGAGGTGTCATAAATCACCTTGGTTCAAAAAAGTTGAAGGAGTTTAGCCGAGCTTAATGCCGGGAATGCCCTCTATGGAGCCAGCCACTAGCGCCCGAGCTTTATGCTGGACTGCTTCCGAGGTGGTGCACCACCCCGACTGTGGGCCGATTTTTTGTCAATATTTTTTATTGATGCAATTTATTCTCTGCCGAGATATATAGCCAATAGCCCTCAAGGTATGTATCGGTCTAAAACCCGAGATGCACCTGAAGGATGACATACGACCGCTAATCCCAATAGCCGCTGAGACTCAGGTTGATTTGCAAAATCGGTCTGAGGATCAACTCCTAGCTCGGCAGAATACTTCGGGACAAAAAAAACTGTGTGCGGAGTCCTCGAGATTCAGGTTGGGTGCGGCCGACCAACTTGAGGATCATAATCTTCTCGAAAACTATATTGCACTTAAATTTTCTGCACTGGATTGCCAATGCAGTAGCCCCTGAGACACTGGTCGGGTGGCAACACCAGATCAGAGGATCGATATGCCCCTTTAATATTAGTAAATGATAAGCCCGAAGCCCAGTAGCCCCCGAGCCTTAATGCGAGAACGGGTGGCCGAATTAAGGATCGATATCCATAGTAAAATCACAGATTATGTGTAATGACTCTATGTATCCAAGTACTTTACGTTATTAATGCTCGGATCCGCATTGTACAAAACTTCGTTGACCGACCATCGGCTTCCACCTCCTCGGCCAGTAGCCGAGGAGTGTTTGTCCTACTTTATAAAGCCTTTATGAGGGCAAAGATTTACGACAAACAAGGCAATCTGGCCATACGGTTTTATAAACAAAGGTACGCAGACAAATATGTTATATTACTGTTTAACATAAGAAATGTCTTCCAAAGAAAATAGTCCCGCTATCGGTTCCTTTCTTTGGGTTGTCATGCTAAGCATGATCATGAAACCTCAGCTCTAATGTAAGAGCAAAATATTGAGGATTTAGTTTGGGAGGCCAGTTACTAGCCCCCGGTAGTGTTCGGCGACAGTCGAGGTCAAGCCGTAAACACTTCGGCCAATGTTACGAATGACCCATCATTTAACACAGTCATCGGATCGTTGACCAGTTTATGCTTATTGTGATAGTCAGTTTTTGGCTTTCTCCACTGAGGTGCTTAACCATGTGAGCTGGAAGTACAATCGCAGTGGTTCTCCCTTTGCACACCTAGCCGAACAAAGCGGAACGTAGGAGGCAAGCGCAGGAGCCGGGCAACCCAACTATTGACCGAAGGCACAATTCGAAACCGATGCATATATAGCAATATCCGAGAATGTTTTTGCCGAATCTCTAAAGGTGTCCGGCGTTGCACTGCGAGACTTGTGCTGAAAACACACAAATAGTTTGAAAGTGCCACAAGCTTGGAAAACCAAAAAACGTCAGTAAAAACTTGACGTCCGAACAAGATCAAGTGTCCGGTGCCAATCCAAAAATAGGAAAAAAATTGTGCTTATGTCATGCTTTAACATGACACATCCGATCTCAAGACTTCACGCGGGTCAGCCTACGGCTTCAAGCTCCTTATCCCAAAGGCGGAGTACTTCTCCGAGGTCAGTTTAGCAAACTAAACTCAAGAGGCTTTCAGAGAGAAGACATGCTATCCGGCTATTGACCATAAACTCGAGTCGAAAAAGAAGCGGTAGAAAAAGACTTTGCAACGACCAAGAAGAAAACACATTTACTATAAAACAGCTCATATAAATTTTAAGAGCCCCCAAGTGACTTGGGTAAAAGAATTTTATGTATAATGATTGTATGTACCGAAGTACTTATATCATATCTGTGTTCACCCGAACTTTAAACGCGTCTTAACCGACCGCCGGCTCTCCCTCTTCAGCCAAGGGCCGAAAAGTGTCATGTACTCCACCTGTCGAGAGTATCGACGGTGTTTCTGATGACCAGGCAATCAGGCCATAAGGCTGTAACAGACAAAGCGCACTCAGGGAACTTATGTTATATTACTGACGAAGTGTAAGAAGCATCTTCGAAGAAAATAGTACCCCCACCGATACCTTTCTCCGGTGCTCATTATTACTATGAGACTTGTGCAATAGATTTTTTGTACTCATGAGTTCCGTTGTGTGCCGACCATGATTGAAAACAATAAGAGCGCTAGCTTTCGGCTTCACCCAGTCTGAGGTCAGAGCTCGGATGACTCGGTCGTGACAATCGCAGAGGTGCTCCCTTTACTCCCTAGCCGAATAATCGGGGACGTAGGGGTAAGCACAGGAGCCAGGCAACCCAGCTTGCAAATCGCTTAGGTCAATATGGTGCATATTGTGGCATAATACACGAATAAGGAACGAAGCCATACAAGTATAATCATATGCAAGAGGAAAAGCTCCATCAAGGGAGCCCCCAAATAAACGGGGTATTTGAATTTGTGTGTCACAAACAAAGTTTTGACAAGGAAATTTTTTACAAGCAATTTGTTTCCAAAAAAGTATAATGCTTGGTCGAACCGAACACAAGTTAAGAATTTAGAACTTTGAGCATGAAGGCAACTTAGCTGGTTAATGTGTTTGGTATGGATGACGCGGTCCGAGCTTGATGCGGGACAAGGTTCCATCCTCCAAGCCGGTCCCGAGGTGGCGGAGCAAAGAGCTCGGCACTCCGAAGTGGTGACATAGCACGATCAATGCAGGCCGGTAGAGTGATGCTGAAGTCCCCGGCATGGGGTAATGAAGTGTTGATGAAGCCCCCCGTCCAGCCGAGGTGACGTGGTATGTCAGTACGCCGAGTTGACGATACTTCCCAACCCGGATCATTTTCCTGTGCACAAAAAATAGTGCAAACCGGAGATAATAGTAATAATAATAATTAAAAAATCATTGCATAATAAATAATTTATGCAAAGTGAGTAATAAAAGAAATATGGCCTGGCGCCGAAGTCAATGTCGATGCAGGGCGTCGGTGTGATGCGGTAAAGGCGTGGCAAAGCCTGAATTCACAGGTCGGTCCAAGTTCCGGATGCGGTGTTCGCAGGACTATGTACGGAAACTGACCGAACCACCATGCGACTGTCGTTAATGCGGCCACCATTTGATAGACCTGTGTACATATGATGGACAAACCAGAGTAATAATTCCTTGGGAAAAATGAACCCAAACAAGCAAAAAATACTAGGATTAATAGCACCTGGTTTATTTGTTGTAGCAATTCTAAGAAAGGTGATTCCCAAAATTGGGACTCGATCTGCACACCCATTGCCTGATGGGCGATAAAGCGACGGCATGGCGATGCTGGCAAAGGTTGGCTCGCCGAGGCAAAGCCCTCGGTCCAGCTAACGTGACGGAGCTGGTCGGCTAGTGACGCCAAAGTCCCTGGAGTAGGTTGATGAAGAGATGGCGAAGCCCCCGGTCCAGCCGAGATGTCGAAGCCTTGATGTCAGCCGACGAGTCGAAGTAAGTCGGCGTGATGGACATCGGCTTGAAGAAGCAACAGTGCGGCCTTGCCGATGCCGGTCGTGACGTGGTCAATGCCGGCTTGATGAAGTGACCGTGCGGCGATGCCGGTGTGCCCGCTCTGTGTAATCTGTGGGGCGGCGATGTTGGTGATGATTTATCCTTTGCGATGCCGAACTCTTGTTCGGCTTGCCGAGATGATGATCCGAAGAAGTTGAGCTTGGCTCAATAAAGTGACAACGTGTCTAGCGCAGGTCGACAGCCGTAGAACAACGTTATCGGGCTGGTTTGACACTAGCGCGATGGTGAAGATCATATTGGAAAAGATTTCAAAATTAGCGGGATGTGTTTGGGAACAAAAGACAATACCCCATACAAAACCTCCTTCAAAAAGGATGTCCGAAATCCCGTTCATAAAAAAGATGAATTTGGGTCGGATTCGTTCTCGCGCAGAAAACAGATCCGAAAAGTGATGCACTAATCGGAAGGTTTCCGGAGTTTGGACGGTCGGATCGAGATGAAAGTTTGAGGGGCGGTAGGTATAGGAATTACGCAGACGATCAATGGTTGGATCTTCCAAAGGACGTCCGAGCTAGAAGCTGGACACCACGCCCTAAACTCGTCCAGATTCCCGTCCAGATTTGACAGGGCTCTGGTATATCGTAGATTGTCAGAGATTCCTCCATCAGAACTCGACAAAATTTTGCATGGCTGTTGTAGACGTAATTCCGCATTATTCCACTGAAGCAATCGTCAAAACGACGCTCGAGGAGGCGGTGATGGCGGGTACAAGTTCGCTGTCCAGAAAAACAGCACGGCCGCCCGAGGGCAATGTTGACGTTGAGCCCTCGAGCTCCATGGATGATTCCTCTATGATCATGATAGAGATCGGAGTTGATGTTGATTAAGTCCCCCGTCCGAACATGACGATCGCAGATGGAGCACGGTTGTTGGTGTCAAAACCGGCGGATCTCGGGTAGGGGGTCCCGAACTATACGTCTAGGCTGGATGGTAACAGGAGGCAGGGAACACGATGTTTTACCCAGGTTCGGGCCCTCTTGATGGAGGTAAAACCCTACGTCCTGCTTGATTAATATTGATGATATGGGTAGTACAAGAGTAGATCTACCACGAGATCAAGGAGGCTAAACCCTAGAAGCTAGCCTATGGTATGATTGTTGTGTATGGAGTTGATTGCCTACGGACTACAACCCTCTGGTTTATATAGACACCGGATAGGGTTAGGGTTACACAAAGTCGGTTACAATGGTAGAAGATCTTGAATATCCGCATCGCCAAGCTTGCCTTCCACGCCAGGGAAAGTCCCATCCGGACACGGGACGAAGTCTTCAATCTTGTATCTTCATAGTCCTGGAGTCCGGCTGAAGGTATAATCCGGCTACCCGAGCACCCCCTAATCCAGGACTCCCTCAGTAGCCCCCGAACCAGGCTTCAATGACGACGAGTCCGACGCGCAGATTGTTCGGCATTGCAAGGCGGGTTCTTCTCCAAATCTTGTGTACCTGTAGGAATAATGTTCGAATTTTGTAATGTAGTCCTCCTCGGCTTCCACGCCCAATAATGGCCGTCTTCCACGTGTCAAACGAATGCGAAAAGCCGGGGCGTTTTTACATCCGCACCCCTAGCCGTATAAACGAGCCGCCTATTTAACGGGATGGGGATTTAGGTCCAAACCACATCTTCTCCTCTCCGCGAGTTATCATCAGAGCGCTCCCAGCAAAGGTCCATTCCAACATGACCAGTCATCGCAGCTCCTCCCCTCGCCCCTCCAGTCCCAAACCCGGGGACTGGGAGAGTTGCACCATCCCGCATAGCGAGTTAGTGTCGCTTCAGGCCAAGGGATTTCTCCCTCAAGCATACATGGTCCCGGTCCGAGCCGGTCTCGCCACCTACAATGGCGGAAAACAAGCGGAGAGCACCCCCAATCCTTCTAAAGGAGAGCGGGTGTGCCTCGTCCCCTATCTAATAAGGGGACTGGGATTTCCAATTCATCCATTTCTCCACGGGCTTCTGGAGTTCTACGGCCTCCAGCTGCACAATCTCACGCCCGCATCCGTATTGCATATTGCGGGTTTCGTCGCTCTTTGCGAGCTATTTTTAGGCGTTGATGCTCATTTCGCGCTGTGGAAGAGGTTATTCTGCCTAGTGCCCCGTTCTCAAGAGGGGTCTATATACCAAGTGGGCGGAGCCGAAGTATGGCGCATCGCCGGGACCGGATACCTAACCGGAACCCCAAAGAAGGCGTCCGAGGACTGGTCTTCGGAATGGTTTTACATAGATGACGTCCCGCTGTCGGACCCTATTCGGGTCGGTCTCCCTGAGTTCAACAGTGCTCCATTGAAGAAACGCTTGAGCTGGCGTCCACGGAGCTCTCAGAGAGAAAGCGACAGAGACGTCCTTTACCTGATGGGCCAGATAAGAATGTTGGCTCATTCCGGACTAACCATGATTGGAGTCATGGCCGCATGCATTTTGCGGGGGGTGCAACCGCTTCAATATAGAGGCCACCCCATGTGGGATTTCAACGGGGAGGATGACGCCACCCGTTACGGTCGTAAGGGGCCGGCCTCAGCTGCCGCTCTAGTAAAGATCTTATCCTCTCTGTACAAAGGAGAAAAGGAGGAATTCCTCCGCGTCAACCTGCAGGCCGGATTTACTATGTACGATCCTCCAAGTTGGGTAAGTGAACAATTGCGCTTGCCCGTTTGTTTTATACTCCCACGGTTAGATATGTAGTCTAACGACTTCAGTGCAGGAACTGCGACAGGAGGTAAAGGATATAAACAGCCGCCCTCCACAGCCCGAGGACCCAGAACGGTCCCTCGATCCGGACTCCGAAGAGGACCCGGACATATCGGTGGAGCTTATCGACGGGGTGTTCCATCAGCTAAGCAAGGACAATACCTTGGTAGCCATCATGGCTGATTACCCAGGGTTAATCCCGGCCTCCCAGGTGACAGAAACCGGAGTCTCATTCCCTTGAGAGAGATTCCACTCTCACGTATTCCGGTGTTTCTGACGACAACCGTGTTTTGCAGGGGAGATTTCCGAGGTAGGAGGCCGAACCTGCGGCGGCTAGCCAACGAGGGGCCACAGGGCCCCGTGGGACAAAAAGGAATGTAGTCCGGACTGAGATGCCGACGCAAAGGTATAGCGCACCCTTTGTTTCCCTGGTGTTATTCTGTCAGGGCATATTAATGTTCGTGCTATCTTCAGAACGAAGAGACCTCGCCGGACTTCATCTGGAGAGGTTGCCAATCGCGCCTCCACCAGCCAGGCTCCAACGTCTGGCCAGGAAGCGAAGGCGAGCACAAGGCGCGCATCGGACGCTCCTCCGACAGAGGATGCGGACAGGCTGTCTGCCACAAATTCTGAAGTGGAGAGTGCCATGAACCACAGGCGTCGCCGGACAGTTCTACGCGACGCTTTTTTCTCCCAAGAGGCTTTAGATGCCTTTAATTCGGGAGATGCGTACCTCCGTGCCGCTCAAAATGGTTTAGCCAGAGCCACGGAGTAGTATGTAAAAGACATACGGGTAAGAAAATTTTGGTTAAACATATATATGCCAGTAGCCCCTGAGACTTGAAGCAGTTAGAGCAACTGATTTAAGGATCATTTAATATGCAGGTTCTTACAGAGAAGAATACCGTACTGTCCCGGGAGCTGCAAAAGTGGAAGGCCCAACTAGAGGCCGCACTAGCCGCAGCAGGGGAGCCCAAAGAGACCCCCTCAGGTAAGATATACTTCGAAAGATTAGTATTGTGCGGTGTGGGTGCAAATCTGACAAATCATATTGCAGATGGCGCCGGACTCGATCCGGACAAGCAACAACTCTTACGCTGGCTAAAGGCCGGTGAGAGTACGTTGACAAAGGTGAGGCGAGAGAAGAATGATCTTCAGGATGCCAACACCAAGCTGGACGTCGAACTTAAAGATGTTCATGGCCAGCTGTCGGACTCCACGAAGGAGAATCAGCGGCTTCGACGCGACATTTTTAGTAAGTGCTTGAACGAACTTCAAAAAAAAGTTTAGCGAGGAAGTCGACTAACAGAGTAATGTCTGTAGGTATGCTCATAGGTCGTCCTGCAGAGGAGATGCCCGGTTCTACGGGTGACCTTCTTCCCGAACTCTTGCAACTGCACGAGCGAATTCGGCAGGCGATGCGGGGTATTGCCCAAGCCTTATGGCCTGCCCACTCCGTGCCCGAGGGCCTTGGAGAGCTTGCAGAGAAGCTGAAGGGAGCTCGGCGGCGCTTCCGGTTGTGGAAGATATCGGCCTGCCGACAAGGCGCTAGGGAGGCCTGGGCCATGGTGAAGACCCGTTTTACGAAGTCTGACCCAAACCACATGGCCGAGGTCGGACCAGTGGGGCCTGACGGGAAGGAGATCCCTGTGAGCTTAGTATACGGCCAAGTAGAGTTGGCCGCGAAGTATTCCCAGCAGGACTGTAAATTAGACAGCCTGTTAGATGGTATAGAAGAGGAATACAATCAGTCAGAATGACTATGTAATTTTGAATTGACATATGTAATGCCTTCTAGCCGGATTGTAGATCGTTTGTCGTTGCCGACCTTTTCGCTTCATCCTCAGGACCTGACGGTCCGGAGTGTGTCCGAATACCATAGCGGTTATATAAGAACCGGGGTATGCGTGGAGACCAGGCGTAGGGGTCATTAGTGCTTTATCAGACAAGTGCCCAACTAGTTATGTTATATTACATGGTTAGTAAGAAACATCTTCTAGAGAGAATAGTTCCGCTAGGGGTTCCTTTCGCTGGGAGGCATGCCCTAAAGTGCATGTCCGGACTGCATGAAAAGACGCAGAAAAAAAGCATCTGGGGGCACATAAAATGAGTAAAAAGATCATCTTTTATTTCACCGACCGAATATTCCCTTAAGAACGCTAGCTTTCGGCTTCACCCAGTCTGAGGTACACATCCGGCTGACCCGGCAGTAACAATCGCAGAGGTGCTCCCTTTACCGCCTAGCCGAACAATCGGGAACGTAGGGGTAAGCATAGGAGCCAGGCAACCCAGCTTGGCCAAAACTTAAGTCATATCGATGCATATAATGGTGAAGAAAAAGGTACATGCGGAAGTTTGACGCATGTGTTGGGCGTGAAGCCCGTATAAATAAGCTTCTGTTAAAGAAGCCCCCAGGTTTAATGAGCGTGAGTGGCGCGTCACTAGATGAGACTTTAAGGGCTATAAAAGAAAAGAGGGGAAGGAGAGAAATGTAAGACAAAAAAATGCAAAAAATGGACAGAGGAAGGAGACGAACACAGAGTCCGGCGCTAGGCGTAGAATCTTCGGAGACGGGTGGCGTTCCACGGGTTCGGCTCGAGTCGGTTATCCGACGCATCTCGCAGGCGGTACGCCCCACCAGTCAGGACTTGGTCGATTATGAATGGACCTTCCCACTTGGGCTTGAGTTTGTCCTTTTTCTTATCCGGCAGGCGTAGAACTAGTTCGCCAACATTGTAATTTTTGGCCCGTACTTCTCTGCTTTGATATCTTCGGGCCTGCTGTTGATAAACGCGGAACGGGCTTTTGCCACGTCACGCTCCTCCTACAAGGCATCCAAGTTGCCCTGCCGATCGAGCTCGGCTTCTCTTTCTTCGTACATGCGTACTCTAGGTGAGTCATGAATTATGTCGCAGGGTAGAACTTGATGGGTTTCGTAGTAATTTCAAAAATTTTGCTACGCACACGCAAGATCATGGTGATGCACAGCAATGAGAGGGGAGAGTGTTGTCTACGTACCCACGCAGACCGACTGCGGAAGCGTTGACACAACGTAGAGGAAGTAGTCGTACGTCGACCGATCCAAGCACCGTTACTCCGGCACCTCCGAGTTCTTAGCACACGTACAGCTCGATGACGATCCCCGGGCTCCGATCCAGCAAAGCGTCGGGGAGGAGTTCCGTCAGCACGAGGGCGTGGTGACGATCTTGATGTTCTACCGACGCAGGGCTTCGCCTAAGCACTACAACGATATGACCGAGGTGGAATATGGTGGCAGGGGGCACTGCACACGGCTAAGGAACGATCACGTGGATCAACTTGTGTGTCTAGAGGTGCCCCCTGCCTCCGTATATAAAGGAGCCAAGGGGGAGGGGGCCGCCGGCCAGGAGGAGGGCGCAGGAGGAGTCCTACTCCTACCGGGAGTAGGACTCCCCCCCAATCCTAGTTGGACTAGGATTCCCCGAGGGGGAAAGAGAGAGAGGGGGGCCGGCCACCTCTCCTAGTCCTAATAGGACTAGGGGAGGGGGGAGGCGCGCGGCCATCTTGGGCTGCCCCTTTCTCCTTTCCATTAAAGCCCATTAAGGCCCATATGGCTCCTAGGGGGTTCCGGTAACCTCCCGGTACTCCGGTAAAATCCCGATTTCACCCGGAACACTTCCGATGTCCAAATATAGGCTTCCAATATATCAATCTTTATGTCTCGACCATTTCGAGACTCCTTGTCATGTCCGTGATCACATCCGGGACTTCAAACTAACTTCGGTACATCAAAATGCATAAACTCACAATAACTATCATCGTAACGTTAAGCGTGCGGACCCTACGGTTCGAGAATAATGTAGACATGACTGAGACACATCTCCGGTCAATAACCAACAGCGGGACCTGGATGCCCATATTGGCTCCTACATATTCAACGAAGATCTTTATCGGTTAGACCGCATAACAACATACGTTGTTCCCTTTGTCATCGGTATGTTACTTGCCCGAGATTCGATCGTCGGTATCCAATACCTAGTTCAATCTCGTTACCGGCAAGTCTCTTTACTCGTTCCGTAATACATCATCCCGCAACTAACTCATTAGTTGCAATGCTTGCAAGGCTTATGTGATGTGCATTACCGAGAGGGCCCAGAGATACCTCTCCGACAATCGGAGTGACAAATCCTATTCTCGAAATACGCCAACCCAACATCTACCATTGGAGACACCTGTAGAGCTCCTTTATAATCACCCAGTTACGTTGTGACGTTTGGTAGCACACAAAGTGTTCCTCCGGCAAACGGGAGTTGCATAATCTCATAGTCATAGGAACATGTATAAGTCATGAAGAAAGCAATAGCAACATACTAAACGATCGGGTGCTAAGCTAATGGAATGGGTCATGTCGATCAGATCATTCAACTAATGATGTGACCTCGTTAATCAAATAACAACACTTTGTTCATGGTTAGGAAACATAACCATCTTTGATTAACGAGCTAGTCAAGTAGAGGCATACTAGTGACACTAAGTTTGTCTATGTATTCACACATGTATTACGTTTCCGGTTAATACAATTCTAGCATGAATAATAAACATTTATCATGATATAAGGAAATAAATAATAACTTTATTATTGCCTCTAGGGCATATTTCCTTCAGAACTGCCTCTGCGCCGTACACCATAAAAAATGGTGTGTATCCGGTGGTGCGATTTGGCGTGGTCCGCAGCCCCCATAGCACGCAGTCGAGCTCCTCTACCCAGTGCGTGTTAGATTCCTTGAGGGACCGCACCAGTCTGGGTTTAATGCCGCTCATGATAAGACCATTTGCACATTCGACCTAGCCATTGGTTTGTGGGTGATAGACGGAAGCATAATCGAGCTTGATGCCCATGTTTTTGCACCAAAGTTTTACCTCGTCGGCGGTAAAGTTTGTACCGTTATCGGTTATGATGCTGTGGGGGACGCCATAATGGTGTACAACCCCGGATATGAAGTCTATCACAGGTCCGGATTCGGCCATTTTAACAGGCTTGGCTTCTATCCATTTGGTGAATTTATCCACCATGACCAGTAAGTATTTTTTCCTATCGGTCCGACCTTTAAGGGGTCCGACCATGTCAAGCCCCCAGACCGCAAAAGGCCAGGTGATGGGTATAGTTTGGAGTGCGGTGGGTGGCATATGGCTTTGGTTGGCAAAAAGTTGGCAACCAGTGCATCGTTGGACTAGGCCTGAGCGTCTGCCCGGGCCGTCGGCCAATAAAAGCCTGTACGGAAAGCCTTGCTAACAAGGGACCGAGCAGCGGCGTGGTGACCACCGAGTCCGGCATGAATTTCAGCCAGAAGGTTCCGCCCTTCCTCTTCGGAGATGCACCTTTGAAGGACTCCGGTAGTGCTTTTCTTATAAAGCTCTCCCTCATGGACTCTATAGGCTTTAGATCGCCGCACTATGCAGCGGGCCTCGTTTTGGTCCTCCGGGAGTTCCTGCCTAGTAAGGTAGGCTAGGAATGGTTCTATGCACGGGGCGATAACCGCCATTATTACGTGGGCTGAAGGTGTAATTTCATTGGCAGAGCCTCCAATTGTGTCAGATTGTTCGGCGTCGAGTGGTGCGGCTGGGTCCAGGCTATTATTTGCGGGTTCCCCCTCCCATGCTACGGATGGTTTGAAAAATCTTTCCAAAAAGATGTTGGGGGGGGACTGCATCGCGTTTTGCTCCGATGCGTGCCAGGACGTCCGCTGCTTGATTGTTTTCCCGGGCTATATGGTGAAACTCCAGCCCTTCGAACCGAGCTGACATTTTTAGGACGGTGTTGCGGTAAGCTGCCATTTTTGGGTCCTTGGCGTCGAAGTCTCCATTTATTTGGGATATCGCGAGGTTTGAATCCCCGCGTACCTCTAGGCGTTGGATACCCATGGATACTGCTATCCGGAGACCATGTAGGAGGGCCTCATATTCGGCTGCATTGTTGGAATCCGTGTACATGATCTGGAGCACATATTGGACTGTGTCTCCTGTGGGGACGTCAGGACGACGCCAGCCCCCAGTCCGGCCAACATTTTGGAGCCGTTGAAATGCATAATCCAGTTTGAATATGTGCCGTACTCTTTAGGGAGCTCGACCTCCGTCCATTCTGCGACGAAGTCGGCCAAAACTTGCGATTTAATAGCTCGCCGTGGCTTATAGGTTATATCAAACGGGAGAAGCTCGATGGCCCATTTTGCAATCCGGCCCGGTGCATCGCGGTTGTTGATAATATCGTTGAGTGGTACTTCCGAGGCTACTGTTATGGAACACTCTTGAAAGTAGTGTCGTAGCTTCCGAGATGCCATGAATACCGCGATGCAATCTTTTGATAATGCGGGTACCGTGATTTGCATGGAGTGAGGATAGTGGATACGTAGTAGACCGGCCTTTGAAGGGGGAATTTGTGTCCGTCCGTTTCCCGCTCGACAACGAGCACTGCGCTGACAACTTGGTGTGTTGCTGCAATGTACAATAACATTGGTTCGCCGGTGATTGGCGCGGCCAGGACTGGGTTTGTTGCCAATGTGGCTTTTATTTCATCAAGTCCGGCCGTGGCGGCATCCGTCCACTCGAAGTGTTTGGTGCGCCGAAGGAGGCGATAAAGGGGTAGTGCCTTTTCTCCCAAGCGGGAGATGAAGCGGCTTAAAGCCGCCACACATTTGGTTAATTTTTGTATTTGTTTAAGGTCCTTTGGGACATCCAATTGTGACAAAGCTCAGATCTTGGCTGGATTTGCTTCAATTCCTCTACCGGATACAACGAAGCCCAAGAGCTTTCCGGCTGGAACGCCGAAGACGCATTTTTTCGGGTTGAGCTTGATGTCATATTTTCGGAGGTTATCGAATGCAAGCCTCAAGTCGTCTACTAGAGATTCGACATGTCTTGATTTGACGACCACATCATCCACATACGCCTCCACTGTTTTGCCGATCTAGTTTGCCAGACATGTCTGGATCATGCGCTGATATGTTGCGCCGGCGTTTTTCAGCCCGAAGGGCATTGTGTTGAAGCAGAATGGGCCGTATGGTGTGATGAATGCTGTTGCGGCTTGGTCTAATTCTGCCATCTTGATTTGATGGTAATCGGAGTATGCGTCGAGGAAACACAACGAGTCGTGTCCTGCGGTGGCATCGATAATTTGATCGATACGGGGGAGGGGGAAGGGATCCTTTGGGCAAGCCTTGTTAAGGTCTTTAAAATCGACACACAGGCGCCAGGATTTGTCCTTCTTTGGTACCATCACCAGGTTTGCTAGCCAGTCCGGATGTTTTATGTCTCTAATGAATCCGGCCTCCAATAGCTTGGCTAGCTCCTCTCCCATAGCCTATCTCTTGGGTTCGGAAAAATGCTGAAGGGCTTGTTTGACAGGTTTGAATCCTTTTAGGATATTTAAGCTGTGTTCGGCCAGCCTGCGTGGGATCCCTGACATGTCTGAAGGGTGCCAGGCGAAAATGTCCCAGTTCTCTCGTAGGAACTCTCGCAGTGCGGCGTCTACATCAGGGTTCAGTCGTGCCCTGATGGAAGCTGTTTTATTGGGGTCCGTTGGATGGACCTGGAATTTGACTATTTCGTCAGCTGGCTTGAAGGATGTGGATTTGGATCTCTTGTTGAGTATCACATCACCCCTGTTAACCATGGAGCGCAGCGCAGTCAGTTCCTCGGCCGCTAAGGCTTCGGATAGTGCCTCAAGGGCTAATGCGGCCGTCTTGTTTTCGGCGCGGAGTGCTATGTCCGGATCACTAGCTAGAGTGATAATTCCGTTCGGCCCGGGCATCTTAAGCTTCATGTACCCGTAATGGGGTATTGCTCGGAAGATTGTGAATGCTTCCCGCCCTAGTAAAGCGTGATATCCTCTTTTGAACGGAGCCACCTGAAACGTGACTTCTTCGGACCTGTAATTATCCGGCGTGCCGAACACCACATCTAGTGTGATTTTTCCTATGCAGCGCGCTTCCCGACCGGGGATTATTCCTCTAAAGGTTGTGCTGCTTCGCTCGACGCGGTTCCAGTCTATTTCCATTTTTTGAAGGGTTTCCTCATAAATGAGGTTCAGTCCGCTGCCTCCATCCATGAGCACCTTGGTGAGGAGAAAGCCATCCACTATGGGACTGAGGACCAATGCGGCTGGTGCTCGGGCTGTTCGGAATCTAGGTTCATCACTTGCATTGAAGGTAATGGCAGTGTCGCTCCATGGATTTATTGTTGCAACTTGATAGACTTCGGCGAGGCTGCGGAGTGTTCTTTTTCGCACATTGTTTGATGCGAAAGTCTCGAAGACTGTGAGAACGGTACTGGTGTCCTTGGGCTGGCTTTCTGCGGCCTCCAGAATTAAGAGGTCCTCGCCGATTTTGGCCACCTGCCGGAGTATCCAACATGCTCTAAGGTTGTGAGTTGGTGTGGTGTCCTCTGTACTGTGAATTCTACAGGGTCCATCAAGCCATCTTTCCAGTACGGTTCCATGCCCTGCAGAGGGTTTTGGCTTTTTGGTGTTTATCCCGGGTGTCCTGTGATAATGCACCCTCTTAGTTCGGACGGGATTACTATTCAAGGCCGGATTATCCCAAAAAATTATTTCGGTTTTCCAGGCGCTTTCCATCGCACAGTATTTTTGTACTATGGACGCCAAGTCAGCGAAGCGTGTGATATCACGACGACTTACGGTGTTAAGGATTCCCTTGTCCGTGCAATTACTGCAGAAAATTGAGATTGTGTCTTCCTCGCGGCAATCCTTTATCCTGTTCATAACCAGGAGGAATCTGGCCCAGTAATGATGTACTGTTTCCTCGGGCCTCTGCCTGATTTGGGAGAGATCGCTTATGATCGGGTGGGTGGGTGTCGTTGAATCTGAAACCTCACCCAATCCAAGATTCGGAGGCCGAAGAGTTTCCGAACTCTGAAGTTCGGATTCTTGGATGTTGTCCAGTGAATCTGGCCCGTTGCCTGATCCTAAGCTCAGGTCTTGAGTTACATCTCCCCCTCCACGGGTATCCGGCTTGGAGGGGTCGGGAATTCGGGCGTAGCTAGTCCTTAAAATAGATGAAGGATCGCCGCACTGCGTCTCTACCACGGCAACATGGTGGGTGACTTGGGGAGAGTTAATTTCTCTTAGATCGAGTTTAAGCCCAACCTGGTCGTAATCCGTAGCGACCCCCAGGGCGGCGATGCGATCCAAGAGCTCGTATACGGAAGAGAGCTCCATTGGATCTAGCTGCTCGACGAGCTCCGAGCTGACGTGTAGGTTGCTTTTGATGACCCGAGAGGTCACCGTCGGCGCAATAGCCGAACACGCGGTCATAAGAAAACCACCTAGCTGGAGGGTTTGGCCGACAGCCAAGGCTCCCTTAGCAACGGCGCCGTCTTTAAAGACGGGAGGAGGCATCCTTCCTGATTGTGATGGCACAGAGGAACTCTCAATGAAAGCACCAATGTCGGTGTCAAAACCGGCGAATCTCGGGTAGGGGGTCCCGAACTGTGCGTCTAGGCCGGATGGTAACAGGAGGCAGGGAACATGATGTTTTACCCAGGTTCGGGCCCTCTTGGTGGAGGTAAAACCCTACGTCCTGCTTGATTAATATTGATGATATGGGTAGTACAAGAGTAGATCTACCACGAGATCAAGGAGGCTAAACCCTAGAAGCTAGCCTATGGTATGATTGTTGTGTATGGAGTTGATTGCCTACGGACTACAACCCTCCGGTTTATATAGACACCGGATAGGGTTAGGGTTACACAAAGTCGGTTACAATGGTAGGAGATCTTGAATATCCACATCGCCAAGCTTGCCTTCCATGCCAGGGAAAGTCCCATCCGGACACGGGACGAAGTCTTCAATCTTGTATCTTCATAGTCCTGGAGTCCGGCTGAAGGTATAGTCCGGCTACCCGAACACCCCCTAATCCAGGACTCCCTCAACGGTCCTCGGTCGAGCCAAGGTGACCAGTCGAGCCGGTGACGAAGATGTCGACGTCGCAGTTAATCTGCAGACAAGCCATCGATCCTTTTGCCGATCACACAGCGGAACTCTCAATGAAAGCACCAATGTCGGTGTCAAAACCGATGGATCTCGGGTAGGGGGTCCCGAACTGTGCGTCTAAGGCGGATGATAACAGGAGGCAGGGGACACGATGTTTACCCAGGTTCGAGCCCTCTCGATGGAGGTAATACCTACGTCCTTCTTGATTCATCTTGATATATGAGTATTACAAGAGTTGATCTACCATGAGATTGTAGAGGCTAAACCCTAGAAGCTAGCCTATGATTATGATTGTTTGTATTTATATCGACTAGCCTGGCCCTAGTTTATATAATGCACCAGAGGCCTAGGATAACAAGAGTCCTAACCGAATACGCTGGTGGGGGAGGAGTCCTTGTATTGACCACCAAGTCTTGTGGAATCTTCCTTGTATGCGGCAGCTATCCGAACTGGCCCATGAGTATACGGCCATGGGGGTCCTCAGCCCAATCTAACTGACAGGGAGACGACATGGTGAGTACCCCCTAGTCCAGGACACCGTCAACCGCGGCAAGGACCAAAGAACGTGGCTCCCCATGATGCAGTTGTCCTTGTCGGGGGATAGTCAGCCCCTCCTCATGGGCGCATGGCCCATGGGCAGCGGCAGTGGCAATGTCGGTCCCGACGGCGGCCTTGGCGACGGTTGTACTGAAGAATGGTGGGTGACATCTTTGCTTCATTCTGGCCCAAAAAAATCCGGAGGTGCTTTTCTATTCGTAATTTCTTGTGTCCTATAGTATGAGACTTTGAGCAGAACTCAACATTTTTTTGTAGAGTCAAATGCAAATGGCCACCGAGTATGATTTTGATGGGTTTATTCCACCATTTGAGTATTGCCTGACTTTTGTGACATTGAGAAGAAGGAGAATTGCGGGCATTTTCATAGCCCTCTTCTTAGAGTTTGTACAGAAGAATTTGACGCAGGGCGTAGGTTTCTAGCCTGTTCATCTGAGGTATGTAAAATAGTGGTAGTGAAAAGATTTTAACGACACTTGTTTTGGTCACAAAACTATGAAAGTAACCACATCACAAGATTATGAGCACACAACAACAACTCCACTGTAGCAGAACACTACATTCTGCAACTCTGAACATCACACCCAACACCGGTGTCAGTACACAATGCCAAGTGGGTGGAAATACCACAAAACAACGCCTTTCATCTATCGACGCCTGATTATCAACCATACGGACCACGAAAAAACCACATGCAGGCGAATATACCACCGACTAAACCGGATGAAAACCATAGCGATAAGAGATGCCAATACAGGGGACAATCCAATATAGAAGAAGGAAGGTGATTTTTCATACCGTAGTCCGGCGGAAACTCGCCAATGCCGCGAGGACGCGGCTCCATCCAACGTCAATCTCATCCCCATCGACCATCGCACCGTCGACGGCGAGAAACAGAAAGGCGAAAGGGCCGATGAGAAATGAAAAACAAAGTGACCGGTGCGTGCCTCTCATCCAACGGGCAGGTTTTAGACTAATTTGTATCAGCTTGTTCTGGCAAAGTAAGTTTAGGGGCTTATTTGAGTCAGTTTGCAAGTTTTTGTATGAAACTGTACCCGCGCTGCAAGTTTATGTACTAATAGTGTAATTAACTCTTTTTCTAACATAAAAATGAATTGTGCTTTTAGCTAAATCATTTTTGCAAAACCGCTAAGAGCATCTCTAGCAGACCACTCATTGCGCGGACCTTTAAAGTGAGTATAAGGGCCACAGAAATGTGTTTTGAGGGCTGGCGCGGGCTGCGGCCGAACGGTCTGTTCGGCCACAACCCGCGCCAGCCCTCAAAACACGTGTTTTTTCTAATTTGACACATATGTGTCATATTATATAGAAATATGAAATAAATATAAATATTACAATACAACAAACATCCAAATTACAATACTTATTCAAATCTAAGAATTCAACTTATAATTCGATACAAGAATTGTTTCGAATACAACAATGATACAAAATCACAAATGAATTAAATTAAATGAATGTAAAAATGGCAGGTTTTATTACTGCCCATGCCTTTGCCAATTGTGCTCAATGAGATCGTGCTGAAGCTGGTGGTGGGTGTTTTGAGTCTTCAATTTCCAGGTATGACTGAAGGAATGCTTGTATGCGGTCAGGGTCTCTAGATGGCTTCACACGGTTACCGACATTGTCGTAGAAGAACTCCAAGTTCATGTCCCTCTCATCTTCAATGATCATTTTGTGAAGATTCATACAACATGTTCAGGGTTCGCTTGTCCCCAAAACGAGCAAGACCACTAACAATGACAAACCTAGCTTGCAAAACCCCAAAGGCTCTTTCAATATTTGTTCGGGCAACCTCTTGTGCCTTTGCAAATTCAGCTTGCTTCCTATTTTCGGGTTTTCTAATGGTCTTGACAAATGTAGACCAAGAAGGGTAAATACCATCAGCAAGATAGTAACCCTTTGTGTACCGATGCCACCGTGTAGTTGCAAGCAAGAGCATCACCACTAGCAAGTCTAGCAAACAAATGAGACCGACGCAACACATTGATGTCATTGAGAGTACCCGGCAAACAAAAGAAGCAATGCCAAATCCATAAATCCTCGGATGCAACGGACCTCTAGCACAATTGTTGCATCATGAGACTTGCCACAATACTGCCCGTGCTATGCCTTCGGGCAGTTTTTCCAAGTCCAATGCATGTAATCAACGCTTCCTAGTATGCCCGACCAACCTTGCTTCTTATTTGTTACCATCAACATTTTCGTGTCTTCCTCGTTGGGTGCCCGAAGATAGACAGGAACAAAGACACAGATGATCACTTTGGCGAACCTACACACTGACTCAGTTGTAGCCAATGCGAAGATATTCGTCGACATAGTGAGCCGGAATGCCATATGCAATCACCCGCGTATCTGCCGAGATTTTTTAATATGCGCTAAAACCCTTGAAGCCCGCGACATTTCTCCTTTGGGTAAAAAATCGTGAATTGGCCTTGCAAGCTTCTACTATTTTTACGAAAAGGGATCGACGCATCCGATACCTTCTCTGGAAGAGGTGCGGCGGATACGCAGGTGACGCCGTGAAGTAGTCTTGCATTAGCATCATGTTACCGAGATGGTGGTTGTGAGGGATGCAAAGATGACCGATGGTTGATCCCTGTCGTCTCTTTCTGTTCCTATCCTTGAGCTCCTTCATGGCAATGGCCACCACCACAATCTGCTGCCGGTTGTTCTCGAGCAGCGTCTCTATGTCCGAGTCATCAAATGAGGACGAATACTCGAGCAAAATTCCTTGCAAGGACTCAAATCCATCTACAAATCGCAATGGAGCACGCAAGAAGGGAAATCGTTCGCTAAATCTAACTTGAAGGGGAAGAAAAAGACTCACTGGCAGAGCAGGGGTGGGTGGCAACTCGGCGTCAGTCGATTCGGGGCTGCGGTGAACCGGGGGCGCTAGGGCGCGGCGGATTCGGGGCGCCGGCGAATCGGCGCGGTGGAGCCAGGTCTGCAAGGGCGTGGCGGTGTCTTTTCGTCGGTGGATATGGCCGAAATCAAAGGTGGCGGGCGGGCGGTGACGGCGGCGGGTGGCTGTGGTATGGAGGAGGGGAACGCTCGCGGGCTGAAATGTCCCTCCTGCCAAGTGCTTTTCAAATTTTAATGGTCGGCGGTGTTTAAGGTTCTGTTCGGGCCGCTTTTTTTGCGCAAAACTGTAAACTAGCAGTTATTTTGCAGTTCGGCGCGATATAAGGGGTCTGCTAGGGATTCTCAAGGAATGTATGGATTGTTTGGTTTGCAACTTTTTTATTTTATTTCGACCTCCACTATTTCATGTGCTATCCATTGACAATGGTGTACTAGTTTTTTGTGGTTAATGCAAGATATATGTAGTGTGAGAGATAGAAGGACCTGTGATATTGAGTTAACTATTATAGCTGGTTCATTAACCGAAAACCAGAAACACGAATAATTATATTTTCTAAACCTGGGACTATTTTCTCATGGAAAATCTTCTCGGAAAGCTCTATTAAATTGCATAATTAATTGTTGTGTTGCATTATGAGTTATCCCATGTGCGTGCATGATATTGTTTTTTGCGAATAATGTGGCATGCATTATATACTTGTACATAAGACAAAAGATCTTGTTATGAGACATGAATACCGGAAAAATATGCATATAGAAGCACTCATATATGATGGGTGCTCGCATGATGCATATATACAATAAAAAAATATGCATATAGAAACACTTATATATGATGGGTGCTCGCGTGATGCATATATACAACAAATGAGAGTGAGTGCTTGCATATTAATAATTCTTTCCTAAATAATAGGGAGCGCCTTGTTAGTACAATTTGTTTTGAATATACCGGGAGAGAAAATATGGAGCTGATTGATGCATGCCTACACTTGTCATCATGCGCTTGCTTTCTAGCACTAGTGTAGAACCGGGTTTTAGCACCGGTTCGTAAGGGACTTTAGTGTCGGTTCTGTAACCGGCACTAAAGGGTGGGGACTAAAGGTCCCCCCCTTTAGTACCAGTTCAGCACAAACCGTCACTAAAGGGCCATCATGTGGCACGAGCCAGGGCCGGGGGCGTGGAGACCTTTAGTAACGGTTGGTAAAACCAACCGGTACTAAAGGTTTGGGAGTTTTGGTTTTATTTTTTATTTTTCCTTTAATTTTGTGTTTTCTATTTAATTTAGAGATTGTTTTTACATTATAATGAGTTGTTAAATCACTAGGTGAAAGTACCGCGAATTAGTTTGAAGTGGATATGGATCGTCCTATAAGTGATCAAGTAATATATATGGATCGTCCTATAAGTGGTCAAGCAATATATTGGATGATCCATATCCACTTCAAACTAATCCGCGGTTTGTTTCATAAATGATATAATAGCTCATCATCATATTAATATAAAAACTCTTGCATCATATCATCACCAACAACATTAGCTAGCTAATAATCATGAGTCGTCATTACCACTATTTAATCATCATAGTCATTACCGTTATCTAATCACCACCAACACCAGCTTAAAGAAGAAACATTCACTTGTACCAGAAGCAAAGATATCATCGAGTTCAACATGGTCATGAGATTATAAGCATTTATAAGACCGGCCACAAAAGCAAATCACTTTGAGATTAAGTTCAGGACGAAGAACACGGACATGAGAGGACAAGTACTAAGAGCATGAACTAGCTAATCACTCCTGCTGCTCTCTCTCAGGTAAAATAGTATAGAACATGTGTAGAAATCCTGATTCATCATATTGGAGCATGCAGATAAACCTGTCTCCTAATCGTGGGCTGTGCTTCGTCTAATTCTTGCTGCCCCCTAGTACTTCTTTGTGATCCTTCACAATTTTGCTTCAGTCTTTCACTATTAAGCATTCCTCGGTTTTAGAAATCCTGAATGCACTCATGTGTGCTGTAGGATGTCTTGGCCGTAATCTAACCATTGACATGCGACCTTTAGTCTCGATCCACTGAGGCACAACTATCACCGGGAGTCCCTGTTGAAGAACATCAAATAGTAACATACTTAGCAATGAAGTTTAGCTTAAAAAATAATGTATGCAAAAGATGCACTGAGGACAAATAGTAAAAATCTCACCATCTTGCCTAAATAGATGTGACCATAGTTCAATACGAACACTATTGGTCGCACGTTTTGAGTACTAAGATTTTCAAATTCAGGAAAATAATTTCTCTTGACAGCATCAAGATCCTCAAGCCATGAAACATAATGACATATCTCCTCGCAGTTTAGTTCAGCACCGGGACAGTGGACGATCCTTTCTACCAAGCGCCGAACATGTTTGCTTGAATGGAAATAAGCTGTCAATAGAAATTAGTTGTCAACTATTTTTGAATAAACAATATCGAAGACATAAATATGGTTGAGAAACTCACATAACAGTAGAACAGGAGACGTCTGCACATCCACCCAAATGTCTCTATTACCTTCAATATCATCTTCCGGATGAATATCAAAAGTGATAACCACATCAGGCTCAAATGCATAATCCTTGCATAGTGCTTGCTAAGTTTTGCATTCAAAATGAGTGTAGGTGTCTGCATTGTATAACTTGACGTTGAAGGTATAACCATGCTCGGTCTTCAAGTAAACTCTCTCTACCTCCATAGTTTTGTTAGGACTGAAACCTATCTTATCCAAGACAAAAATTCTTTCATGGCAGGGGATAGACTAGTAGAATAGTGAAAATTTAAAATTATATGTTGAAGCAAATGAAGCATAAGTCATGCTTAATTATGAAAAAAGACTTGTTGTTGTGACTTACCGTATCCACTTCGAAGGTCTCATCCAGCTTGATGCTGAAGCGACTATCATCAACTAGGAAATTTCTGTCACACATGCCGCGCTCGTCTTTGCAGTATTCGCACATAACGAAATCATTTTCATCGTCAGACGACATTTCCTATGTTCATAATTGAAACATTAATTGATAAACACTTACTAGTTCTATTAATTCAACTAATTCAACTAGCTAGTTCTATTAATTCAACTAATTCAACTAGCTAGTTCTATTAATTCAACTAATTCAACTAGCTAGTTCTATTAATTCAACTAGTTCTATTAATTCAATTAATTCAACTAAGCACTTATTAAAAATAAACTAGTTCTATTAATTTTCTTATTAAAAATAAAGTAGGTTGTTCTATATATAGTAAAAATTTAATTAGATGATAAAATCTCATATACCTAAATTTAAAATATCTAAATCATCTAACATTTGACATTAATATATCTAATTCATCTATAACTAAAAGTATAAAAAAACTAAATCATCATCTAACATTAATATGTAGCTAATTCATCTAATATTTGACATTAATATCTAACATATGTTTCTATCTAATTATCTAACATTTGACTTTAATATCTAACATTTCTATATATATAATCATCTAGCAATTGACATTAATCTAACATTAATTTATATAAATTAAAAGTATAAAAAACTAAAAAATAGAAAACAGAAAAAATCATTAAGAAAAATATGTCTCTTTGTGTGTGTACTATGTGTATGTGAGGCCGGCGCCGGCCATGGCGCGCGGCAGGGGGCCAGGGCGGTCTCGATCTTACAGCGGGGTGACGCGACCGGCGATGCGACGAAGACGGGCTGGGGCGGAGATGGAGACAGGCCGGGGGCGACGAGGCAGGGACAGGCGACGCGCGTGACCGACGACGTATGACGGGGACGGGCGTGCGCGGCGATGAGGGCGGGGACGGGCGGGGGCGGCGACAGCGATGGGGACGGGCGCGCGACGACGAAGAAGAAGAAAATAATTGAAATTTTCATAAGTGTTGTATATATAGGAGCAGCCTTTAGTACCGATTGGAGCCACCAAGCGGTACTAAAGGTTAACTTTGGCCAGGCCAAGCGGCGGGAAGCGACCCCCTTTAGTACCGGTTGGTGGCTCCAACCGGTACTAAAGACCATCCTTTAGTACCGGTTGGAGCCACGAACCGGTACCGGTTGGAGCCACGAACCGGTACTAAAGTAGTGCGCTCTCATCCCGCGGTGCATAAAGTTTAGTCCCACCTCGCCGAGCCAAGGGCAGCCGCACTGGTTTATAAACCTAGCCGCGGCTGCTCCTTCGAGCTCCTCTCTAAAGCAGGTTTCAGGGCCTAACTTTGCCGCGCTGCCCTGTGAGCTTGCTGGGCCTTATGGGCATGCATATGCATGCCCAAGGCCAAGCAGGCCCACTGGGCAGCGCACAAAAATATTTTTTATATAATTTTTTCTTCTATTTATTTCTGAGTAGTTTTTTGCTGTATTTAGAGTTTCTTTGTGAATATTTTTGCTTTAGGTACAAAAAATTACAAACTTTCTATTAGTGCCAGTAGTTTTCAAATTTGAATTATTTGAAATTTGTGTGAATCACTAGTTTGTGAATGACTTAACTTCATGGTCATTTTAGCTCAAAACAAATCAGTAAATGCATGAAAAATAGCAAATGAAGGCACAAAGGGTTGAAATTTGACGACGTGGCTTTAAATGGTGCATAATGAACGCACAAAAAGTCTGGAGTTGTAATAAGTTAAAAAAAATGAAGTGCCTTTGTAAAAGATGAGTTTTCGTCCGAAACCCTAATACTTCGAAAGAAAGTGTCCAGTTTGTACACGAAGTGCATTCAGTTTTTGCCGTAACCCTCTCTACTTTTTTGCACATGCTATATGGTGAAATGATGATACCAAGCCAAGTTTCAACCTTTTCAAAGTTCATTTGTAGTGCTTTTCAATTTCAGGGTCATTTAGCTGAAAACAAATCAGTAAATGCATGAAAAATAGCAAATGAAGGCACAAAGGGTTGAAAGTTGACGACATGGCTTTGAATGGTGCATAATGAATGCAAAAAAGTCTGGAGTTGTAATAATTTTAAAAAAATGAAGTGCCTTTGTAACAGATGAGTTTTCGTCCGAAACCCTGATACTACGAAAGAGAGTGTCCAGTTTGTACATGAAGTGCATCCAATTTTTGCCGTAACCCTCTCTAATTTTTTGCACATCCTATGTGGGTGAAATGATGATACCATGCCAAGTTCCAACCTTTTCAGAGTTCATTTGTAGTGCTTTTTAAATTTCAGGGTCATTTAGCTCAAAACAAATCAGTAAATGCATGAAAATAGAAAATGAAGGCAGAAAGGGTTGAAAGTTGATGACGTGGCTTTGAATGATGCATACTGAACGCAAAAAAGTCTGGAGTTTTAAAAACATGTAAAAATATACATGAAAAATACAGTGATCATCAATGATCTTTTTGTGTAGAATCTGAATTGCCAATAGGGCCATAGATCATACACATAGAGTTCTATGAAGACCAAGTGGTTGTGATAGTTTGAGCAGTAACATATTTAAGGTGGTAAAAACCCTCTTAGGGGAGCGAGGTGGGACTAAAAAACCACTGCATGGCGAAACTTTAGTACCAGTTTGTGGCATGAACCGGTACTAAAGGGGCTGGTGGGGCCATAGCCTGCCACAGACTCTTTATATTAGTACTGGTTCGTGGCACGAACCGGTACTAAAGGTTCTCCATGAACCGATACTAATAAGCGCCGCCCGCCTAGCCGTTTGAACCGACACTAATGGTCACATTAGTGCCGGTTCAGCTAGAAACCAAGACTAATGTGCTGAACATTAGGCCCTTTTTCTACTAGTGTAGCCATTGATCCATGCAGGCAATAGACCTTTTCTCGCTCTATAATTTTGTTTCTTTCCTTTTTTGCGATGAAATTCCTTTCCTTCTTAAGTGCATAGCAAATTTCAATCTTTCCCTTCCCTCTCTATCCTCCACCCAACAAGCATGCATGCATCTTCTCTTTATTGAGTCTTTCTCTTGTTGTTTCTTCACACTACTAGTGCATGTATTTAAATTGGCAAGATTTTATCTAAAGAAGCAAGGTGACTAATTGGTACCATTAGATATATAGAAGCAACGTGGACTATTTTAACTACTCTTTTAGGGGGGCTATTTTAATTACTAAAAAATCAAACATTCTCATATACTAATAGTTAGCTTAGCTGGTTGTGTTCCTTACTACTTCCATGCTGCTTTATTGGTCCCCTTCGTACTTTATGTCAAATTTGTCAGATGTGGGGTTCTGGCAAACTCTTAAGGTTCGAACACTGGGGTGCGCGTGAAGTCTTTCCTTCCCAGCAATCTACGCCCTAGCTCACTAAGATCTCTCAGACGAACTCGACGAATTCGCAACCATAAAGACACAAGATTTATACTGGTTCGGCCACCGTTGTGGTGTAGTACCCTACTCCAGTGTGGTGGTGGTGGATTGCCTCTAGGGCTGGTGATGAACAGTACAAGGGAAGAACGACCTCCTGAGGTTGAGGTGTTCTTGTGAGTATGCTCTCGGTCGGGTTGGATCAAGCTAGGATCCGATGCCTCTACTATGGTGGCTAGCTCTACTTATATAGGCCCTGGTCCTCTTCCAAAATATCGAGCGGGAAGGGAGCCAACAATGGCGGGCTAATTCGAAGGGGGACAACTAGTACAAGCTATCCTGACAAAGGCTCTGGTGGTGACGCCGTCTTGGGCTCTACGATGACCTCCGTCTTGCCGTCCTCCTGGTCTTGGTCTCGTTGCACCAATATAGAAACCTTTGCCTGATGCCTCGGTAATCCTCGCCTGCGCTGGCCTCCTTAGCACCAAAGAGGAAACAAGGACGTTGCGCGCGCTGGCGCCCGCCTGGTGCCGTGCGTCATGGCTCACGTCACGAGTGTCTCGTGAGGTTTGCCCCACCTTGATATCTCTGCTCCTCGTGAGCCTGCCTGGCTAGGCCACTCCCGAGGAGGCCTTGCATCGTCTGCCTCGTGAGGGTCTTGGATGCTTTGCTGGTGAAGATGGGCCGTACGGCCTACAGGCTCAGCCACGCCCCGGGCCGCTGGCAGGCAAGTCTGGGGACCCCCATTCCCATAACGCCGATAGTAGCCCCCGGGCCCAAGGTGGGCTCGGGCTTGGCTTTGCGACGAAGCCAAGGGCCAAGTTCGGAGCACCGCTGGCCCCCAAAAGCCTGCGGCCTTGATTGACGCGTGGCAGTTGATTGGACGTGGGCGTCTCCGCTTCCCCATGTTGTCTTGGCAACTGCTCGACTTGTCAGGTCCCCACAACATGCAAGGAAAACAATCATTACCTGCGATCGTGGGAGATGCCGGTTGGCCTTAGATACGTCTCCAACGTATCTATAATTTTTGATTGCTCCATGCTATATTATCTTCTGTTTTGGATGTTTATGGGCTTTATTATACACTTTTATATCATTTTTGGGACTAACCTATTAACCCGGAGCCCAGTGCCAATTTAGGTTTTTTCCTTGTTTTAGAGTATCGTAGAAAAGGAAAATCAAACGGAGTCCAATTGACCTGAAACTTCACGGAACTTATTTTTGAAAGGAAAGCAACCCGGGAGACTTGGAGTCCACGTAAGGGAAGCAACAAGGAAGCCACGAGGCAGGGGGGCGCGCCCACCCCCTGGGCGCGCCCTCCACCCTCGTGGGCCCCTTGTGGCTCCCCTGACGTACTTCTTCCTCCTATATATACCCATATACCCTAAAACGATCGGGGAGCACAATAGATCGGGAGTTCCGCCGCCAGAAGCCTCCGTAGCCACCGAAAGCCAATCTAGACCCGTTTCGGCACCCTGCCCGAGGGGGCAATCCCTCTCCGGTGGTCATCTTCATCATCCCGGTGCTCTCCATGACGAGGAGGGAGTAGTTCTCCCTCGGGGCTGAGGGTATGTACCAGTAGCTATGTGTTTGATTTCTCTCTCTCTCTCTCTCTCTCTCCCTCTCTCGTGTTCTTGATTTGGCACGATATTGATGTATCACGAGCTTTGCTATTATAGTTGGATCTTATGATGTTTTCTCCCCCCTCTACTCTCTTGTAATGGACTGAGTTTCCCCTTTGAAGTTATCTTATCGGATTGAGTCTTTAAAGATTTGAGAACACTAGATGTATGTCTTGCCGTGCGTATCTGTGGTGACAATGGGATACCACGTGATTCACTTGATGTATGTTTTGGTGATCAACTTGCGGGTTCCGCCCATGAACCTATGCATAGGGGTTGGCACACGTTTTCGTCGTGATTCTCCGGTAGAAACTTTGGGGTACTCTTTGAGGTTCTATGTGTTGGTTGAATAGATGAACCTGAGATTGTGTGATGCATATCGTATAATCATACCCACAGATACTTGAGGTGACATTGGAGTATCTAGGTGACATTAGGGTTTTGGTTGATTTGTGTCTTAAGGTATTATTCTAGTACGAAGTCTAGGGCTGTTTGTGACACCTATAGGAATAGCCCAACGGATTGATTGGAAAGAATAACTTTGAGGTGGTTTCTTACCCTACCATAATCTCTTCGTTTGTTCTCCGTTATTAGTGACTTTGGAGTGACTCTTTGTTGCATGTTGAGGGATAGTTATGTGATCCAATTATGTTATTATTGTTGAGAGGACTTGCACTAGTGAAAGTAAGAACCCTAGGCCTTGTTTCAACGCATTGCAATACCGTTTACGCTCACTTTTATCATTAGTTACCTTGCTGTTTTTATATTTTCAGATTACAAAAACAATTATCTACTATCCATACACCACTTGTATCACCATCTCTTCGCCGAACTAGTGCACCTATACAATTTACCATTGTATGGGGTGTGTTGGGGACACAAGAAACTCTTTGTTATTTGGTTGGAGGGTTGCTTGAGAGAGACCATCTTCATCCTACGCCTGGTACGGATTGATAAACCTTAGATCATCCACTTGAGGGAAAATTGCTACTGTCCTACAAACCTCTGCACTTGAAGGCCCAACAACGTCTACAAGAATAAGGTTGTGTAGTAGACATCAAGCTCTTTTCTGGCGCCGTTGCCGGGGAGGTTAGCGCTTGAAGGTATATCTTTAGATCTTGCAATCGAGTCTTTTAGTTTCTTGTTTTATCACTAGTTTAGTTTATAAAATAAAATTACAAAAAATGGAATTAAGTTTGCCTCATACGCTTCATCTTTTTAATATCTTTCGTGAGTATGATGGAAAGGAAAATTGTGCTCAAATGCTAGAAGAAGAATGCATTAAAATGTTTGGCACTAAATCTTTGAATGATGAGCATGATTGCAATGTTGTTAGTATGAACTCCTTGAATATCCATAGTACTAATGATGGTTGCACTAGTTATGATGAAAATGTCTCCTATAAACATGTCAATTTTTGTGGAGTGCATTGGGTTTGTAAGTACACACCAAATAGGGAAGATAGATATTGCATGAGGCATAAGTACTTAGAAACTAAATTGTTGCAAGAAAGGCTAGATGATTGTGCTGAAAATTTAATTTTTCTTGGCCATACTTGTGGACTTTGCAATGAAAGTGGTCATTTAGCTATCCGATGCAAATTGTTTCATGATCTAATCGTGTCCAAACATTGTGATGACTTGATTTCCCTTGCACATTATAATGAACTTAGTTTTCTTATGGGCTATGAAGAAATGAAACGTATAACTAACTATCTTCCGGAATTTGCCCGTTATAAACTTCTTGGTTTTGATCTAGAAGAAATTTATATGTATTGTGCGGTGAATTGCATTGAAAATCCTTATATTAACAACTACATAAAGAAAAGAAAACAAATCGAAGATGAAGAGAATACTAATGAAAGGGAAGAGACTTCCCAATACCTTCCTATTATTTCTTATGATGAATCAGGTAACGACGAGGAGCCTCCTATTCAACCAATCTCATTAATAAGGAGCTCCAAAAAGAGGATTGAACCCACACATGTGATGTGGTGAAGAAGAAGAAAAGAAAAAGGAAGAGAGGTAAAAAGATATCTCCCCCAAATAATGCTGCTCCTATTAGTATTGTGCCTCATGAAAATATAATTGTGGAAGATAATGATACTTCTTATGATCTTGAAAATCTTTTTGGCACTTGCTTGGAAGAATATGATAATTGCTATACTATTGGTGCTATCCATACTATTAATGATGAGAGTGATTATGCTTACGATATGAAAAGGCCCAAGCTTGGGGATGCTATGTTTGATGAAGATGATGTTTTTGAGAATATATTTGCTGCAATTAATGTTTGTCCCAAGCTTGGGGATGCTACGTTTAATGAAGATTATATTTTTAGTCTCCCAAGTTTTGATATGCAAATTTATAATGATGATAGCATGCCTCCTACTTATGATGATTATTGAGATGATACTTATGCTATAAAAAGTAGTGATTATATTTATAAAACTTGTCATGATTATGGTTACCCCTTTTCTGAACATTACTCTTTTAATGTGGAAACAATTTATAGTATTCAAGTCTCTTATGATACTCCCACTATTCCGAATGAGAAGAATTTTGCTTATGTGGAGAGTAGTTAAATTTTCTATGCTTGTAGCTCGGGGTAGTGCTAGGTGCCTGTCCTCGCGGATCGCTGCAACGCTACTTTTGTTTTGCTCTTTTCCTGCATCAAGAATGAAACCAGCATGGGCCCAGAAGGGGCATGTATCGAACTATGGTTCCTTGGTTATATAAGTATGCGTGCTGTTCTCGTGCTGTGTCGTTATTTTGCGCAAAGATAACTTAACTTGGTATGCTTAGGACGTCCTCTTCCTCGCGAAGCGTTTATTTCCTCGCATTCATCTTGCCTCGGTGGCCTGCATTCGCTTGGGAACTGTGAAAAACTCGTTAGGAAGTGCGTTAAAAGATTTACCGTTCATCTTGGCCCTGACCTGGTGCTTTGTGTCACGGTACCCGAGGGGCACGAACTAGGAGAGGCGCGCCAGCCTTTGGGCTCGAATTAGGGTGGATCGCGAGAAGGCATAAAGGAGAAAAAAATGCTCGCGAGGGCGCGCGCCAGCCTTTGGGCTCGAACGAGGGTGGCTCGCGAGAAGGCAGAAAGGAGAAAAAAATGCTCGCGAGGGCACCTGCCTAGCCCCCTCGCGAGGCATGTGATACGTCCATTTTGCATCATGCTTTTATATCGATATTTATTGCATTATGGACTGTTATTTCACTTTATGTCACAATACTTATGGCTATTCTCTCTTATTTTACAAGGTTTACATAAGGAGGGAGAATGCCAGCAGCTGGAATTCTGGGCTGGAAAAGGAGCAAATATTAGAGACCTATTCTGCGCAACTCCAAAAGTCCTGAAACTCCACGGAACGTCTTAAAATAAATAAAGAAAACTCCTCGCCAAAGATGAAGGCCAGGGGGCCCACACCCTGCTCACGAGGGTGGGGGGCGCCCCCCCTAGGGCGCGCCCCCTACCTCGTGGGCCCCCTGGTGGCTCTCCGACGCCCATCTTCTCCTATATGAAGTCTTTCGATGAGAAAAAAATAAGAAGGAACTTTTCAGGACGAGACTCTACCACCACGAGGCGGAACCTTGGTGGATCCAATCTAGAGCTCTGGCAGAGCTGTTCTGCCGGGGAAACTTCCCTCTGGGAGGGGGAAATCATCACCATCGTCATCACCAACGCTCCTCTCACCGGGAGAGGGCAATTGTCGGATTTCGGGTTCCGGCAGACCCTTGAGGTTCGAACACTGCGGTGCGCGCGGAGATCTCTCCCCTACCGATCTACGTCTGATCCTCTCGTGCGATCTAAGATGAGAATGATGAACAACACAAGAGACACGGGGTTTATACTGGTTCGGGCCACCGTTGTGGTGTAATACCCTACTCCAGTGTGTGGTATGGTGGATTGCCTCTGGGGCTGATGATGGACAGTACAAGGGAAGAACAGCCTCGCGAGGGGTGTTCTTGAGGTGGTGCGGTGTGTTCTGCTTAAGTCTCTACTGGGTTCTCCTCCTTCTCCCCTTTTCCTTTGTGGAGGCTAGCTCTATTTATAGAGGCCCTGGGCCTCTCCCCAAATAATGAGCGGGAAGGGCGCCAACACTTGGCCATTTTGAAGGGGAACATATGGTACAAGTTAACCTGACCAAAGGTGGTCTTCGGCTGCCAAAAGCACTGGTGATGACGCTGTCTTGGGCTCCATGGTGACCTCCGTCCGGCCGTCCGGCTGGTCTTGGTCTCGTTGCACCGGAATGGCAACCTTTGCCTGATAGCTTGGCCTGTGCTTGCTCCCTTTGAACCAAAGGGGAAACAAGGACACTGCACAGGCCGGCGCCCGCCTCGCCCGCCTGGTCTCGATCGTCATGGCTTGCGTCATGGGATCCTCGCGAGGTACCCCCGCATTGATCTCTCCGCCTCCTTGCGAGCCTGCCTGATGAGGCTGCCTCTGAGGAAGCTTCCTGTTGTCCGCCCCGCGAGGCTTGGCCCCTCGCGAGGGTCTTGAGCTTGGGCTGATGAAGATGGGCCGCGCTGGGCCCCTGCCTCAGCCATGCCGCAGGCCGCAGGCAGGCAAGTTTGGGGACCCCCGTTCCCAGAACGCCGACAGTAGCCCCCGGGCCCAAGGCGCGCGCGGTCTTGGCTTAGCAGAGAAGAGAAGGGGCAAGCATGAAGCGCCGCAGGCCCAAACAGCCTGTGGCCTTGGGCGCCGCGTGGCGATTGATTGGACGTGGGCGACTGCGCTTCCCCATGACGCCTCGGCGACCGCACGACTTGATAAGTCCCTGCATGCAGAGAAACCGGTCATGATTACCTGCGATCGTGGTGCTCGGCGGTTGGCCGTCTCCGGCTGTAAGTACGGGGCTGGGCGACCCCCTTCGGCCCGTCCCTTCTTGCTGCTCCTTTCCTTCTTCTCGATTACTCGCCGCTCCCATGGCTCCAAAGAGATTCTCGGCCACGAAGAAAGGAAAAGCCCCTCGCGCTGGGCCTGACTCCCCCCGGCCAAGCGTGGCCGAGGCTGCCCTCGCAAGTACACTACGGTCCCCGTGGTGGCCTCCCGCGGCCATGGAGGCGCTTCCCGACGCGATGGTGAGCGCCCGGTTGCCGACGGGGGGCACACCGTGGGTGTGCTCCCCCCTAGACCACTCCTCCGCTCTGCGGAGGTGCTGCCGGAGTTCGTTGTGTGGTCGGTGGACCCATCCAGCACCCGGCTCCAACTCCCACGCTTCTTCGTAGATGAACTGCCGGCCAGCGCTCGGTGCGGCTTCTGGCTCCAGGCAGACGGCTGCTGCAGCAGGGCCTCCTGGGCTTCGCTGGAGGTCTCCGTCTCTGGGAACGGGGCCCTGACGCGCGGCTGGCAAACATTTGCCCACGCGCACGGCCTGGGCCGGTGGTGTACCATGTACTTCAAGTTCGATGGTGACGCCACCCTCTACGTGAGGGTGTTTGGGGAAGATGGTCGCCGTGCCAGGTGCTGCCCTGAAGACGACGACCGTGGCCGCCTGCCCAGCCCCGGCACTGACCAGGATTCGCCAAGTTTCGGTGACTCTCCCTCAGGCAGCAGCTCCTCCAGCGGTGGCCGCGACCAGCCCCCGCGCTGTCGCGCCCGCCTGGGTGAAGGCAGCGGGTCCACCCGCCGCCGCGCCCTGGTACAGCGGGAGGAGGTGTCCGCCTGAACCCCAGGAGCAGCTCGAGCTTTTGCTATAGGTTGGTGTTGGACAGGTCGTGTCCATTTTGTTTCCTTCCTTTCCTGCGTAAGAAGAAGGTAGTACAGGGCCCCGTGGGGGCGTGTTAGAACTGTTGCTGTCAAGTGTCGCGTTGCTTTTGCCATTTTTGCGCTATGTTTCCGTGCTGCGTGTCCATGTGCGGGAGTCATTTGAGCTTGGTGGAGCTTGACGCGGCCCTCGCCTCCGGAGGCCGAGGTATCGCTGTGCGCTCCATGCCCTGCAAGGATTAGTTAGAGGTGTAGCTTACGGTCTTGGTTGTGGGGGTGATCAGCCTAGGTCCTGCACTCGTGTCGCGATACCCGTGGGGCACAGACTGGGAGGGGTGCTCCCGCAGAGGACTCGGGCAGGAAAGCTCCAGACGATCGGGGCAGGAAACACTCGCGAGGGCGCCTGCGACTCCCTCACGAGACTTGTGCGAGAGAAAACGAGGCAAGCAAGTGAGAAAGACAAAGAGTCACAAGCCAGGAACGTTAGCAACTCCAATAAAACTTCAAATGGGAATAAACAAGCCAACTGCAGAAAGCAAATGGGAAAGCCACGTCCGGCACCTATTCTAGTCTTCGACGTCTTCTCACCAGCGCGGAGCTAAGTGCTGCCACTGGGCGTGGGTGGGAGCCCCCGAGGCCCGAGGGCGGCCCTCCGGAGACTCCGGGGCGTGTACAGCCCCACTCATTATTACGTGAGAGTGTCACGGGCGGCGAGCTTCATAGGCGTTTGCCTTCTTCACAGGCACCGGGCCTTTTCCAAAATGCGATAGCTTCACAGGCATTGGTCTTCTTCACACGCACCAGGCCTTTCCCAAAACGCGATAGCTTCACAGGCATTGGCCTTCTTCACAGGCACTGGGCCTTTTCCAAAACGCAGCGGCTTCACAGGCATTCGCCTTCTTCACAGGCACCGTGGCCTTTTCCAAAACGCAGCGGCTTCACAGGCATTCGCCTTCTTCACAGGCACCGGGCCTTTCCCAGGCGCTAGGCCTCGCTCAGGGGTAGAACCTCCGGAGATGTTGAATGTTCCATGTGTTCTGGATGGGTACTCCCTCCGGAGTCTCCAAGCGCGCGGAGCCAGGCCTGGAAACATGAACAACCTTGAACGGGCCCTCCCACATGGAAGAGAGCTTGTGCAGCCCCTCCCTGGAGAGAACCCTTCTGAGAACGAGATCCCCTACCTCAAGGGTCCTGGGGCGGATGTTGCGGCTGTGGTATCGTCGTAGCACCTGTTGATACCTTGCCGCTCACAGTGCGGCTTCCCGACGGCGTTCCTCCCCCAGCACGAGGTCCGTCCCTCGCATGGCATCCTGTTGAGCCTCGTCGAATGCCAGGACCCGTGCAGAGGGACGTCTGACCTCGTGAGGGAGCACAGCCTCCGCTCCGTAGATGAGGAAGAACGGGGTCTCGCCAGTCGGCTTGGTCGCCATCGTGCGGATTGACCATGGCACGTACTGGAGCTCGTCGTGCCAGCCCCTGCCACAGGCCTCCAGCTTCTTCTTGAAGGTCCTGGCCTTGAGGCCCCTCAGGACCTCCGCGTTGGCCCGTTCAGCCTGGCCATTGCTCCGGGGGTGTGCTACCGAAGTGTAGCATATCTGTGTTCCAAGGTTAGCACAGTATGTTTTGAAGAGATACTGGTGAATTGCGAACCGTTGTCAGTGATGACGCGGTTAGGCACCCCAAACCGGCTCACGAGGCCCTTGATGAACTTGACTGCTGAGCCTGCTGGGATTGTGCGGACAGCTTCCACCTCAGCCCACTTGGTGAACTTGTCCATAGCGATGTAGAGGTAGCGATAGCCCCCTGGCACCCGAGGGAACGGGCCCAGAATGTCCAACCCCCAAACTGCGAACGGCCATGAGAGGGGTATGGTCTACAGACCCCCCGTAGGCTGATGGATTTGTTTAGCATGAAACTGGCAGGCCCCGCAAGCCTTCACCAGCTCAACGGCGTCGTTGAGTGCTGTGGGCCAGTAGAACCCGCTGCGGAACGCCTTGCCAACGAGGGTTCGTGACGACGAGTGGTGCCCGCAGTCTCCGCTGTGTATGTCCGCCAGCAGTTCCTTTCCTTGCTCCCTGGAAATGCAACATAGGGACACATCATTTGGCCGCTTCCTGTAGAGCTCGCCATCCTAGATGCAATAAGCCGTGGCCTGCTGTGCCACACGCTCCGCCTCCTCCTCGTTCTCCGGCAGAATCCCTTGCATCAGGTAGTCCTTGAGCTCTGGGATCCAACATCCCTCCTGAGGCTCCAACGCCAGGAGCAGGCGTGCCCCTGAGGTCGGGCCGCAGACCGGAGCTCCTGAGGCAGGCGGCTGAGGAGGCTCCTCCCTTGGTTGCGCCGTGCCCGACAGCGACGGCGCCGCCAAGGGCTTGAAGAGCCGCTCCTCGAAGACGCCAGGTTCCTGCGGCAGCCGCCTAGACGCCCTCTTGGCAATGTCGTCAGCCTCCTGATTGGTGCCGCGAGGCACATGCTGCAGCTCCAGCCCCCAGAATTGTTTCTCCATCCTGCGGACTTCAGCGAGGTAAGCTTCCATGTGCTCGTCCTTCGGCTCGTATATCTTGTTGGAGAAGTTGACGAGGAGCTGTGAATTGCCCTTGATGGTGAGGCGCTTTACCCCTAAGGCGATCGCGGCTTTCAAGCCTGCTATCAGGCCTTCGTACTCTGCTATGTTGTTGGAGACCTTCTCTCCGTGCTGGAAGCAGAGTTGCACGGCGTAATAGAGTTTGTCCTGGGTAGGGGACACAAGCACTGCGCCAGCTCCTGCACCGTGTCGGGAGAACTCCCCATCGAAGTGCATGACCCAGTCGTCCGGTGCTTCACTTCCCGGGGAAAGTGATCGGTCTTCGCCTGCCTTGAGGCCCGGTGCTTCTGCCCATTCTGCCACGAAATCTGCAAGTGTGGCTCCCTTGATAACTCTGGTCGTGCTGAATTCTAGCTGAAATGCCTGTAGCTCAATGTTCCATTCGGCGACTCTTCCAGCCGAGTTGGGGCTCCTGAGCACTCTTTCCAAGGGGTATGCTGAGACGACCTTGATGGGATGTCCTTGGAAGTAGTGGCGCAGCTTGCGCGAGGCCACTAGTAGCGCGAGGAGGAGCTTTTGAGGCATGGGGTACCGCGCCCTCACGTCTCGTAGCACTGTGCTGACGAAATACACGGGGTGCTCGACGAGGTTGAGGGTGCTGGCACTACTTATGCCCTCCAGAGGCCGAGGCGTATCTTGAGACGACGGAGCTCCCAGTGCTTGGTCGCCTGAAGGGGCCTCTCCTGCTCCGGGTGCGTTCTCCTGCTGTGGCTATTCCTTCCCGGCTGTGGTTGCGGCCTTCGCGAGGCCCTCCTGGCTCTGCTTTGCTTCAGTTCAGACGGTCAATGCGGCCTTGGCACAACGCTCCTCCCTGACCGCCACCAGGGCTATGCTGGCGGAGTAGGGGGTGGCCGCAAGGTAGAGCACCAGGGGCTCCCGAGGACGCGGAGCTACCATCACTGGCGGACTGGTAAGGTACCTCTTGAGGTCTTGGAACGCCTTGTCGGCCTCTTTAGTCCATTCGAAGGGGCCCTTTTTCTTCATTAGCTTGAAGAAGGGCAGGGCTCGTTCCCCCAGCTTGGAGATGAAGCGCCCCAACACAGTCACACGCTCGGTGAGCTTCTGCATTTCTCTGAGAGTCCTCGGCGGGCTCATATCTTCGACTGCCTTGACCTTCTCCGGGTTGGCCTCGATGCCCCTGTGGGATATGAGGAAACCCAGGAGCTTGCCCGAGGGGACTCCAAATACGCACTTCTCCGGGTTGAACCATAGGTCCACTTCATTGAGGCTGGCAAAGGTTTCTCCCAGGTCCTGTATCAAGGTTCTTGCCTCACGAGACTTCACCACAATGTCATTGACGTAAGCTTCAGCGTTCCTCCCGACCTGCCGGCCTAAGGCGATGTGCATCAGCCGCTGATAGGTCGCGCTCGCGTTGCGCAGCCCAAACGGCATGCACGTATAGCAGTACTGAACATGCAACTATCCCTGGGTGGTTTTGGTAATTCCTAACAACATAAAGCTCATTGAGCTAACATTATTCGAAGATTAATATTTCAGGAAAAGCTCAATGAATGGCATGGCATGGATGAGGAAAGTGGATCCCTCAAAATTCGAAGGACAAAAAGTTTGGCTCAAGCTTGAAGCTTAAGACTCTACATTTTATATTTTAGTGATCCAAGATCACATTGAGTCTATAGGAAAAGCCAATACTATCAAGGAGGGATGAGGTGTTGCTTAATGGCTTGCTTGCTCAAAATGCTTAGTGATATGCTCCAAAATCCTCAACTACCTTCCCACATCCACATATGACCTAAACCAAAAGTCAAACTCGGCCCCACCGATTCTTTCTATCCGGCGCCACCGAGTTTCAAATGTCATAGCCACTGCCACAAACCCTAGGCAAATCGGTCTCACCGATAGGGATCTCGGTCTCACTGAGATGGGATTGTAATCTCTCTGTTTCCCTTCGTAACATTTCGGTCTTACCGAGATGAGCGATCGGTCCCACCGAGATTGCAATGTAAACTCTCTGTTTCCATTTTGTAACATTTCGGTCTCACCGAGATGAGCGAATCGGTCCCACCGAGTTTACCTGACCAACTCTCTGGTTAGCTTATTACCAAAATCGGTCCCACCGAGTTTGTGTAATCGGTCACACCGAGATTACATTATGCCCTAACCCTAACCATATCGGTCCTACCGAGTTGCATCTCAGTCCCACCGAAAATCCTAACGGTCACTAGGTTTGCTGAATCAGTTCGACCGAGTTTAACCATTCGGTCCCACCGAGTTTGGCAAATTGTGTGTAATGGTTAGATTTTGTGTGGAGGCTATATATACCCCTCCACCCACTCTTCATTCGTGGGGAGAGCCATCAGAACATACCTACACTTCCAATACACATTTTCTGAGAGAGAACCATCTACACTTGTGTTGAGGTCAAGATATTCCATTCCAACCATATGAATCTTGATCTCTAGGCTTCCCCAAGTTGCTTTCCACTCAAATCTTCTTTCCACCAAATCCAAATCCTGTGAGAGAGAGTTGAGTGTTGGGGAGACTATCATTTGAAGCACAAGAGCAAGGAGTTCATCATCAACACACCATTTGTTACTTCTTGGAGAGTGGTGTCTCCTAGATTGTCTAGGTGTCACTTGGGAGCCTTCGACAAGATTGTGGAGTTGAACCAAGGAGTTTGTAAGGGCAAGGAGACCGCCTACTTCGTGAAGATCTACCGCTAGTGAGGCAAGTCCTTCGTGGGCGACGGCCGTGATGGAATAGACAAGGTTGCTTCTTCGTGGACCCTTCATGGGTGGAGCCCTCCGTGGACCCGCGCAACCGTTACCCTCCGTGGGTTGAAGTCTCCATCAACGTGGATGTATGATAGCACCACCTATCGGAACCACGACAAAAACATCCGTGTCTCCAATTGCGTTTGAATCCTCCAAACCCTTCCCTTTATATTTTTGCAAGTTGCATGCTTTACTTTCCGCTGCTCATATACTCTTTTGCATGCTTGCTTGAATTGTGTGGAGATTTCTTGACTTGTGCTAAGATAGCTAAAATCCGCCAAGAACTAAAATTGGGAAAAGGCTAGATTTTTATTTAGTCAAGTTGTCTAATCACCCCCCTCTAGACATACTTTCGATCCTACAAGCAGAGCATCGGGAGCGCGCCCGAACCAATGGGGTTGAAGGGGTGGTCCTCCAAGTCGAAGGTTAGATTGGCCTCGGGCGCCACCCAGCCCGGGGGGCTTCTTGGCGCTTGGAGGCGGTGCTGATCCGGCGGGCGAACGACTTGAAGTGATGACTTGAGGGTGGTTCTTGGGAGCCACCCAGGAGAGCTGCGACGACGGGCGGCGCTGGCGCAGCGAAACGGGCGAGGAAGAGGTCGCGCAGCTCCTCCTAGGAGGTGACAGAGGCCGTCGGCAGGTGGAGGAGCCACGCGCGCGGGATGCCGGTGAGGGCCATGGGTAACCAGTTGGCCATCACCCAATCGTCGCCCCGGCTCCGAGGACGGCCTCCTCGTACGCCAGCAGGAAAATCATCGGGTCTGTCGAGCCATCGTAGCGCGGTGGCATCTCGGACCTGAACTTGCGCGGCCACTGCACTTGCCGCAAGGCGGGGGCCAAGGCCCGGAGCCCCCTAGCCCCAGTATCGGCATCCGTTGCTGGAGCGGGCGGCGCGTTGTCCGCCATGAGGGCGGGATGTGATGTCGGGGGAGAGCGGGTCGTCAGGAGGGAGGACTCCGGTGCACCCCTACCTGGCGCGCCAAATGTTGGATTCCGGGTTCCGGCAGACCTTGAGGTTCGAACACTGGGGTGCGCGCGGAGATCTCTCCCCTATCGATCTGCGTCTGATCCTCTCGTGCGAACTAAGATGAAAATGATGAACAACACAAAAGACACGGGGTTTATACTGGTTCGGGCCACCGTTGTGGTGTAATACCCTACTCCAGTGTGTGGTATGGTGGACAGTACAAGGGAAGAACGGCCTCGCGAGGGGTGTTCTTGAGCTGGTGCGGTGTGTTCTGCTTAGTCTCTACTCGGTTCTCCTCCTTCTCCCCTTTTCCTTTGTGGAGGCTAGCTCTATTTATAGAGGCCCTGGGCCTCTCCCCAAATAATGAGCGGGAAGGGCGCCAACACTTGGCCATTTTGAAGGGGAACATATGGTACAAGTTATCCTGACCAAAGGTGGTCTTCGGCTGCCAAAAGCACTGGTGATGATGCCGTCTTGGGCTCCATGGTGACCTCCGTCCGGCCGTCTGGCTGGTCTTGGTCTCGTTGCACCGGAATGGCAACCTTTGCCTGATACCTTGGCCTGTGCTTGCTCCCTTTGCACAAAAGGGGAAACAAGGACACTACACAGGCCGACGCCCGCCTGGCGCCCGCCTGGTCTCGATCGTCATGGCTTGCGTCATGGGATCCTCGCGAGGTACCCCCGCATTGATCTCTCCGCCTCCTCGTGAGCCTGCCTAATGAGGCTGCCTCTAAGGAAGCTTCATGTCGTCCGCCCCACGAGGCTTGGCCCCTCGCGAGGGTTTGGAGCTTGGGCTGATGAAGATGGGCCGCGCTGGGCCCCTGCCTAATCCATGCCGCAGGCAGGCAAGTCTGGGGACCCCCGTTCCCAGAACGCCGACAGGCAATCTCCATCAACATCTTCACCAGCACCATCTCATCTCCAAACCCTAGTTCATCTCTTGTATCCAATTCTTGTCTCAAAGTCTGGGATTGGTGCTAGTAGGTTGCTAGTAGTGTTGATTACTCCTTGTAGTTGATGCTAGTTGGTTTAATTGGTGGAAGATCATATGTTCAGATCCTATATGCATATTATTACCCCTCTGATTATGAACATGAATATGCTTTGTGAGTAAGTACGTTCGTTCCTGAGGACAAGGGAGAAGTCTTGCTATGAGTAGTCATGTGAATTTGGTATTCGTTTGATATTTTTGGTAAGATGTATGTTGTCTAGCCTCTAGTGGTGTTATGTGAACGTCGACTACATAACACTTCACCATTATTTGGGCCTAGAGGAAGGCATTGGGAAGTAATAAGTAGATGATGGGTTGCTAGAGTGGCAGAAGCTTAAACCCTAGTTTATGCGTTGCTTTGTAAGGGGCTGATTTGGATCCATATGTTTCATGCTATGGTTAGGTTTACCTTAATACTTTTGTTGTAGTTGCGGATGCTTGTAATAGAGGTTAATCATAAGTGGGATGCTTGTTCAAGTAAGAACAATACCCAAGCACCGGTCCACCCACATATCAAATTATCAAAGTATCGAACGCGAATCATATGAACGTGATGAAAACTAGCTTGACGATATTCCAATGTGTCCTCGGGAGCGCTTTTCCTATTATAAGAGTTTGTTCCGGCTTGTCCTTTGCTACAAAAAGGATTGTGCCACCTTGCTGCACTTTATTTACTTTTGTTACTTGTTGCTCGTTACAATTTATCCTATCACAAAACTACCTGTACCACTTATTTCAGTACTTGCAGAGAATACCTTGCTGAAAACCGCTTATCATTTCCTTCTGCTCCTTGTTGGGTTCGACACTCTTACTTATCGAAAGGACTACGATAGATCCCCTATACTTGTGGGTCATCAAGACTCTTTTCTGGCGCCGTTGCTGGGGAGTGTAGCGCCTTTGGTAGGTGGAATTTGGTAAGGAAAAATTTATATAGTGTGCTGAAATTTACTGTCACTTGTTACTATGGAAAGTAATTCTCTGAGGGGCTTGTTCGGGGTATCTTCACCCCGTCCAGTAGAGCAAAGAGTTGCTCCTCAACCTACTGAACCTATTGAAAATGAAACTCCTTTTGAATTTCCTTCGAGTATGATGGAAAAACTGCTAGATAACCCTTTTACAGGAGATGGAACAAAGCATCCTGATGAGCACTTAATATATGTGGATGAAGTTTGTGGATTATTTAAGCTTGCAGGTATACCCGATGATGTTGCTAAGAAGAAGGTCTTCCCTTTATCTTTGAAGGGAGACGCATTGATATGGTATATGCTATGTGATGATATGAGATCATGGGACTATAAAAGATTGAGGCTGGAATTTCATCAAAAGTATTACCCTATGCATCTTGTTCATCGTGATCGCAATTATATATATAATTTCTGGCCTCGTGAAGGAGAAAGCATCGCTCAAGCTTGGGGGAGGCTTAAATCAATGTTATATTCATGCCCCAATCATGAGCTCCCGAGAGAAATAATTATGCAAAGTTTTTATGCTCGGCTTTCTCATAATAATCAAACCATGCTCGATACTTCTTGTGCTGGCTCTTTTATGATGAAGACTATTGAATTCAGATGGAATTTATTGGATAGAATTAAACGCAACTCTGAAGATTGTGACCTCGACGAAGGTAAGGAGTCAGGTATGACACCTAAGTTTGATTGTGTTAAATCTTTTATGGATATCGATATTTTCCGTAAGTTTAGCACTAAATATGGACTTGACTCTGAGATAGTAGCTTCTTTCTGTGAATCTTTTGCTACTTATGTTGATCTCCCTAAGGAGAAGTGGTTTAAATATCATCCTCCCATAGAAGTAAAAGTAGCTGCACCTATTAAAGTTGAAGAAAAGACTGTCACTTATAATGATCCTGTTGTTCCTACTTCTTATATTGAGAAACCACCTTTCCCTGTTAGAATAAAGGATCATGCTAAAGCTTCAACTGTTGTTCGTAAAAGCAATATTATAACTTATACACCTCCTGAGCAAGTTAAAGTAGAACCTAATATTGCTATTGTTAAAGATCTCTTGTGTGATAATATTGATGGACATGTTATTCAGTTCGAAGGTGAAACTGCTAGAATTGCTAAACCTTGTGATAAAGATAAACATAGACCTGTGGTAGGCGTGCCTGTTATTTCTGTTAAAATAGGAGATCATTGTTATCATGGCTTATGTGATATGGGTGCTGGTGCTAGTGTTATACCGCATACTTTATACGAAGAAATTAAGAATGAAATTGCACCTGCTGAGTTAGAAGGTATTGATGTCACAATTAAACTTGCCAATAGAGATACTATTTCACCAATTGGAATTGTTAGAGATGTTGAAGTCTTGTGTGGGAAAACTAAATATCCCGCTGATTTTCTTGTTCTTACTTCTCCGCAAGATAGCTTTTGTCCCATTATATTTGGTAGACCCTTCTTAAATACTGTCAATGCTACCATAGATTGCAAAAAGAATGTTGTTACTGTTGGCTTGGATGATATGGTTCATGAGTTTAATTTCTCTAAATTTAGTAAACAACATCGTGAGGAAGAATTACCTAGTAAGGATGAAATTATTGGTCTTGCTTCTATTGTCGTACCTCCTAATGATCCTTTAGAACACTATTTGCTAGACCATGAAAATGGTATGTTCATGAATGAAAGAAGGGAAATAGATGAAGTATTCTTTAAACAGGAACCTATTCTGCATCACAACTTGCCTGTTGAAATCTTAGGGGATCCTCCTCCACCCAAGGGTGATCCCGTGTTTGAGCTTAAACCTTTGCCTGATAATCTTAAATATGCTTATCTTGATGATAAGAAGATATATCCTGTTATTATTAGTGCTAACCTTTCAGAGCATGAAGAAGAAAGATTATTGAAAACTCTGAAGAAGCATCGTGCTGCTATTGGATATACTCTTGATGATCTTAAGGGCATTAGTCCCACTCTATGTCAACATAAAATAAATCTGGAAGCAGATGCCAAACCAGTTCGTGATCCTCAACAACGTCTGAATCCTAAAATGAAAGAAGTGGTAAGAAAAGAAATACTAAAGCTTCTGGAGGCAGGTATAATCTATCTCGTTGCTGATAGTGAGTGGGTAAGTCCTGTCCATTGTGTCCCTAAGAAGGGAGGTATTACTGTTGTCCCTAATGATAAAGATGAATTGATTTTATAAAGAATTATCACATGTTATAGGATGGTAATTGATTTCCGCAAATTAAATAAAGCTACTAAAAAGATCATTACCCCTTACCTTTTATTGATCAAATGCTAGAAAGATTATGCAAACATACACACTATTGCTTTCTACATGGTTATTCTGGTTTCTCTCAAATACCTGTGTTGGCTAGAGATCAATCAAATACTACTTTTACATGCCCTTTTGATACTTTTGCTTATAGACGTATGCCTTTTGGTTTATGTAATGCACCTGCTACCTTTCAAAGATGCATGATGGCTATATTCCCTGACTTTTGTGAAAAGATTTGTGAGGTTTTCATGGACGACTTTTCCATCTGTGGTTCCTCTTTTGATGATTGCTTGAGCAATCTTGATCGAGTTTTGCAGAGATGTGAAGAAACTAATCTTGTCTTGAATTGGGAAAAGTGCCACTTTATGGTTAATAAAGGTATTGTCTTGGGGCACAAAGTTTTTGAAAGAGGTATTGAACTTGATAAAGCCAAGGTTGATGCTATTGAAAAGATGCCATATCCCAATGATATCAAAGGTATAAGAAGTTTCCTTGGTCACGCTGGATTTTATAGGAGGTTCATTAAGGACTTCTCAAAAATTTCTCGGCCTCTCACTAATTTATTGCAAAAAGATATACCATTTTTCTTTGATGATGATTGTGTAGAAGCATTTGAAATACTTAAGAAAGCATTAGTCACTGCACCTATTGTTCAGCCACCTAATTGGAACCTACCCTTTGAATTATGTGTGATGCTAGTGATTATGTTGTAGGTGTTGTTCTAGGGCAAAGAGTTGATAAGAAATTTAATGTTATCCATTATGCTAGTAAGACTCTAGACAATGCTCAAAGAAATTATGCTACTACTGAAAAAGAACTCTTAGCAGTTGTATTTGCTTGTGATAAGTTCAGATCTTATATTGTTGATTCTAAAGTAACTATTCAAACTGATCATGCTGCTATTAAATATTTTATGGAAAAGAAAGATACTAAACCTAGACTTATTAGATGGGTTCTCTTGCTACAAGAATTTGATTTGCATATTGTTTATAGAAAGGGAGCTGAGAACCCCGTTGCAGACAACTTGTCTAGGTTAAAAAATATTCTTGATGACCCACTACCTATTAATGATAGTTTTCCTGATGAACAATTAAATGTTATAAGTCTTCTCATAGTACTCCATGGTATGCTGATTATGCTAATTATATTGTTGCTAAGTTTATACCACCTAGCTTCACATACCAACAAAAGAAAAAGTTCTTCTATGATTTGAGACATTACTTTTGGGATGACCCACATCTTTATAAAGAAGGAGTAGATGGTGTTATTAGACATTGTGTACCTGAGCATGAACAGGAACAGATCCTTCGCAAGTGTCATTCCGAGTCTTATGGAGGACACCACGCTGGAGATAGAACTGCACATAAGGTATTGCAATCTGGTTTTTATTGGCCTACTCTCTTTAAGGATGCCCGTAAGTTTGTCTTGTCTTGTGATGAATGTCAAAGAATTGGTAATATTAGTAGACGTCAAGAAATGCCTATGAATTATTCTCTTGTTATTGAACCGTTTGATGTTTGGGGCTTTGATTATATGGGACCTTTTCCTGCCTCTAATGGATACACACATATTCTAGTTGCTATTGATTACGTTACTAAGTGGGTAGAAGCTATTCCAACTAGTAGTGTTGATCATAACACTTCTATTAAAATGCTTAAAGAAGTTATTTTTCCGAGGTTTGGAGTCCCTAGATATTTAATGACTGATGGTGGTTCACACTTTATTCACGGTGCTTTCCGTAAAATGCTTGCTAAATATGATGTTAATCATAGAATTGCATCTCCTTATCACCCACAGTCTAGTGGTCAAGTAGAGTTGAGTAATAGAGAGATCAAATTAATTTTGCAAAAGATTGTTAATAGGTCTATAAAGAATTGGTTCAAGAAACTTGATGATGCATTATGGGCTTATAGAACTGCATATAAAAATCCTATGGGTATGTCTCCGTATAAAATGGTTTATGGAAAAGCATGTCACTTACCTCTCGAACTAGAACATAAGGCATATTGGGCTATTAAAGAGCTCAACTATGATTTTAAACTTGCCGGTGACAAGAGGTTATTTGATATTAGCTCACTTGATGAATGGAGAACCCAAGCTTATGAAAATGCCAAGTTGTTTAAAGAAAAAGTTAAAAGATGGCATGACAAAAGGATACAAAAGCATGAGTTTAATGTAGGTGATTATGTATTGCTATAAAACTCTCGTTTAAGATTTTTTCCAGGAAAACTTCTCTCTAAATGGGAGGGCCCCTATGTTATCGAAGAGGTCTATCATTCCGGTGCCATAAAGATCAACAACTTCGAGGGCGCAAATCCGAAGGTGGTAAATGGTCAAAGAATTAAACATTATATCTCAGGTAATCCCATAAATGTTGAAACCAATATTATTGAAACTGTAACCCCGGAGGAATACATAAGGGACACTTTCCGGAATGTTTCAGACTCCAAAAAGGAATAGGTATGTGGTACGGTAAGTAAACTGACTCCAAAACAATTTTAAGGCAATATTTCTTTGTTTTGAAATATTTAGAAAAATAGAAAAATAATTAGCAGTCTGGGAAGGACACGAGGGCCCCACGAGGGTGGTGGGCGCGCCCTACCCCCCTGGGCCCGCCCCCTACCTCGTGTGCCTTCCGGACTACGTTTTCTTGCACGTTACGTATTTTGGTCGGTAAAATTTCGTTATATAATCTCCCATGGGTTTTGACTCCCGTATCACGCAAATTTTCTTTTTTTTTTCGAGCTGTTGCTGCTGCAGATTAGAGCAAGATGTCTTCTCAAGAGTCAATCGGGGAGAGCTGGGTATCTAATCCGGCACCGGAACCAAGGGCAAACAGCGACGCTGACCACTTCGGGCCAGCAATGGAGGAGGAGATGGAGGCTAACTTGATGAGAGTAGATGCTATGGAGGATCAAGAAGTCACCTCTCGCCTCCGAGCTGGGTTCACGATGGGGGAACTACAGAGCTCAGCTATTCCAAACTCGGTTATCCCTTCTAATGTTAGATTTCTTACCTATGAAAATATGAAGAGGAGTGTCAATTGTTCTCCCGCAGCTATGCAACACCCTTGGGTGCAAGGAGCTTTAGATGTCATAGGAAAGCTTCGTAAGGAAATAATGGACCTCAAGCATCAAGTCAATAAGCTCGAGGAGGAGAACCGTATCCTGAGAGGAATAATCGCCAAGAATATTACACCAACAACAAAGAAGGAGACATGATCACTTGGGTATGGGCACTCCCCTTGGCAACTACCAAGCTTGGGGGAGGTGTCCCTGTATCGTATCACAATCACAACTCCTATCTTTACTGTTTTTCTTAGTTCGATCCTATTAGTAGTATCTTGATCTAGTAGAATAAAGTTTATGGCATGATCTAGTTTTGAGTTTTGCTTTATGATCTCTCTATGTAATCGAGTCAGTGAGCTATATATAATAAAGATTAGTGTTGAGTCAAGGGCTTGATTATTTTTCCATGATCTTGGGTGAATAAAAGAAAAGAGAAAAAGAATAAAAAGAAACAAAGAGTTAATATTGATCTTATTGAGAGTAATGACTTCACATAAAAAGAGTATGATGATTAAAAGTTGTTGGGAGTTGGCAAACATAGCTTTGGTCATTGTTGCAATTAATAGGAAGTAATAAGAAAATAGAGGTTTTCACATATAGATATATTATCATTGACATCTTTTATGATTGAGAGCACTCATTAAAATATGACATGCTAAAGAGTTGATGTTGGACAAGGAAGACAACGTAATGAGTTATGTCTTTCTTATATCTGAGATAAAGTATGTTGTCATGGATCCTCTAACTTGTTGAGCTTGCCTTTCCCCCTCATGCTAGCCAAATTCTCAGCACTAAGTAGAAATACTACTTGTGCTTCCAAAATCCCTAAACCAGTTTTGCCATGAGAGTCCACCATATCTACCTATGGATTGAGTAAGATTCTTCAAGTAAGTTGTCATCGGTGCAAAGCAATAAAAATTTCTCTAAATATGTATGATTGATTGGTGTGGGAGAAATAAGCTTTATACGATCTTGTGATGTGGAAGTAATAAAAGCGACAGACTGCATAATAAAGGTTCATATCACAAAGGGCAATATAAAGTGACGTTCTTTCGCATTGAGATTTTATGCATCCAACCATAAAAGCGCATGGCAACCTCTGCTTCCCTCTGCGAAGGGCCTATCCTTTATTATTATCTTCTACCTTATGCAAGAGTCATGGTGATCTTCACCTTTTCTTTTTCATTTTATCCTTTGACAAGCTCAGCATGTTGGAAAGAACATGATATATATATATATATAATTGGATGTAGGGGAGCATGAACCATTATTGTTGACATTACCCTTGAGGTAAAAAGTTGTGGGGCAAAACTATAAGTCCCTATCTTTCTCTGTGTCCGATTAAAACTCCGTAACCACAAGTATCGCGTGAGTGTTAGCAATTATGGAGGACTAAATGATAGTTGAGTATGTGGACTTGCTTTTTAGCTCTGACATAGACTCTTTCCGATGTTATAATAAATTGCAATTGCTTCAATGACTGAGATTATAGTTTGTCGGAGCCCAATAAGGTTTATGATTTATACTTTTGCATTGTGAATAGATCATCACTTGAACATAAGTAATCATATGACAAAAATCTATATATGTTGCTGTTATGAGAATAATCATGATGCCTTCATGTCCGTATTTTATTTTTATCGACGCCTCTACCTCTATACATGAGGGCATATTTATTGTTATCGGCTTTTCGCTTGAGGACAAGCGAGGCCTAAGCTTGGGGGAATTGATACGTCCATTTTGCATCATGCTTTTATATCGATATTTATTGCATTATGGACTATTATTTCACTTTATATCACAATACTTATGGCTATTCTCTCTTATTTTGCAAGGTTTACATAAGGAGGGAGAATGCCGGCAGCTGGGATTCTGGGTTAGAAAAGGAGCAAATATTAGAGACCTATTCTACGCAACTCCAAAAGTCATGAAACTCCACGGAACGTCTTAAAATAAACAAAGAAAAATCCTCGCCAAAGATGAAGGCCAGGGGGCCCACACCTTGCTCACGAGGGTGGGGGGCACGCCCCCTACCTCGTGGGCCCCCTGGTGGCTCTCCGACGCCCATCTTCTCCTATATGAAGTCTTTCGATGAGAAAAAAATAGGAAGGAACTTTTCGGGACGAGACTCCGCCGCCACGAGGCGGAACCTTGGCGGATCCAATCTAGAGCTCCGGCAGAGCTGTTCTACCGGGGATACTTTCCTCCGGGAGGGGGAAATCATCACCATCGTCATCACCAACGCTCCTCTCATTGGGAGAGGACAATCTCCATCAACATCTTCACCAGCACCATCTCATCTCCAAACCCTAGTTCATCTCTTGTATCCAATTCTTGTCTCAAAGTCCGGGATTGGTGCTAGTAGGTTGCTAGTAGTGTTGATTACTCCTTGTAGTTGATGCTAGTTGGTTTAATTGGTGGAAGATCATATGTTCAGATCCTATATGCATATTATTACCCCTCTGATTATGAACATGAATATGCTTTGTGAGTAATTACGTTCGTTCCTGAGGACAAGGGAGAAGTCTTGCTATGAGTAGTCATGTGAATTTGGTATTCGTTTGATATTTTTGGTAAGATGTATGTTGTCTAGCCTCTAGTGGTGTTATGTGAACGTCGACTACATAACACTTCACCATTATTTGGGCCTAGAGGAAGGCATTGGGAAGTAATAAGTACATGATGGGTTGCTAGAGTGACAGAAGCTTAAACCCTAGTTTATGCGTTGCTTCGTAAGGGGCTGATTTGGATCCATATGTTTCATGCTATGGTTAGGTTTACCTTAATACTTTTGTTGTAGTTGCGGATGCTTGCAATAGAGGTTAATCATAAGTGGGATGCTTGTTCAAGTAAGAACAACACCCAAGCACCGGTCCACCCACATATCAAATTATCAAAGTATCGAACGCGAATCATATGAACGTGATGAAAACTAGCTTGACGATATTCCCATGTGTCCTCGGGAGCGCTTTTCCTATTATAAGAGTTTGTTCCGGCTTGTCCTTTTCTACAAAAGGATTGGTCCACTTTGCTGCACTTTATTTACTTTTGTTACTTGTTTCTCGTTACAATCTATCTTATCACAAGACTATCTGTTACCACTTATTTCAGTACTTGCAGAGAATACCTTGCTGAAAACCACTTATCATTTCCTTATGCTCCTCGTTGGGTTCGACACTCTTACTTATCAAAAGGACTACGATAGATCCCCTATACTTGTGGGTCATCAGCATGCGAGAGAGAGAACATGAGCAAATTTGAGGCGAAAAAGTGTAGTGAGAGGCGAGGGAATGAAATCGGTAAGGAATGCCAAAGGCAAACTTCGATTGAGGAAAAACGAGTCAACTACGGAAAGCAAATGAAAAGCCGTGTCCAGCACCTAATCTAGTCTTCAAGTCTTCTCACCAGCGCGGAGCTAAGTGCTAGCCACTAGGCGTGGGAGGGAGCCCCAGGGCCTGAGGCCGGCACTCTTGAGACTCCGGGGCATGTACAACCCCACTCATTATTACGTGAGAGTGTCACGGGTGGCGATTCTTCATAGGCACCGGGCCTTCTTCACAGGTTCTGGGCCTTTCTTCTCAGTCTCTGGGCCTTGCTTCTCAGGCTCTAGGCCTTGCTTCTCAGGCTCTGGGCCTTGCTTCTCAGGCTCTGGGCCTTGCTTCTTAGGCTCTGGGCCTTGCTTCATGGATAGAACTTCTAGAGGTGCTGGATGTTCTAGGCATTCTGGATAGGTACCCCGTCCTGTGTCTCCAGGCGCGCTGCACCCGGCATGGAGACATGGACGACCCTGAACGGGCCCTCCCACATGGGCGAGAGCTTGTGCAGCCCTTCCCTGGAGAGGACCTGCCTCAGGACGAGGTCGCCCACTTCGAGCGTCCTGGAGCGGATGTTGCGGCAGTGGTATCGCCGCAGCGCTTGTTGGTACGTTGCTGCCCTCAACGTGGCTTCGCGACGGCGTTCCTCCCCCAGCACGAGATCCATCCCCCGCATGACGTCCTTCTGCGTTTTGTCGAACGCTAGGACCCGTGCGGAGTGATGCTTGACCTCGTGAGAGAGGACTGCTTCAGCTCCGTAGACGAGGAAGAATGGAGTCACGCCCGTTGGCATGGTGGCGGTGGTTCGGATGGACCACAACACGGAGTGGAGCTCGTCGTGCCAGCCCCTGCCGCAGGCCTCCAGCTTCTTCTTGAAGGTCCTGGTCTTGAGGCCCCTCAGGACCTCCGCGTTAGCGCGCTCGGCCTGACCGTTACTCCTGGGGTGGGCCACCGAAGCGTAGGAGATCTGCCTTCCAAGGTCAGCACAATAGGTTTTGAAGAGGTTGCTAGTAAACTGCGAACCGTTATCTGTGATGATGCGGTTGGGGACCCCGAAACGGCTCACGAGGCCCTTGATGATCTTGACAGCAGAGCCGGCTAGAATGGTACGGACGGCTTCCACTTCCGCCCACATGGTGAACTTGTCGATGGCGATGTAGAGATAGCGGTAGCCCCCTGGAGCCCGGGAAAACGGGCCTAGGATGTCTAGCCCCCAGACCGCAAATAGCCATGTGAGCGAGATGGTTTGGAGGCCCTGAGCAGGCTGATGGCTTTGCTTGGCGTGGAATTGGCAAGCTTCATAGGACTTCACCAGCTCGGCCGCGTCGTTGAGTGCTGTAGGCCAATAGAACCCACTGCGGAACACCTTGCCGACGAGGGTCCGTGACGACGAGTGGTGCCCGCAATAACCGCCGTGTATGTCAATCAGCAACTCCCTTCCTTGATCGCTGGAGATGCAGCGCAGTGTGACATCGTTCAATCGTCTCCTGTATAACTCGCCGTCTTGGATACAGTATGCCGTGGCCTGCCGGGCCACGCGCCCTGCATCCTCTTCCTTCTCCGGTAGCGTCCCGTGCATCAGGTACTCCTTGAATTCCTTGATCCAGCACTCCTCCCGGGGCTTGAGCGCCAAGAGCAGCCGAGCTCCTGAGGTGGGGCCACAGGCTGGGGCTCCCGTGGCCGGGGGCTGCGGGAGTTCCTGACGAGGTTGGGTCATGCTTGAAAGAGGTGGCGAAGCTGATGGTTTGAAGAGCCGCTCTTCGAAGACGTTGGGTTCTTGCGGGTGCTGCTTGGATGCTCTCCTGGCGATGTCATCGGCTTCCTTGTTGGTGACCCAGGGCACGTGCTGCAGCTCCAGGCTCGAGAACTATTTTCCATCTTGCACACCTCTGTGAGGTAGGCCTCCATGTGCTCGTCCTTCGGCTCATACACCTCGTTGGAATAGTTGACGAGGAGCTGCGAGTCACCTTTGACGATGAGGCGCTTCACCCCTAGAGCCGCCGCGGCCCTCAGGCCAACTATGAGGCCTTCGTATTCTACGATGTTGTTGGAGACCTTCTCGTCGTGCTGAAAACAGAGTTGCACAGCGTAGTAGAGCTTGTCTTGAGTGGGCGAGATGAGCACTGCTCCAGCCCCCGCTCCCTGATGCGCGAAGGCGCCATCGAAATACATGACCCAGCCATCTGGTGCCTCGCTTCCTGGGGAAGTGGACCGGTCTTCTCCTTCCTTGAGAGCCGGGGCATCCATCCATTCTGCCACAAAATCGGCGAGCGCGGCTCCCTTGATGACCCTGGTAGTGCTGAACTCCAACTGGAATGCTTGCAACTCGATGTTCCACTCAGCGACCCTTCCTGCTGTGTTAGGGCTATTGAGCACCCTCTCCAATGGGTAGGCTAAGACGACCTTGATGGGGTGGCCCTGGAAGTAGTGCCGCAGCTTGCGCGAGGCCACCAAGAGTGTGAGGAGGAGCTTTTGCGGCATGGGGTAGCGCGCCCTCGCATCCCGCAATACGGTGCTGACGAAGTACACCGAGTGCTCGACGAGGGCTGACACACTATCGAGGCTCGCGTCCCACGGAGATCATGGCATATCCTGAGGTGGTGGGTTTCCCGAGACCTGGCCATCCTCTAGAGCTTCTATGATGTTGTCCTGTTGAGCTTGGTCTTCCACCGCTGATGGCTTTGCCGCGCCTTCCTGACCCCGCGCTGCATCAGCTCTGGCTTGGCGCGACACACCTTTGCCTTGGCGCTCCTCCTGAACTGCCTCTAGCACCGTGCTGGCGGAGTACGGGGTGGCGGCAAGGTAGAGCACTAGAGGCTCGAGAGGCCGCGGTGCCACCATCACTAGGGGCTGGTGATGTATTTCTTGAGGTCTTGGAAGGCCCGGTCGGCCTCCGGGGTCCACTCGAATGGCCCTTCTTCTTCATGAGCTTAAATAAGGGTAAGGTGCACTCGCCTAGCTTGGAGATGAAATGCCCTAACGCAGTCACCCGCCCTGCTAGCTTTTGTATTTCCTTGAGGGTCTATGGTGGGCTCATGTCTTCGATGGCCTTGATCTTCTTCGGGTTCGCCTCGATCCCTCTGTGGGATACAAGGAACCTTAGTAGCTTGCCGGAGGGGACGCCAAACACGCACTTCTCCGGGTTAAGCCTCAAGTTCACTTGGCGCAAGCTCTCGAAGGTCTCCTCCAAGTCTTGAATCAATGTCCTTGCCTCGCGAGATTTGACCACTATGTCATCAACGTAGGCCTCTGTGTTTCTGCCGAGCTGCCGCCCCAAGGCGATTTGCATCAACCATTGAAAGGCCACGCCCACGTTGCGCAGCCCGAAGGGCATGCAGGTGTATCAGTACATCCCGCATGGTGTCAGGAAGGCTTTCTTCTCCACATCCTCCACTGCCATCTTGATTTGATGGTATCCTGAGAATGCATCCAGGAAAAATAGCAAGTTGCACTCGACGGTGAAGTCGACGATTTGGTCGATGCGTGGAAGCGGGAATGGATCCTGGGGGCACGCTTTGTTAAGGTTTGTGAAGTCGACGCACATCTGCTCCTTCCCGCCCTTCTTCGGTACTACGACGGGGTTCGCCAGCCATCCGGGGTATCTAACTTCTCGGATGGTACCCGCCGCCTCCAGCTTGCGTGTCTCTTGGACGATGAAGGCCTACTTCTCTGTGGACTGCCGTCTTGCTCGCTGCTTCACGGGGCGTACATTGGGGCACACCCTCAGATGATGCTGGATTACCTCTCTCGGGACCCCTACCAGCTGATTGGGCCCCCACGCGAATATCTCCTTGTTCACGCGCAAAAACCTCACCAAAGCTTCTTCTTGTCCTGGATCAAGGCCGGTTCCTATGGTGAAGGTGGCTCTTGAAGACCCGTCCTCGTTGACCGGCACCTGCTTGGTCTCTACCTTTTCTTGACTGAATAGTTGCTTTTTCTTGGTGGGCGCGGTTTCCTTGGCCTCAGGTGTAACGACGCCGGCTAGCTGTGTTGCTGCCGCGGTCTTGAAGGCGAGCCTGAGCGCCGCCACGGCCTCCTTGGCGTCCCCCTTGATGGTGAGGACGCCCTTGCTCCCTGGCATCTTCATGAGGTTATAGGCCGGGTGAGTCATCGCCATGAACTGAGCGAGAGCCGGGTACCCGAGGATGGCATTGTACGGGAGACCGATGCGGGCGATGTCAAAGTCCACCAGCTCGGTGCGATAGTTATCTCGTGTGCCAAAGGTGACAGGGAGGCGGATCTGCCCCAGAGGGTGAGCAGCTCCACCACCCACTCCTGTGAAGGGCTTGCTGAGGCCGAGCCGTTCGAGCGGCACATGAAGAAGGTTGAAGGCTTCCACGGGGAGCAGGTTGCGGCCGGTGCCGCCGTCGACGAGGGTCTTGATGACGGCCACGTTGCAGATGGTGGGTGTGCAGAGCATCGGGAGCATCCGGGAGCCCGCGATGGAGCCGGGGTGGTCTTGCGAGTCGAAGGTGAGGTCGGCCTCCGGCGTAGCCCAACCCGGTGGAGCCCCCGGGCGCTTGCAGGCTGCCCCAATCTGACAGAAGAAAGGCTTGACGTGACGATCTGAAGGAGGTTCTTGGGAGCCGCCCAGCAGTGCCGCGACTGCGTGGTGTGCCGGCGCCGCGTAGCGCACAGCGAAGAGGTCGTGGAGTTCCCCCCAGGACGCCAGCGTGGATCCCGGGAGGTTGAGCAGCCAGTCACGCGGCTCGCCGGTGAGGGCCAGGGGGAACAAGTTTGCCATGATCTTGTCGTCCCCTCCGGCTTCGAGGACGGCCTCCTCGTACGCTAGCAGGAACGGCGCTGAGTCTGCCGCGCCATCGTAACGTGGTGGCATCTCCGGCCTAAACTTGGCCGGCCACTGCACTCGCCGCAGAGCGGGGGCCAGGGCTTGGTACCCAGACTCCTAGCTGCTGGTGTTGGCTGCAAAGGTTGGTGGTGGGGCACCTGCCATGGGAGCAGTACAAGGGAAGACAAGATCATGGCCACCTCACTAAGATCTCGCGGACGAACTCGACGAACTCGCAACACAGAAAGACACAAGATTTATACTGGTTCGGGCCACTATTGTGGTGTAATACCCTACTCCAGTGTGGTGGTGGATTGCCTCTAGGGCTGGTGATGAACAGTACAAGGGAAGAACGGCCTCCTGAGGTTGAGGTGTTCTAGTGAGTAGGCTCTCGGTCGGGTTGGATCAAGCTAGGATCCGATGCCTCTACTATGGTGGCTAGCTCTACATATATAGGCCCTGGTCCTCTTCCAAAATATCGAGCGGGAAGGGAGCTGATACGTCTCCAACATATCTACTTTTTCCAACACTTTTGCCCTTGTTTTGGACTCTAACTTGCATGATTTGAATGGAACTAACCCGGACCGACGCTGTTTTCAGCAGAATTACCATGGTGTTATTTATGTGCAGAAACAAACGTTCTCGGAATGACCTGAAACTTCACAGAGCAACTTTTTGTAAAATATAAAAAATACCTGCAAAAGATGAAGGCCAGGGGGCCCACCACCTCTCCACGAGGGTGGGGGCGCGCCTGCCCCCCTAGGGCGCCCCCTACCTCATGGGCCCCCTGGTGCCTCTCCGACTCCAACTCCAACTCTATATATTGTGTTTCAGGAGAGAAAAATCAGAGAGAAGAATTCATCGCGTTTTATGATACGGAGCCGCCGCCAAGCCCTAAAACCTCTCGGGAGGGCTGATCTGGAGTCCGTTCAGGGCTCCGGAGAGGGGAATCCGTCGCCATCGTCATCATCAACCATCCTCCATCACCAATTTCATGATGCTCACCGCCGTGCGTGAGTAATTCCATCATAGGCTTGCTGGACGGTGATGGGTTGGATGGGATCTATCATGTAATCGAGTTAGTTTTGTTAGGGTTTGATCCCTAGTGTCCACTATGTTCGGAGATTGCTGTTGCTATGACTTTGCTATGCTTAATGCTTGTCACTAGGGCCCGAGTGCCATGATTTCAGATCTGAACCTATTATGTTTTCATCAATATATGAGTGTTCTTGATCCTATCTTGCAAGTCTATAGTCACCTATTATGTGTTATGGTCCGTTAACCCTGAAGTGACAATAATCGGGATACTTACCGGTGATGACCGTAGTTTGAGGAGGTCATGTATTCACTATGTGCTAATGCTTTGTTCCGGTACTCTATTAAAAAGGAGGCCTTAATATCCCTTAGTTTCCGTAAGGACCCCGCTGCCACGGGAGGGTAAGACAAAAGATGTCATGCAAGTTCTTTTCCATAAGCACGTATGACTATATTCAGAATACATGCCTACATTATATCAATGAACTGGAGCTAGCTCTGTGTCACCCTAGGTTATGACTGTTACATGATGAACCGCATACGACATAATTCTCTATCACTGATCCATTGCCTACGAGCTTTCCATATATATTGTTCTTCGCTTATTTACTTTCCCGTTGCTACTGCTATCATCACTACAAAATACCAAAAACATTACTTTTACTACTGTTATGTTTTGCTACCGTTACCACTACTGTCATATTACTTTGCTACTAAATATTTTGCTGCAGATATTAAGTTTCTAGGTGTGGTTGAATTGATAACTCAGCTGCTAATACTTGAGAGTATTCTTTGGCTCCCCTTGTGTCTAATCAATAAATTTGGGTTGAATACTTTACCCTCGAAAACTGTTGCGATCCCTTATACTTGTGGGTTATCAAGACTATTTTCTGGCGCCATTGCCGGGGAGCATAGCTCTATTCTTTGTGTCACTTGGGATTTATATCTGCTTATCATTATGAAGAACTTGAAAGATCCAAGAACCAAGATTTATCCCTCAACTACGAGGGGAGGTAAAGAACTGCCATCTAGCTCTGCACTTGATTCACCTTCTGTTTTGAGAAAGCTTGCGACACCTACACCTGCTTCTGCTATTCGTTCTGATATGTCGCGTGTTATTGATGATGCCACTTTTGCTATTTATGATACTTATGATGAAACTACTTCTATGCCTGATACTACTGTGCCACTTGGTAAATTTCTTGATGAACAACTTGCTAGGGCTAGAGAGATTCAAAATATCGAATCTGATAATACTGATGAAAGTGATGATGAAGAATCACTTGTTATTCCTGAGGGTTATGTCTTTGATCAAGAAGCTTCTTTAGCTATTTTAGCTTGCAAAGATAGAAACGAACTTAAGAGGTTATTAGCTAAATGGAATAAGCAATCTCTAAATGCTAGAATGAAACCTGACCCTGCTTTTGCTACTTCACCTATCTGTGTTACTGATAAGGATTATGAATTCTCTGTTGATCCTGATATAATTACTTTGGTTGAGTCTGATCCTTTTCGTGGCTATGAATCTGAAACTGTTGTGGCACATCTTACTAAATTAAATGATATAGCTACCCTGTTTACTAAAGATGAGAGAGCTTGCTACTTTTATATCCTTAAAATATTCCCGTTCTCATTAAAGGGTGATGCTAAGACATGGTTTAATTCTCTTGATCCTGGTTGTGTGCGTAGTCCCCAGGATATGATTTATTACTTCTCTGCTAAATATTTCTCTGCTCATAAGAAACAAGCTGCTTTAAGGGATATATATAATTTTGTGCAAATTGAAGAAGAGAGTCTCCCACAAGCTTGGGGTAGGCTTCTCCAATTACTTAATGCTTTGCCTGATCATCCTCTTAAGAAAAATGAAATACTTGATATCTTTTATAATGGACTAACGGATGCTTCCAGAGATTACCTGGATAGTTGTGCTGGTTCTGTTTTTAGGGAAAGAACACCGGAGGAAGCTGGAATTCTATTGAATAATATGTTGACAAATGAAAATAATTGGACACCTCCGGAGCCAATTCCTGAGCCTATTCCTAAACCAACTCCGAAGAAGAGGGGTATTCTATTTCTCAGTCTTGAAGATATGCAAGAGGCAAAGAAATCTATGAAAGAAAAAGGTATTAAAGCTGAAGATGTTAAGAATTTACCTCCTATTGAAGAAATACATGGTCTTAATTTACCGCATGTTGAAGAAACATGTGATCTTAATCCCTTACCTAATGAAGAAAATCATGGTCTTGATAACCCGACACAGGTAGAAAAGGTAAATCCTCTCTATAGATATGATAAAGCTGAAATCCCATTTACTAAGTTTGCTAGCCCATGCTTAGATGAGTTTGATAAATTTATGGCTAAGCAAGAAGACTTTAATGCTTATTTTGGTAGACAATTGAAATACAATTCAAATATGCTTGAACACTTGGGTGATTATATGGCTAATGTCAAAGGTGAACTTAAATTTATTAGCAAACATGCTTCCATGGTTACCACTCAAGTAGAACAAGTACTTAAAGCTCAAAATGATTTGCTCAATGAATTGAATAGTAAGAATAATGATAATGCTGTTAGAGTGGCTACTAGAACTGGTAAAATGACTCAGGAACCTTTGTATCCTGAAGGCCACCGTAAGAGAATTGAGCAAGATTCTCAGAGAAATAATATAGATGCACCTAGTCCTTCTAGAAGGAAGAAAAAGAAAAATGATAGGACTTTACATGCTTCTAGTGAACCTATTACTGAAACACCTGAGAATCCAAATGATATTTCTATTTCTGATGTTGAAACACAATCTGGTAATGAACCTGAAACTAGTAATAATGTTACTGATAATGTTCATGATGATGCTCAACCTAGTAATGATAATGATGTAGAAATTGAACCTGCTGTTGATCTTGATAACCCACAATCAAAGAATCAACGTTATGATAAGAAAGACTTTGTTGCTAGGAAACATGGTAAAGAAAGAGAGCCTTGGGTTCAGAAACCCATGCCTTTTCCTCCCAAACCATCCAAGAAAAAGGATGATGAGGATTTTGAGCGCTTTGCTGAAATGATTAGACCTATCTTTTTGCGTATGTGATTAAGTGATATGCTCAAAATGAATCCTTATGCTAAGTATATGAAAGATATTGTTACAAATAAGAGAAAGATACCGAAAGCTAAAATTTCCACCATGCTTGCTAATTATACTTTTAAGGGTGGAATACCAAAGAAACTTGGAGATCTAGGAGTGCCCACTATACCATGCTCCATTAAAAGGAACTATGTTAAAACTGCTTTATGTGATCTTGGAACCGGTGTTAGTGTTATGCCTCTCTCTTTATATCGTAGACTTGATTTGAATAAGTTGACACCTACTGAAATATCTTTACAAATGGCTGATAAATCAACTGCTATACCTGTCGGTATTTGTGAGGATGTGCCTGTTGTAGTTGCAAACGTTACTATTTTAACGGACTTTGTTATTCTTGATATTCCCGAGGATGATAGTATGTCTATTATTCTTGGAAGACCCTTTTTGAATATAGCATGGGCTGTTATTGATTGCACTAAAGGCAATGTCACTTTTCATGTTAATGTTAATGAGCATACGGTACACTTTCCGAGGAAACAACCTCAAGTCCACAATATCAATTCTATTGAAAAAATTCCATCGATTATATTTGGAGGTTTTGAATTTCCTCTTCCTACTTTCCATAAGAAATATGATATTGTTATTATTGGGGATGTGCATATCCCCGTTGAGGTAACATAGTGTTATTTGAAATTTCTCCGATTCAATGTTATTCGGAATGAGTTCTTTAACAAGACTTGATCAACCTTGTTAGTGGATTCCTTTTGATGATCATGAGATGGATGAAATTAGAAGGCACAACCTTCTGTACCTGTTATTTATATTAAATAAAATAAAAATAAATATTTTCTATCTGTTATCTGATTATCCGTGCAATATAAAAATACCCCAAAAATAAAAGTTCTTCAAATGCCCTGAAATTTAAATATGATTTTTTCTAGAATATTTGAGAATATTTGGCACTGAGAACACAGCAGGGGGGTCAGCCACCTGCCCATGAGGGTGGAGGGCGCGCCCTACCCCTTGGGTGCGCCCCCTGCCTCGTGGGCCCACGGTGGCCCTCCTCCACTTATCCTTTCACCCACACACTCCTTCCTCCTCCCACAAACACGAATATCCAGCTCAAGCACGAGTTCTAGCTCATTTTGCTGCCATTTTCGATCTCCTTGCTCAAAGCACCTCCCACAAAATTGCTTGGGGAGATTGTTCCTTGGTATGTGACTCCTCCATTGGTCTAATTAGTTTTTGTTCTAGTGCTTTATTCATTGAAAAATTTTGCTGCTTAGGTGACCCTGTTCTTGAGCTTGCATGTCAAATTTATATGGTTCCAAGTAGTTTTGATGCATGATATAGGCCCTAGGCACTTGTAGGAGTAGTTGCTATCAATATTATTGAGTTTGGTTTACTTTTATTTTGAAGTTACTAAAAATTTCAGAATTTTTCATAAAATGATGAGGAGACTTTTGAGGGGCTCATCGAGCCAAAGCTCGAAGGAAAAGGCACCAAAGCCTAAGTATAATCTGCCTCGCACCGCAGAGGTCCGGGCGTGTGAATGGCCTTCCGATGATTTCTTGAGAGCAGCCAGTATTTATGAAGATTTTCATGAATTGGCTAAGAATGCAGGCCTCACCACTTTCCTCCATGACCAATGCGATCAGTATCTCTTACTCACAAATACCTTTGTGCAAAACTTTCATTTACATTCTAGGAGCTCACCACCTACGGTGGAGTTTCATTTATATGATGAGCATAAGGAGATGTCACTTTATGATTTTTGTCGGGTTTGTTTAGTCCCTTTTGAGGGCAAGACAGAAGAACCACATCGCGATGATGTGGAGGGGTTTATTGATACTATCACTGTAGGGGAAACAAGGAATGTTTCCGATGCATGAATCACTAGCATACATTTTCCTGTTTTACGTTACTTTGCATTATTTGCCAGTCGTTGTTTAGTTGGTCGCAGAAACTGTGGAAACCTTAGTATCCCTGATATTATTATTTGGCTCCACGGTTTATACGGTGATAACTCTGTTAGTATGGGCGGTATTATTGCCAAACGGTTAAGTCTGAACCGTACCAAGGGCCCCATCTTTGGAGGCATCTATGCTTCACGCCTAGCTGCACATTTTAACATACCTATTAGGCATTATGAGAAGGAAGAAAAGGCGCTGCCTCGTGTTTATCTAGATTATAAAAGTATGGTGGCACATGATTTTATTGTTAAGAATAGGGAAGGAGAGCTTAAATACCAATTGTTCTTTAATAAACATAATCCTGAGACTATTACCCTGCCTGCTCCTTCTTTGTTTGATTTATCTGTAGGCCAGTACCTTGTTTCGTTAAAGGCTATTCACGCCTATCGGAACCCTGCACCAGCCATGGAGCCAGAGCCGGAACCACAAGTTGATCCTCCACGACAGTCTAATTATCAGTGGGATCCGGAGATGATTGTCAGCCAGTGGCAATCAGAGTCTTCCTCTTCTTCATCTCAGTACGACCCCAACTACTATTATGGATATACGCCAGGCCAGCCGTGGCCATAGGCCAATTAGGCCAAAAGCCTAAGCTTGGGGGAGTACGTATTTCCCACCGACATTACATTTATGTTCACACACTCATTGCTAGATGTTAGTGCTCATACTTTTTCATTGTATCATCCATGCTAGTTTATATTCCTTTTTATGCTTTCTTCTTATGTGTTTAATAAACCTTAAGAAAAACCGAAAATTTAGTTGTAGCTTTTAATTAGTTTACTTTCCATGCTTGTAGTAGTAACTAAAAAGAAAACCCAAAAATATTTCTTGTTCTTCTTTTGCTTGTTGGGAGCTTTCCCGTGTAAATAGTTTTATTTCTTTTCTTTTCTTTGGGGTCGATAGGAGAAGACCATAGTTAAATTGTTGGAGTGGCTCTTATATACATTATTGTTGACCTGACAAAAGAGCCCATATTGCCTTGTCTTCTCCTGTTTATTGAATGATCGCAGATTCCAGCTTAGTCCAATGCACGCGCACTATTATTATTATTCACATCGTTCGGTCGTGCAAGTGAAGGGCAATAATGACGATATATGATGAACTTATTGAGATGAGAAAAGCTGGTATGAACTCGACCTCTTTTGTTTTTGTAAATATGATTAGTTCATCGTTCCTGATTCAGCCTATTATGAATAAACATGTTTGCAATGACAACTAGAGATCATATAGTTTCTTGTGCCATGCTTGATTAGCTACGAGTTATAATGGTTTACCTTGCGTGCCAACATGCTATTGAAATGGTTATGATGTGGTATGATAGGATGGTATCCTCCTCTGAATGATTTAAGTGACTTGACTTCGCACATGTTCACGCATGTAGTTGAAACAAAATCAACATAGCCTTCACGATATTTATGTTCATGGTGGATTATATCTTACTCATGCTTGCATTCGGTGTTGATTAATTTTAATGCATGTTCATGACTGTTGTCGCTCTCTAGCTGGTCGCTTCCCAGTCTTTTGCTAGCCTTCACCTGTACTAACCGGGAATACTGCTTGTGCATCCAATCCCTTAAACCCCAAAGTTATTCCACATGAGTCCACTATACCTACCTATATACGGTATCTACTTGCCGTTCCAACTAAATTTGTATGTGCCAAACTCTAAACCTTCAAATAAATATCCTGTTTTGTATGCTCGAATAGCTCATGTATCAACTAGGGTTATCTGTATCTTCCATGTTAGGCGGGTTATCTCAAGAGGAGTGGACTCCGCTCCTCACTCACGAGATAAATGGCTGGTCACCGGGATGCCCAGTCCCATGCTTTATGCAAACTAAATCAAAATAATTGCAAACAAAACTCCCCCTAGGACTCTTGTTAGTTGGAGGCACTCGTTGTTTCGAGCAAGCCATGGATTAATGCTTGTTGGTGGAAGGGGGAGTATAAACCTTACCATTCTGTTTGGGAACCGCCTATAATGTGTGTAGCATGGAAGATATCGCCATCTTTTGGTTGTTATGTTGACAATGAAAGTATACCGCTCAAAATATTATTCACCTCTGTTTCAAAACCGAGCTCTGGCACCTCTAGAAATCCCTTCTTCCCTCTGCGAAGGGCCTATCTATTTACTTTTATGCTGAGTCATCATCCTCTTATTAAAAAGCACCAGTTGGAGAGCACCGCTGTCATTTGCATTCATTACTATTAGTTTACATTGAATATGACTTGACTGGATATCTTTTACCATGAATTACAATGTCTAGTCAGTCCTTGGTCTTTAAAGGTGCTCTGCATTTATGTTTTGCGGTCTCAGAAAGGGCTAGCGAGATACCATCTTGTTATATCATATTATGATTGTCTTGAGAAAGTGTTGTCATCCGAGATTTATTATTATTGCTCGCTAGTTGATTATGCCATTGATATGAGTAAACTTGAGACCTAAGCGTTATTGCGAATGTGGTTAGTTATAATCTTTGTTGAAAACATGAATGCTGGCTTTACATATTTACAACAACAAGAGCAAACAGAGTTTGTAAAAGTTTTTGTTTATCACTTTCAGTTCGTAAACTGAATTGCTTGAGGACAAGCAAAGGTTTAAGCTTGGGGGAGTTGATACGTCTCCAACGTATCTACTTTTCCAAACACTTTTGCCCTTGTTTTGGACTCTAACTTGCATGATTTGAATGGAACTAACCCGGACTGACGCTTTTTTCAGCAGAACTACCGTGGTGTTATTTATGTGCAGAAACAAACGTTCTCGGAATGACCTGAAACTTCACGGAGCAACTTTTTGGAAAATATAAAAAACGCCTGCAAAAGATGAAGGCCAGGGGGCCCACCACCTCTCCACGAGGGTGGGGGGCGCGCCTGCCCCCCTACATCGTGGGCCCCCTGGTGCCTCTCCGACTCCAATAACAACTCTATATATTGTGTTTCGGGGAGAAAAAAATCAGAGAGAAGAATTCATCGCGTTTTATGATACGGAGCCGCCGCCAAGCCCTAAAACCTCTCGGGAGGGCTGATCTGGAGTCCGTTCAGGGCTCCGGAGAGGGGAATCCGTCGCCATCGTCATCATCAACCATACTCGATCACCAATTTCATGATGCTCACCGCCATGCGTGAGTAATTCCATTGTAGGCTTGCTGGACGGTGATGGGTTGGATGGGATCTATCATGTAATCGAGTTAGTTTTGTTAGGGTTTGATCCCTAGTGTCCACTATGTTTGGAGATTGATGTTGCTATGACTTTGCTATGCTTAATGCTTGTCACTAGGGCCCGAGTGCCATGATTTCAGATCTAAACCTATTATGTTTTCATCAATATATGAGTGTTCTTGATCCTATCTTGCAAGTCTATAGTCACCTATTATGTGTTATGATCCGTTAACCCCGAAGTGACAATAATCGGGATACTTACCGGTGATGACCGTAGTTTGAGGAGTTCATGTATTCACTATGTGCTAATGCTTTGTTCCGGTACTCTATTAAAAAGGAGGCCTTAATATCCCTTAGTTTCCGTAAGGACCCTGCTGCCACGGGAGGGTAAGACAAAAGATGTCATGCAAGTTCTTTTCCATAAGCACGTATGACTATATTCGGAATACATGCCTACATTATATCAATGAACTAGAGCCAGTTCTGTGTCACCCTAGGTTATGACTGTTGCATGATGAACCGCATCTGGCATAATTCTCTATCACCGATCCATTGCCTACGAGCTTTCCATATATATTGTTCTTCGCTTATTTACTTTCCCGTTGCTACTGCTATCATCACTACAAAATACCAAAAACATTACTTTTACTATTGTTACCTTTTGCTACCGTGGTATATCATATTACTTTGCTACTAAATACTTTGCTACAGATATTAAGTTTCCAGGTGTGGTTGAATTAACAACTCAGCTGCTAATACCTGAGAGTATTCTTTGGCTCCCCTTGTGTCGAATCAATAAATTTGGGTTGAATACTTTACCCTTGAAAACTGTTGCGATCCCCTATACTTGTGGGTTATCAGAAGCCAACAATGGCGGGCTAATTTGAAGGGGGGCAGCTAGTACAAGCTATCCTGACAAAGGTGGTCTTTGCCTGCCAAAGGCTCTGGTGGTGACGCCGGCTTGGGCTCCACGATGACCTCCGTCTTGCCATCCTCCTGGTCTTGGTCTCGTTGCACCAATATAGCAACTTTTGCCTGATGCCTCAGTACTCCTCGCCTGTGCTGGCCTCCTTAGCACCAAAGAGGAAACAAGGACGCTGCGCGCGCTGGCGCCCGCCTGGTGCCGTGCGTCATGGCTCACGTCACGAGTGTCTCGTGAGGTTTGCCCTGCCTTGATATCTCCACTCCTCGTGAGCCTGCCTGGCTAGGCCACTCCCGAGGAGGCCTTGCGTCGTCCGCCTCGCGAGGCTTGGACCCTCGCGAGGGTCTTGGATGCTTTGCTGGTGAAGATGGGTCGTACGGCCTACAAGCTCAGCCACGCCGCGGGCCGCAGGCAGGAAAATCTGGGGACCCCCGTTCCCAGAATGCCGACAAAATTTTGACCATAAATTGAACTAACAAAATATCAATGCATGTCATCAAAAATTATATCATTGGATTCATATTTGAACATACTTTCCAATGGTATAACTTTTGCTATGTATAACGTATATTTTATTAGTTAAAATCATGGTCAAAATATGACCATAAATACAAGGGTGGACTAAGAAACCAGGATGAAGGTAGTAGATGGCAGACTGTTGGGCCAGAGTTCGAGCCTCCACCACAACTTCATATTTTATGTTTTTCTGTGAGGCCCAACACCAGCACGACCGGGAAATAATTGGGCCCATTATCAGCACAACAAGATTTTTTTTTGAGTTTCTCTAAGGCCCAACATTGGCCGCCAAAATTACATACCAGAAAATTAATATAAAAGATAATCTAGCTTACCTTTCTAAAACTATAGGTTAGCTAGGTGGTCTGGTTCATGCGTGCGCACTCAAATTATGCGGGCCGAGTTCGAGTCCTCGTGATGCAGTTTTGTTTCATTATTACGTACGACACAAAAATGACGGATGAAAAAAGAAGATGAGGTACCAAAAACGCTTGATGGACAAAAATATATATATATGGAGAAACGATCCTTCATTTAGTAGTAGGTATAGATATAGACTGGGCCGACTCATTTTTGTTCCTTTTTTTGTTCAGTGACATTTCATTCGATCGAGACGCAAGATGGTGGCTGTCGGTGTCAAAACCGGCGGATCTCGGGTAGGGGGTCCCGAACTGTGCGTCTAGGCCGGATGGTAACAGGAGGCAAGGAACACGATGTTTTACCCAGGTTCGGGCCCTCTTGATGGAGGTAAAACCCTACGTCCTGCTTGATTAATATTGATGATATGAGTAGTACAAGAGTAGATCTACCACGAGATCAAGGAGGATAAACCCTAGAAGCTAGCCTATGGTATGATTGTTGTATGATGAAGTTGTCCTACGGACTAAAACCCTCTGGTTTATATAGACACCGGAGAGGGTTAGGGTTACACAAAGTCGGTTACAATGGCAGGAGATCTTGAATATCCGCATCGCCAAGCTTGCCTTCCACGCCAAGGAAAGTCCCATCCGGACACGGGATGAGGTCTTCAATCTTGTATCTTCATAGTCCTGGAGTCTGGCTGAAGGTATAGTTCGGCTATCCGGACACCCCCTAATCCAGGACTCCCTCAGTGGCTGTAGTCGCTCTGATTTTCTTTGGTTTTTTCTTTTCTAATTTTTTCTTCGGTTTTCTGTTGTTTCTTCAATTGTTTTTGTGGTATTTTTTTACCTTGTTCCATTCGTTTCTTACTCAGTTTATTGGTATTTTCTTTTTTTCTTGGTTATCATTCTCTTCTTTTCTTTTCTTTTTTGCAATGGTTCTCTCTAGTTCTTTGCTTTCTTTTTCTTTCCCTTATATTTTATTTGTTTCTTCCTCGGGTTTTTTGCACTGTTTTTCTCCGGTTTTCTTATTTCTTATTTCTCTTTGATTTTCTTTGTTCCTTTATTTGGTTTTCTTTGTTTTTTTTCTATTTCCTCCTTTTCTCAACACATGTCTACTTTTTACACCCTGCACCTTTTTTCACATATGTCAAGTTAATGCACGTTCAACATTTTTTCAAATACACGACTAACATTTTATTCAAAGAAAAAGAATTGTTTCCATGTCTATTGTATTCGTACACATTATATATTTTCCGTATACATCTAAAATAATAATATAGGTTTAACATTTTTCATATACATGATTAACATTTTTTTTCAAATATATGTTTTGGTGTCTACTTTTCTTCGTACACATCATACATTTTTCTTCTATATCTGATACATTTTTTATACATGCCTATCATTTTTCACATACACATTTAAGACCATAAAAATACATGATTAACATTTTCATTAACATATATTTTTGGATGTCTATATTCCCATATATATTGCATATTTTTTGTATACATCACGAATATTTTTTATATACACGTTAACATTTTTCAAATACATGATTAACATTTTTGAACTCTTATATTTTTTATGTATATTTTTCCATACATGTATTACATTTTTATTATACATAGGAAACATATTTCCACATACATTTAACATTTTTTAAAATGCACGATTAACATTTGTCAAAAACTTCATCTCTCCCCAATGCCTTCGTCTTCACAACCTCTCTGTCCAGTGAGGACACCCCTGCTCAACACCTCCTCAGCGCCTGATCCACCACCTCTCTGCGCCCCCGCACACGCCACCCCACCGGAACTCCAGTGCCTCCTAGATCCTCCCCTTTCTCCTTCTTCCTCTCTTCCTTCCCCTGCCTCTCAGTTCTTCTTTTTTCACTTGGCCATGCGCAGGAGCACGCATGCAGGGAGCCATGCCGCGTCGTCGTCACGCCGCCGCCACCCTCCGCCTCGCTTCGCTCGTGTGGGTCATGGTGCGGGCGGGAGTGCCGGTGCCGCGAGTCCCTGCTTCCCAAATTGGGCCCAATCAGCTGACAGAAGCGGGATGAAACGGGTGCCGCCCCTCACACGAGCATGCGCGCCGGCAATGCGGCCTCCATCCTACTTCCCCTCTTCCGCCACCCTACTTCTCCTCCCCGGCTCACTGCCGCCCCCTTCACGACACGGGAGCAGCACCTCTGCCGCAACTAGATTGAGGCACATGCTCTAGCCGACCGGTGCGGGCCCCGAGCGTGGCGGCTTGGGCCTCGCTGTCGGCGAACCGTGCGCGGAGGACTCTGTCGTCGCGAGAAGGAGGGCACGGAGGAGGGGAGGCAGCCCCGCATGCGGGGAGGATGGCACGGCGGAGGATCTGGGGCGGCGGTGCGGAGGCGGCGGATCGACAGGTCGGGGTGTGAGGCACGGGCGATCGACGCCGGGGTGTTTTTTTGTCAAATGTGTCCACGGGTGGGGCAGAATTATGAAGTGTTTTTTCCACTTATTTAATGGACTGTGGGTTAATTACTTAATACCATAGGAGGCTTTTTGCAAAACATGCACAACGCTGAACCCGACAGACTCAACCCATGTTTTATTTTTATTAGGAATATATATAGTGATATTATTCATCACGCAGGTTGCAGAATAAGTTATTCTTCACCCGAGATAATCTTACGATCATTTCATAATTAAATTATGTTCAGAATTCAAATTGTTACATTCCAATTGATTCACTACGTAAAATTTGGCATAAGAAAATAAAAATATAGGTCATAAGACAAGAAAATTTGCAGTTTATGTGTATTTTACACTATGTTTTTACGTTTGTAATTTTACATAACATAAAATATTTTTACGATGTTTATATATTTCCTTATAGTCTCTTTTTACGTCGAAAATAAGACAAAATTTACGGAACGTAAAATTACGGTGCATTGATGGTAAAATAGAGGGGGTGTAGAATAATTATTCCTCACCCAGTATGACGAATAGTCAATTCCTAGCCGGTCTATTCTGCTAATTTTAACAGAATAACTATTTTGATAACACTTCTGCACTGCACGCTCAACGCAAGTGCGCGTCATTGTTTGAACCAAGTGTGCTGCAGTACTTACATGAGTGAACTCCCCGTCGCAAAAAATTGCACGGTATGTTTTTTCGGTACCTTTTCTGCTCTAGTTTTTTAATTGTTAGTCAGAACGAGACGTGTAATATACAGCTGAAAAGCTATAGATTAGGCGCTACTTCGACATGTTGAACACTTTTCAAGATTCCTCACGGTTTAAGAGCAGTTTTGAAAATGGTTCAGCCCTCGATGAGTGGCAGCGAACATTTTTTCGCGTTTTTTTCTAAACCACTTGTCGGAATGAAATATATCATCGAGACGCATCTTTTTCATATCTATTGTTTTCTCTAATTCGTTACGGTTTAAGAGCAATTTCAAATTTACTAAATTGCGGAATTCCGTTTTTCTATTTTTTCAAATTTTTGGTACTGTTTTTTCTCGAGTTTTCTAACCGTTTGTCGAAACGAGGCGTGTAATATACCTTTCAAAAGCTATGGACGAGGCGCAACTTTCATATGTTCAAATGTTTTTGGGGTTCCTTACGGTTTTAAGTTAATTTTGAAAATGTAAGGCGGACGATGAGTGGCTGCGACCGTTTTTTCTTGAATTTTTACAAACCTCCAGCCGGAATGATTCGAATGATACACCGTTGGAAACATATCGACAAGACGCCACTTTTTCACGTAGAACGCTCTCTCTTATTCCTAACGGTTGAAGAGCAGTTTTAAAATTATCGAAATGCACACACTGTTTTTCCCGACACCAAAATCGACGTATGTACTGGATCAGACAGAAGAACGCACTGCGTCAGACAAAAAACCGCACTACATCAGATGGGCAAGTGCACTGCATGGTTTCTTTTTGTTTAGACGTAATTTTTCTCGAACGGGGAAAGAAGAATGCACTGCTTCAGACGAAATACCGCACTGCATCAGATGGGCAAGTGCACTGCATGGTTTCTTTTTGTTTAGACGTATTTTTTTCTCGGGCGGGGAAAGAAGAACACACTGCTTCAAACGAAATACCGCACTGCATCAGATGGGCAAGTGCGCTGCATGGTTTCTTTTTGTTTAGACGTATTTTTTCTGGGACGGGAAAGTGAAGTGCGCTTCACACCGAGCGCAAGTGAACCGCAAACACCATCAGAAAATGAACCGCATTGTTTTTCTTGGATGTTTCCATAATATCTTTTTTGCACTTCATATTTGAAATAAGTGAACCGCGACACTATGAAAAGTGAACCGCAATACTCGTTTCTCTAATATGCTTTTTGCGCTTCACATTGGGCCCAAGTGGACCGCATCATTACCGAAAATGAACCTAACACTCTAAAAAGTGGACCACATTTATTATTTTGCTAGTGAACTTCGAAATATTTTTTTCAATCGTTCGACATAACAAAACAAAGTGCATTAGAAAAAGAAGTGAACCTCTTGCGGGATTTTCTTTTCCTCTTTTTTTACAAAGCTAACCATTACCCACCACCAAATGGATCAAATCATATTGTTTCTTGAAGTATACAATATGAAAAATAACTGCATAGTAGAGTGAAGCGAACCTCTCTCTGATTTCTTTTGCAGTTAAATTTTTGCACAATAAAAAAGGAAAATGAAAAAGCTTTGAATTGCAATGCTCTAAACTGTACTTTCAACAAGCATTTATTGTTTACAAAAATGTTGAGGCGACAAAAAATTGAACTGAAAAAGCACTGAACTCCGTGTGAGATGCACTGCACTGCACCACCATGTGCATTTGTCAAAAAAGCAGGCAGTCCTGTGCATAAGCAAAATTTGAAGAAAAAAAATCTCAAGATGCAGTAGAGCATCAGTGGCACCGCACCACCATCCACGAGTCGTAGGATAGGTTGCACGGATGCACTCCTAACCATGTGACACATCGCCTCCCCTAACCTCCCATCGAAAGAGAGAGAGAACTACTTGCCGACAAACCGGATACTACACTGTAGCACTAGACCAACCACACCCAATCGATGGACCGCACATCGCCCACCAATGGACTGCATCCCATGCTGGACGACGATAAGTTTTTCTTGTCGGGGCCCCTTGCTTGTGAAGAGGCGCTCGTCTCCATGGTTGAACTAGCCAAACTGCAATGGAGAGGCAGCCCAGCTACAACCGAGGGGCAGGTGAACTGCAGGGCCGGCTGAATTTCGCCGGTGTCCTTGGCGGAGGAGGAGTTCATTCTACCCAGAGAGGAGGAAAGGTGGATGAAGGGGAAGAGGAGGAGGATGTGGCATAGGAGGAGAAGAGATTCACCGTCCCCGGGAGGAACTGCTCGGGGATGAAGAACACGACAGTGACGCATGGCTGAAAAAGCTGCTTGCACGCTCTTTGCGAACTGCACATGCGGGAGCAGCTATAGAGTGAGTGAATTTTCTCCCTGACGTGGAGCAAAGGAGTCAATGAGATCTCACCATCCACGAATGGGGAGGACGCCATGGGGGGGGGCTAAGCCCGTACCAGAGTGGAGTTGGTTGCTCCCCGGGACTGCAGCTCGTGGTGGCGGTGCTTGCTAAGTCCCCAGGCCTTGCATGGGAGGCGATGAATCGGACCTCCACCGCCACGCCTGCGAATGGCCGGACGGATCTGTGCACGACCTTCACTAGAGAGAGAGAGAGACAGAGACAGAGATAGAGACAGAGAGAGGGAGGGAGAGGGAGGAGAGAGGGAGAGAGATACGTCTTAGGATTAACCATATTCAACACATGTTTTTGTTGTTTTGTGTGAACACCGAGGCCATCGCCGACGAGGGTGAGAAGGAGGATAAGCGACAACACAAATATGATGCCTCGCAAAAATAAAGGAGATGGACCTATTGTGGTCTTGAGTGATGGTTGTTGAGTTAAGAGCGTGTGTTATGTTTTCTCTCCCGTTGCAACACATGGGCTCTTTTGCTAGTTATTAAAAAACATGTTAACAATTGCATGCTGATGTCGCTTAAAACTGCGTCGGTATCTCTCCAAAAAGGAAGGGATGATGCAGTACAACTACGGTAGGTATTTCCCTCAGTTGTGAAGCCAATGTATCAATCCAGTAGGAGAAACAAGCAACATTATGTAAACGGTACCTGCACACAAAGAACAAATACTTGCAACCCGACGCGTATGAGGGGTTGTCAATCCCTCTTCGGGTAACGGCGCCAGAAATTGTCAAGTTGACGGGATAAAATTTGTGTAGATTGGATAAATAGATCTCGATAAAACGCAAAATAAAACAAGTAATAAAAATGTACAACAAGGTATTTTTGGGTTTTTAGAATAATAGATCTGAAAACAAAAGTAAATAAAAATAGATCTCAAAGCAAATATGATAAAGAATAGACCCGGGGCCCCAGATTTCACCAGTGGCTTCTCTCGAGAAATAGCACACGATGGGTAAACAAATTACTATTGGGAAATTGATAGAAGATCGAATAATTATGATGATATCTGAGGCAATGATCAATATATAGGCATCACGTCTAAGATTAGTAGCCCGACTCCTGCCTGCATCTACTACTATTACTCCACACATCGACCGCTGTTCTCCATGCATCTAGTGTATAAGTTCATGGAAAAACATAGTAATGCAATAAGAACAATGACATGATGTAGACGAGATCTATTCATGTAGGGATAGCCCCCATCTTGTTATCCTTAATAGCAACGATATATGCGTGTCTTGTTGCCTCTTCTGTCACTAGGAAAGAACACCGCAAGATCGAACCCATCACAAAGCACCTCTTCCTATGGCAAGAAAAATCGATGAGTTGGCCTAACTAAACCAAATATTCAAAGAAGAAATACGAGGCTATAAATAATCATGCATATAAGAGATCAAAGAAGACTCAAATAATATTCATGGATATAGATCTGACCATAAACTCAAAGTTCATTGGATCCCAACAAACACACCGCAAAAAGAGTTACATCAAATAGATCTCCAAGAGACCATTGTATTGAGAATCAAGAGAGAGAGAGAGAAAGAGAGAGAGAGAGAGGGAGGGAGGGAGAGAGAGAGAGAGGAAGCCATCTAGCTACTGCCTAAGGACCCGTAGGTCTATGGTGAACTACTCACGCATCATCGGATATGCACTAATGAGGATGATGAACCCCTCTATGATGGTGTCTAGATTGGATCTCGTGGTTCTGGAAATTGTGATGGCTGTAATATTGCTTAGTCGACTCCCCTAGGGTTTCTGGAATATTTGGGGATTTATAGGGTGAAGAGGCAGTGTTGGAGGCCACCGAGGGGGGCACAACCCCCCTGGGCGCGCCTGGGTCTCATGGCGCGCCCTGGTGGGTTGTGCCCACCTCAGGCCTCCCCTCTGGTACTTTTTGCCCCACTGGGTGTCTTTTTGTCCAAAAAAATTCTCCAAAAAGATTCGCTGCGTTTGGACTCCGTTTGGTACTGATATTCTGCGAAGTAAAAAACAAGCAGAAAACAGCAACTGGCACTGGGCACTATGTCAATAGGTTAGTGTTGGGAACACAGTATTTCAAATTTTTTGGTACGATCACGCAAGATCTATCTAGGTGATGCATAGTAACGAGAGGGGAGAGTGTGTCCATGTACCCTCGTAGACCGAAAGCGGAAGCGTTTAGTAACGTGGTTGATGTAGTCGAACGTCTTCGTGGTTCAACCGATCCAAGCACCGAACGCATGACACCTCCGTGTTCAGCACACATTCAGCCCGATGACGTCCCTCAAGCTCTTGATCCAGTTGAGGACGAGGGAGAGTTTTGTTAGCACGACGGCCTGTTGACGGTGATGATGAAGTTACTGGCGCAGGGCTTCGCCTAAGCACTACAACGATATGACCGTGGTGTGTAACCGTGGAGGGGGGCACCGCACATGGCTAAGAGAAGACTTGGTGTGTCTTTGGGGTGCCTTCCTGAGGGAGTCCAGGATTATGGGCTCCTTGGGTGTCCGGGCTACGTGGCGTGGGCCGGACAGATGGGCCATGAAGATAGAAGATAGAAGGCCTTCCCTCATGTCCGGATGGGACTCTCCTTGGCATGGGAGGCAAGCTTAGCATGTGGATATGAAGATTCCTTTCTCTGTAAACCGACTCTGTACAAACCCTAGCCCCCTCCGGTGTCTATATAAACCGGAGGGTTTAGTCCGTAGAGGCAACCATAATCATGTAGGCTAGACATCTAGGGTTTAGCCATTACGATCTCGTGGTAGATCAACTCTTGTAACCTCTATACTCATCAAAGTCAATCAAGCAGGAAGTAGGGTATTACCTCCATCGAGAAGGCCTGAACCTGGGTAAACATCGTGTCCCCTGTCTCCTGTTACCATTGATCCTTAGATGCACAGTTCGGGAACCCCTACCCGAGATCTGCCAGTTTTGACACAGACATTGGTGCTTTCAATGAGAGTTCCACTGTGCCGTTGTCGAAAGGCTCGATGGCTCCATCAATCATCTACAACAATACTTCCGCGAAGGAGTTTTTTCTTCCTGTCCAAATCTTTGTATTCGGTGGCTTTGCACTGCGTGCCAACTCGGTTGGCCACCTGGAGCAGATCGACAGCTACTCCCCTGGTCACCAAACCAGTTTTGAAAATCTGAACTATGTCGCTATGAAGGAAATATACCCTAGAGGCAATAATAAAGTTATTATTTATTTCCTTATATCATGATAAATGTTTATTATTCATGCTAGAATTGTATTAACCAGAAACATAATACATGTGTGAATACATAGACAAACAATATGTCACTAGTATGCCTCTACTTGACTAGCTCATTTAATCGAAGATGGTTATGTTTCCTAACCATAGACATGAGTTGTCATTTGATTAACGGGATCACATCATTAGGAGAATGATGTGATTGACATGACCCATTCCATTAGCTTAGCACTCGATCATTTAGTATGTTGCTATTGCTTTCTTCATGACTTATACATGTTCCTATGACTATGACATTATGCAACTCCTGTTTACCGGAGGAACACTTTGTGTGCTACCAAACGTCACAACGTAACTGGGTGATTATAAAGGTGCTCTACAGGTGTCTCCAAAGGTACATGTTGGGTTGGCGTATTTCGAGATTAGAATTTGTCACTCCGATTGTCGGAGAGGTATCTCTGGGCCCTCTCGGTAATGCACATCACTTAAGCCTTGCAAGCAATGCAACTAATGAGTTAGTTGCGAGATGATGTATTACGGAACGAGTAAAGAGACTTGCCGGTAACGAGATTGAACTAGGTATTAAGATACCGACGATCGAATCTCGGGCAAGTAACATACCGATGACAAAGGGAACAAACGTATGTTGTTATGCGGTATGACCGATAAGGATCTTCGTAGAATATGTAGGAGCCCATATGAGCATCCAGGTTCCGCTATTGGTTATTGACTGGAGACGTGTCTCGGTCATGTATACATTGTTCTCGAACCCGTAGGGTCCGCATGCTTAACTTTACGATGACAGTTTCATTATGAGTTTATATATTTTGATGTACCGAAGGTTGTTCGGAGTCCCAGATGTAATCACGGACTTGACGAGGAGTCTCGAAATGGTCGAGACATAAAGATGGATATATTGGACGACTATATTTGGACACCGGAAAGGTTCCGGGTGAGATTGGGACAATACCGGATCACCGGGAGGTTATCGGAACTCCCCGGGAGGTATATGGGCCTTAGTGGAAAGGAGGGGAAAGGAGCAAGGTAGGGGGCGTGCCCCCCCAATCCCAATCCGAATTAGGAGGGGGGCCGCCCCCCTTTCCTTCCTCCCTCCTTCCTCTTCCTTCCCTCTCCCACTCCTAATAGGAAAAAGGGGAGTCCTACTCCCGGTGGGAGTTGGACTCCCCCCTAGGGCGCGCCACCCTCCTTGGCCGGCCCCCTCCTCCACTCCTTTATATACGGGGGCAGGGGGCACCCCAGAGACACAACAGTTGATCATTGATCTCTTAGCCATGTGCGGTGCCCCCCTCCACCATAGTCCTTGATAATATTGTAGCGGTGCTTAGGCGAAGCCCTGCGACGGTAAAACATCAAGATCGTCACCACGCCGTCGTGCTGACGGAACTCATCCCCAACACTTTGCTGGATCGGAGTCCGCGGATCGTCATCGAGCTGAACATGTGCTAGAACTCGGAGGTGCCGTAGTTTCGGTGCTTGATCGGTCGGGCCGTGAAGACGTACGACTACATCAACCGCGTTGTGCTAATGCTTCCGCTTCCGGTCTACGAGGGTACGTAGACAACACTCTCCCCTCTTGTTGCTATGCATCACCATGATCTTGCGTGTGCGTAGGAATTTTTTTGAAATTACTACGTTCCCCAACATGCTGATATCCGAGGAGACTTGATCTTCCAAGGGTTCGTGGCCTCAACCACCGCTCCGGCCTTAGATCCGGAGCACGTCATCAGGTCTAAAGACGGGAATCTAGAGCCCGCCGGACTCTCTGCGTCCTTAGAGCTCAACACTGAGAGAATAGAGTTTCTGGCAATCATTGCAAGGCTTGACTCTTCTCCGGACACTAATTTCGAACCCCGGGGGCCCGCGTCATGCGAGCTCGGCCTAGAAACTTCTGACCCCGTCCAAACCCCGGGCTTAAACGAGGCTGTGGACTTAATGCAATCCCTCTTCATCACAGAGGAGCCGCTCCTGAATCACGCCTAGCCTTGACTAGGGGCTAGAAATATGGAATTTTACTTCCCACCCACCACCCACTTCATAGCCACTGTCGAGGACTTAACCGACATGCTTGATTACGCCTACGAAGACATCGATGGTATGGACGACGATGCCAGTGAGGAGCAGGCCCAAAACCCGCCGGTCACCGGACGTTGGATGGCCACCTCCTCGTATGACGTATACATGGAGGATACACCTAAAAACGGCGACGACGATGATGAGAAAAACTCAGTCGAGGACGAACCTCCTGAGGTACCGCCAAAACGTCGATGTCAGCGGCGCCACTCTAAATTGCATTGCGGTAAGAACAGCAATACCGGCACTGAAGACACTGATACTCCGGAGAACGCCGAAGACCAAGAAGACCCCATCGAACCAACATCCGAATAGGATGATCGGGGCGGCGGGCAAATTGATCCCGACGAGCAAATAGGGAACGAAGACTCGGAGGACAACAACTATCTGCCACTCTCCGAGGACGACGTGAGCCTCAGCGACGAAGATTTTATCATGCCAAAGGAACCCCTCGAACAAGAGCGCTTCAAGCGCCGCCGGCTAATAGCTATGGCTAGAAGCCTAAAAAAGAAACCGCAACAGCTTCATGCTGACTAAGATCTGCTCAAGGACAGATGGACTAATGTCCTGGCGGCCGAAGAGCACGGACTTGAACGCCCAACAAAGAGTTACCGAAGTGTAATATGTTACCCCAATTCGACGACGAGGCGCTGGAGCCCATATCGCCCGCACGCAATGCGGCTCCCGGACCCAACCGACCACCACATGGCCAGGGCATTACGGCAACTCAAGACGAACACCAGCCCACTCCACCTCGCCATAAAAACAGAGAAGCAACAGCTCAAGGATACACATATGACCTACGACAAGACCTAGAGAATAGAGCAGATCAGACCAGATCAATCTATGGATCGCGGGGGCACGCCCCGGCACGAGAGGATGGTTCCCAATCCCGGCACGACAAGTACAACCACGCCCCGGCCGAAAACCGCATACGGACCTCATCCGAACTACGCCGTGACACGGCCCAATTTAGGGGTGCCGCACACCCCCTATGCTTCACCGATGAAGTAATGGAGCACCAATTCCCAGAAGGGTTCAAACCCATGAACATCGAATCATACGATGACACATCAGATCCTGTAGTATGGATTGAAGACTTTCTTCTCCACATTCACATGGCTCGCGGTGACGATCTACACGCCATCTAATACCTTCCCCTCAAACTTAAGGGACCAGCACGACATTGGCTGAACAGTCTACCAGAAAATTCTATTGGTAGCTGGGAGAACCTAGAGGATGCATTCAGAGACAACTCCCAAGGTACCTATGTTCGGCGCCTAGATGCCGATGACCTTAGCCACATAATCCAGCAACCAGGGAATCGGCCCGACACCTTTGGGTAAGGTTCCTAATAAAAAAGAACCAGATTGTGGATTATCCGGACGCAGAAGTCCTCGCGTCCTTCAAACATAGCGTCTGAGACAAGTGGCTTGCCTGACACCTCGGCCAAGAAAAGCCGAAGTCCATGGAAGCCCTCACCGAACTTATGACATGTTTCTGCGCGAGAGAAGACAGCTGGCTTGCTCGTAGAAGCAATAGCACTAGGGACCCGGGTACCTCCGAAACCAGGGACAACAATGGCAAGCCATGACGCGCCAAGCATAAGTGAAAGCACAAGTGCTCCCTAGGTGGTTTTGATAATTGATGACAACATATCTCTTGTTGGACTAACATCTCAATCTAGCATGTTTCAGATAAGTTCAACAATGGAGTGGCATGGCATGGATGTGAAAGTGGAATCCTCAAAGGGAATCCTCAAGATGCTAAGGACAAAGGATTGGCTAAAGCTCAAGTCAAGACTCTTCATTTTATATTTTAGTGATCCAAGATCACATTGAGTCTTTAGGAAAAGCCAATACTATTAAGGAGGGATGAGGTGTTGCTTAATGAGCCTCTTGCTTCATGTGCTTAGTGATATGCTCCAAAACCCTCAGCTACTTTCCCACTTCCACAATATGACCTAAACCCTAAGCCAACTCGGTCCTACCGATTTTCCTATCCGGCGCCACCGAGTTCCACTTGTCATAAGCCACTGCCAAACCCTAATCATTTCGTCTCACGATGGGATCTCGTCTCACCGAGATGGGCTTGCAAACTCTCTGTTACCCATTGCAATATTCTCGGTCCCACCGAGATATGAATCGGTTCCACCGTTTGCTGCAAATCTCAGTTTCACTTCTCAGTTTCACTTATTACCCAAATCGGTCCCACCGAGTTTGAGTGATCGGTCAAACCGAGTTTTGGATTTACCCTAACCCCAGCACATCGGTCCCACCGAGTTGATCCAGTCGGTCCCACCGAAATCTCTAACGGTCACTAGGTTTAAATTTTCGGTCCGACCGAGTTTATTGATTCGGTCCCACCGAGATTGGAAAACTGTGTAACGGTTGGATTTTGTGTGGAGGCTATATATACCCCTCCACCTTATTCTCATTCGAGGGGAGAGCCATCAGAACACACACACCATTCCAACTCATATGTTCTGAGAGAGAACCACCTACTCATGTGTTGAGACCAAGACATTCCATTCCTACCATATGAATCTTGATCTCTAGCCTTCCCAAGTTGCTTTCCACTCAAATACTCTTTCAACCAAATCCAAATCCTATGAGAGAGAGTTGAGTGTTGGGGAGACTATCATTTGAAGCACAAGAGCAAGGAGTTCATTACCTACACACCATTTGTTACTTCTTGGAGAGTGGTGTCTCCTAGATTGGCTAGGTGTCACTTGGGAGCCTCCGACAAGATTGTGGAGTTGAACCAAGGAGTTTGTAAGGGAAAGGAGATCGCCTACTTCGTGAAGATCTACCGCTAGTGAGACAAGTCCTGTGTGGGCGATGGCCATGGTGGGATAGACAAGGTTGCTTCTTCGTGGACCCTTTGTGGGTGGTTGCTTCTTCGTGGACCCTTCGTGGGTGGAGCCCTGTGTGGACTCGCGCAACCGTTACCCTTGGGTGGAGCCCTGTGTGAACTCGCGCAACCGTTACCCTTCGTGGGTTGAAGTCTCCATCAACGTGGATGTAGGATAGCACCACCTATCTGAACCACGGGAAAAACATCCGTGTCTCCAATTGCGTTTGAATTCTCCAAACCCTTCTCTTTACATTCTCGCAAGTTGCATGCTTTACATTCCGCTGCTCATATACTCTTTGCATGCTTGCTTGATATGTATTGTGTGTATTGAAATTGTGCCTAAACTCCACTTAAACCGAAAAAGCTTAAAAATTGCAACTTGAGCATTATGTGTCTAATCACCTCCCTCTAGACACATCTACTTCTAGATCCCACAAGTGGTATCAGAGCCTTGGTCTCCATTGCCTTGGTTTAATCACCATTGGAGGAAGATGGATGTGTCTACTCTAGGGAGTCTTAGGCATAGAGTGCCTATTCATGATGGAGAGTACTTTCATGAGTGGAAAAATGAGATGCTTGTAATCTTCAATCAATATCATTTGAACAAGTACATTGCTAGCCCTTGTGCACCTCATATTGATCCCTTGCATCCTACCCTAGATGAAGATATTGACATGATTCGCAATCTTAGAACTATTGAGCTCATCATTAGAGGATTGCCCAAAAATTTGATTGCTAGTTTGCCTACTCAAAATTGCGCCTATACTATATGGAAATTTCTTGAGGAACGGTTTCCCAATCATTCCTTGAAAACTTTGGATGAAATTCTCCATAAATCTATTGCCTTGAGTAAGATGAACTCTAGTAATCCTAGTTTTGGTAAATGTCTTCTTGAACTTGCCAATCTTAAGCATGCTAAAGGAGAGGTTGGAATCATTAATGATATCATACTCAAAGCTATAAGAATTCATAAAAGTGACCACTTTGATGATCATTTATCTGATGAATTACCCTCTCTAGGAAATGATGAATCACAAGATCATGATGAACATGAATATTACGATGAGGATGATAGTGACTTCGATCTTGATGATGCAATGAGACATTTTGGTCTTATGGCAAATCATCGGGGATATGAATCAGGAGGAAAGGAATGGGTTTTTGATAGTGGATGTACTGATCATATGACCGGAGATGAAGAGATGTTTCGTGAGCTTGCTGAAAATGACGGCCCTCGAAAATATGTCACCTTTGGTGATAATTCAAAGGGTAAAGTGGTTGGCCTTGGTAAGGTGGCCATATCACATGATAGTTCCATCCAAAATGTCATGCTCGTTGAATCTCTTGGCTACAACTTACTTTCAGTATCTAGACTTGCTGATTTCGGTTTGAATGTCTTATTTACTGAGGTAGATTGCCAAGTATTTCGTCGAGACAATCATAAAATGGTCTTTACGGGTATGCGTAGAGGTGATCTTTACATTGTCGATTTCTCTAAAAAGGCACAACCTAAAACTTGCTTTGTTGCTAAATCCTCAAAAGGTTGGTTGTGGCATAGACGACTAGGTCACGTTGGCATGAGAAACCTTGACAAGCTTATTAAAGGAAATCATATCCTTGGAGTTAACAATGTCATATTTGATAAGGATAGACTTTGCAGTGCTTGTCAAGCAGGTAAACAGGTTGGAGGAAGACATCCCATGAAGAACATCATGACCATAAGGAGGCCACTCGAGCTACTTCAGATGGATCTTTTTGGTCCCAACTCCTACAAGAGTCTCGGTAGAAATTCTTTTGGTCTAGTTATAGTTGATGACTTTTCAAGATTTACGTGGGTGTTCTTTCTTAATGACAAATCGCAGGTCCAGAAGATCTTCAGAAACTTCGCCAGGAAAGCTCAAAATCAGTTTGATGTGAAGATCAAGAAGGTTCGGAGTGACAACGGAACGGAGTTCAAGAACGCAAATGTGGACACCTTTCTTGATGAAGAAGGGATTTCACACGAGTTTTCGGCTACGTACACACCTCAACAAAATGGAGTTGTTGAGAGGAAGAACTGGACGCTCATCGAAATGGCAAGGACAATGCTTGACGAATACAAGACGCCAAAGCACTTTTGGGCAGAAGCGGTTGAGACAGCTTGTCACGCAACAAATCGCTTATATCTTCACAAGCTACTCGGCAAGACGGCATACGAGCTCCTCACTGGTAACAAGTGTCAAGTTGGATACTTTCGAGTATTCGGCTCAAAGTGCTACATTCTTGATAAGCATCGTCGTTCAAAGTTTGCTCCTAAATCTCATGAAGGTTTTCTACTTGGTTATGGCTCAAACTCTCACACTTACCGTGTCTACAACAATTTCACCCGAAAGGTTGAAGAGACGGTAGATGTGAAGTTTGATGAATCTAATGGCTCGCAAGTAGAGCAATTGCCAATTGATGTAGGAGACAAAGACTCTTCAGAAGCAATTCAAGACTTGTCCATTGGCAAAATTCGTCCAACGGAGGTGAAGGAGAGTACTTCATCCGTCCAAGTGGAAGCTTCTACTTCACGACAAGGTGAACCAAGAATCGACACGGAAGCATCCACAAGTGGGACACATCAAGATGAAGAAAACGAGGAAATACGTCAAGACGAACATCAAAAACCTCCTTCTCCACCACGACAAGAGAACGACGACGTCAATAATGAAGAAGGCCAAGAAGAAGAACAAGATGAAGAAGATGTTCAACAAATACCCAAGAAAAAGCTCTCACGAGTTCGAGCAAGAATTGCCAAAGATCATCCCGTCGAGCAAATCCTCAATGATATACAAACCGGGAGAATCACTCGCTCAAAAACTCGTTTAGCTAACTTTTGTGAAAATTATTCATTCATCTCTAGCATTGAACCAATGAAGGTTGAAGAAGCATTGGAAGATCCGGATTGGATAAACGCTATGCATGAAGAGCTACATAATTTTGAGAGAAACCAAGTTTGGACATTGGTTGAGAAGCCCGACAACAACCACAACATCATTGGTACCAAATGGGTGTTTCGCAACAAGCAAGATGAATATGGACAAGTGGTTCGCAACAAAGCACGTCTCGTCGCCCAAGGGTACACACAAGTCGAAGGTATGGACTATGGTGAGACGTATGCTCCCGTTGCTAGACTTGAGTCCATTCGCATCTTACTTGCCTATGCTAATCACCATAATATCACCTTGTACCAAATGGACATTAAAAGTGCTTTTCTAAATGGTGAAATAGAGGAGGAAGTTTATGTCAAACAACCTCCCGGCTTTGTCAATCCTAAGAAACCAAATCATGTTTACAAACTTCACAAAGCTCTTTATGGTCTTAAACAAGCTCCTAGAGCATGGTATAAATGCCTGACCAAGTTCCTTACTACAAGTGGTTTTGAAATTGGTAAAATTGATTCTACTCTTTTTACTAAAAGGGTTAATGGAGAACTATTTGTATGCCAAATTTATGTCGATGATATCATATTTGGTTCAACTAACCCTCTCTTTAGTGAAAAGTTTGGAAAGCTAATGTCAGAGAAGTTTGAGATGTCTATGATGAGTGAACTCAAATTCTTTCTTGGGTTGCAAATCAAGCAAACTAAGGAAGGTACATTTGTCTCTCAAACAAAGTACACCAAGGACTTATTCAAGAAGTTCAATATGCAAGAATGCAAAGGTATGTCTACACCCATGCCTACTAGTGGACATAATGATTTGACCAAAGATGGTGAACCTGTTGATCAAAAGGTTTATCGTTCTATGATTGGTTCATTGTTATACCTATGTGCTTCACGTCCCGATATTATGCTAAGTGTGTGGATGTGTGCACGATATCAAGCTGCTCCTAAAGATTGTCATCTTAAGGCTGTGAAAAGGATAGTGAGATATTTAATCCATACACCAAATTTTGGCATTTGGTATCCTAAGAGGTCTTCTTTTGATCTTGTTGGCTATTCCGACTCGGATTATGCCGGAGACAAGGTTGATAGAAAGTCCACTTCGGGTACTTGTCAATTTCTTGGTAGATCTCTTGTGTCTTGGTCTTCCAAGAAACAAAACTCGGTATCCTTATCCACCGCCGAAGCGGAATACATTGCCGCTGGTTCATGTTGCGCTCAATTACTTTGGATGACCCAAACTCTTAAAGATTATGGGATTTATGTGAAACATGTTCCACTGCTTTGTGACAATGAAAGTGCTATCAAAATTGGTCATAATCCTGTACAACATTCTCGGACTAAGCATATTGAAGTTCGTCATCATTTCATTCGAGATCATGTTGCTAAGGGTGACATCAATCTTAAGCATGTTCGCACCGACAAGCAATTAGCGGATATATTTACTAAACCACTTGATGAGAAAGTGTTTTGCAGGTTGAGAGGAGAATTGAACATCATTGATACTTCAAACTTGGAGTAGAAACTCCACTGGATACATGCAAGACATGAGCTTATGACTAATCCATGATATATCTCTTATGATAACTATCTTATGTCTTGGATATATTTTTAACTTGCATGTTGTCTAACCCATGTAGGTTCTTGGTTGAATCTAATTCCATGAGATTGCGACTCACGCATATCCTGAGCGATCTCTACATCACCAAGACTCTACACAATAGTGGTTGAAGACAAGGAAGCACAAAACCGTGAAACATATCCTTTGACAAACTCTATGATTAAGCTTCATGATTGTCATGTTTGGATACACAAGTGTTCTTCCTTGCAAGAACTAACCCATGTAGGTAGATGGACTCAAACTCCAAGTGGTGCTCCCAACTCTTGATGAACTACATCAACCTTGAGCACCCACACAAGTTCAACTACATGAGCAAGAACCACATCACCACCCAAGGTATGTTATTCCATCTTAGAGAAGCTTTACTCCAAGACATGAGTCAAAGCAACTCAACAAGATGTGAATATATCAAGATGCTTAAACGAAAAATGGTAACCCCATTTTGAGCTTAAACGATGAGTATGACCTATGATCAAGTGTTCTAACTTGACTCCTAAGTCAATATACTCTAACATAGGTGACTATGTCACCGCCCAATTCTAGATGAAGTTCTCTTGTGTTCCTTTCTGAGTTATTGCATTTGTCCCTTTCATATTTGTTTCTTTCTTTTTCAATTAAAAAAAAACCTTCATCTAGAAACCTTTTACCCTTTTCTTTTTGATTTCTGTTCTGCATATTTCTGCATCAAATTCCTTGCATATCTTTCAGCTAACTCATTGCAAATCTTTGTGAGATCTTACTTGACTAGTGAGCTGAGGTGACAAGTGTTTTTCTCTGTGATGAACTCGGTTTCACCGAATAGCCATTTCGGTCCAACCGAATCCCTTCGGTACTACCGAAACATGCCACTCCGTGCCACCGATTTCGCAACAGGAAAAACAGTTTGCCACATATTCTATATTTCTTCTGATCCAGCTCCACTCAATGAATCTTGTCCTCTACAAGCATCACAGTTTTATTCCCTGCTTTGTACTGAATCTCAAGGACCAAACCTATTCGACGGATTCCAGGAACAACCCTCTTGGAAATGGATGTCAAAGGGGGAGAGAGAGATCACATCAAAGCTTATCATCAGGGAGAGAGAGATCACATCAAAATCTTATCACCTAAGGGGGAGAGAATACTCAAGGATCCCATATATTAAGGGGGAGAAAGAAATCTCCAAGGGGGAGGGAATACTCAAGGATCCCAGATGCTTGATGTTCAAGAGGAGAGATGCCACATGTCTTTTTGGGGGAAAGACATGTTCATATGAACTCATTTAAATTTAGTTCTATTCATATCCTTCAGCTCTGATTTTCTGTTTCCTATCTTCTCCCAATATCCATGTAAGATTCAGGGGGAGCAAGACACCTAAGGGAAAGAAATCAGTCAAATTCATTGCATATCTTTATTCTTGGGGACATGTTGAATTCAATATGGTACCTTGTACTCACTCTCTACATGTCATCCCAATCTTGGTATTCTTGTGGTTTCTTTTGTTTGCTCTGGCTAGTGGACGTACCTGTGTTATCTAACCTTGTTTGTGCAGGTTCATTCCATCCTAAGCCAACTCAAGACCACAAGGTAAGTATATGCATCAAAATCATGAGTATGAGGAGTTCTTGCTTATGTACATACTGTTTGCAAGAAGGACTCATGAGCATGAAGGTATTTTCCTTGATAATATTTTGCTCTGATGCATATGGCCAAGATACATGTAACACTTTGCCTACTCTGTCATGATTATGCTCTCAGATGCCTCTCTATTTCATATTTACATGAGTACATACATGTAGGTTACATGTCCTTCCAAAGCTTTACTTGTTGTTCTTTATATCTTTATCTAAAGCTTTGATGTATGTTGCCATCAATTACCAAAAAGGGGGAGATTGAAAGCACAAGTTCTCCCTAGGTGGTTTTGATAATTGATGACAACATATCTCTTGTTGGACTAACATGTCAATCTAGCATGTTTCAGATAAGTTCAACAATGGAGTGGCATGGCATGGATGTGGAAGTGGAATCCTCAAAATGCTAAGGACAAAGGATTGGCTCAAGCTCAAAAGGTCAAGACTCTTCATTTTATATTTTAGTGATCCAAGATCACATTGAGTCTTTAGGAAAAGCCAATACTATTAAGGAGGGATGAGGTGTTGCTTAATGAGCCTCTTGCTTCATGTGCTTAGTGATATGCTCCAAAACCCTCAGCTACTTTCCCACTTCCACATATGACCTAAACCCTAAGCCAAACTCGGTCCTACCGATTTTTCCTATCCGGCGCCACCGAGTTCCAATTGTCATAAGCCACTGCCAAACCCTAATCATTTCGGTCTCACCGATGGGATCTCGGTCTCACCGAGATGGGCTTGCAAACTCTCTGTTACCCATTGCAGTATTCTCGGTCCCACCGAGATATGCAATCGGTTCCACCGAGTTTGCTTGGCCAAATCTCAGTTTCACCTTATTACCCAAATCGGTCCCACCGAGTTTGAGTAATCGGTCAAACCGAGTTTTGGATTTACCCTAACCCCAGCACATCGGTCCCACCGAGTTGATCCAGTCGGTCCCACCGAAATCTCTAACGGTCACTAGGTTTTAATTTTTCGGTCGACCGAGTTATGATTCGGTCCCACCGAGATTGGAAAACTGTGTAACGGTTGGATTTTGTGTGGAGGCTATATATACCCCTCCACCTCCTTTCTCATTCAGAGAGCCATCAGAACACACACACCATTCCAACTCATATGTTCTGAGAGAGAACCACCTACTCATGTGTTGAGACCAAGACATTCCATTCCTACCATATGAATCTTGATCTCTAGCCTTCCCAAGTTGCTTTCCACTCAAATCTTCTTTCAACCAAATCCAAATCCTATGAGAGAGAGTTGAGTGTTGGGGAGACTATCATTTGAAGCACAAGAGCAAGGAGTTTCATTACCCTACACACCATTTGTTTACTTCTTGGAGAGTAGGTGTCTCCTAGATTTGGCTAGGTGTCACTTGGGAGCCTCCGACAAGATTGTGATTTGAACCAAGGAGTTTTGTAAGGGCAAGGAGATCGCCTACTTCGTGAAAAGATCTACCGCTAAGTGAGGCAAGTCCTGTGTGGCGTGGCCATGGTGGGATAGACAAGGTGCTTCTTCGTGGACCCTTTGTGGGTGGTTGCTTCTTCGTGGACCCTTCGTGGGTGGAGCCCTGTGTGGACTCGCGCAACCGTTACCCTTGGGTGGAGCCCTGTGTGAACTCGCGCAACCGTTACCCTTCGTGGGTTGAAGTCTCCATCAAGGTGGAGCCCTGTGTGAACTCGCGCAACCGTTACCCTTCGTGGGTTGAAGTCTCCATCAACGTGGATGTAGGATAGCACCACCTATCCGAACCACGGGAAAAACATCCGTGTCTCCAATTGCGTTTGAATTCTCCAAACCCTTCTCTTTACATTCTCGCAAGTTGCATGCTTTACATTCCGCTGCTCATATACTCTTTGCATGCTTGCTTGATATGTATTGTGTGTATTGAAATTGTGCCTAAACTCCACTTAAACCGAAAAAGCTTAAAAATTGCAACTTGAGCATTATGTGTCTAATCACCCCCCTCTAGACACATCTACTTCTAGATCCCACAATAAGCGTCGAAACAACAATCAAGGAACGCAAGACACGACGGTTAACGCCGGATTCAGTGGCTCCAAACCCGTTCAACGAAAAAAGCTATTCGAGGCAAACGGAGATGGCCCATCCAGTCTAGATAGAATACTTGACCGGCCTTGCCAAATTCATGGTACCCCCGATAAACCCGCCAATCATACCAACGGAAATTGTTGGGTCTTCAAACAAGTCGGCAAGCTTAACGCCGAACACAAGGGATAAGGGTCGCCAAGCGACTACGATGACCAAGAGCACCATCAACCGAACACAGGAGGACAGAAGTAATTTCCCCTTGAGGTAAAAATGGTGAATATGTGTGATAGCCTGGCTTATTAGGGATGATAGGCTACTCATATCAATAAGGAATTCCTTCTTTTCCCGAAGCCCATTCGGACAGAACTCCAAAGTTAAGCGTGCTCAGCTTGGAGTAGTTTCAGGATGGGTGACTGACTAGGAAGTTGCTCCTGGGTGCGCACGAGTGAGGACAAAGTGTGCAGAAAAGACTAGTATTGATCTGTGGGGCCAGTCTAGATCCCACCAGGAGTAACGACCACCGGCGGGGGTGTTCGGGGCGTTACAATATGATATATGTCACACATATCCCTTGGAGGGAGCGCAAACACGCACTACGGGACATCTACGCCATAGAGCAGGTCGCCCCCAAATTTAACCCATGGTCGGCTTGTTTGATCACCTTGGATCGAAAGGACCACCCAACCAGTATCCGTCATGGAGGTTCGGCAGCTTTGGTCCTCGATCCAATCATCGACGGATTCCACCTTACGCGAGTCCTCATGGATGGCGACAGCAGTCTCAATCTACTTTATCAAGACAGTGTCCGCAAAATGGGCATTGATCCGTCAAGAATCAAGCCCACTAGAACTACCTTCAGAGGAGTAATACCTGGCAAAGAGGCCCGCTATACAGGCTCAATCACATTGGAAGTAGGCTTCGGTCACCGGACAACTTCCGAAGCGAACACTTCATCTTCAACATCGTCCCCGTCCGTAGCGGCTATCACGCACTGCTCGGACGAACCGCTTTTGCTCGCTTCAATGCGGTCCCGCATTACGCCTATTTGAAGCTCAAGATGCCCGGTCCACGTGGCGTCATTACAATGAATGGAAACATGGAACGCTCCCTCCGTACTGAGGAGCATACAGCGTCCCTTGCAAGCGAAGTACAAAGTGGCCCTATCAAGCCGCACACCTCCTTGGCTATTAGGCCACCGGACTTCTCGACGCAAGACCGGTCAGTCGTACATACCAGTAGCCCGACAACTACAGGGCTGGATTAGCAGACCAGCCTCCGTCAACCGCCATGAACATCAGCAGAATTCGTACCGCGCGTGCACAATTATGCACTCAAAATACCTTGGGCATTGGCAGAGGCAATGTACGGACATGCCTATAAAAAGATTCAACCTTATACGGCCTTCCCCTTTATTTAATCATCTTTTCTTTACCACAGGTGAATCAAAACCTACTCATTTTTCGGATCCATGAGTACTCTTTCCGAGCCCGGTTCCGTATACATGGCCGAAGACCATTCCTTCAAAGGAATCTTATTTGGGCGAAAGCAGTGCAGACGTGCGGCAGGAAGGTGCAAAGTATTTTGCAGACCACAACTTCACTTAAGAACCCGTATAGAGCTTTCCCTTAGCCCTAGACCCCCGGCATGTAAAATTGCCTTGGTGATTATGGTACCTTCTGTAAGACTACGTTTTGACATATGGACCAGATCTCAGTGAACCAAAATTCTTATTCGATATCATTTTTTATTACGCCTGTTAAGTGGTCCCACATACACACCTCGGCACAAAATTGCCAGGGGCTCTATAAGGCAACATATGTGTTGCCAAACAAAAGTCCGAACAACTTTACAACACAATTCGGCGTCCCGAGCTCGGCATTATATGCATCAGCGCCGAATCATGTCTCTGGTCAATAGTTGGGTTGCCCGGCTCCTGTGCTTGCTACCTTACGTTCCGTCTGATCGACTAGGGTAGTAAAGGGAGAACTACTGCGATTCTGTTTCTGGTTCGTCCGGTTAAGCACCTAGGTAGAGAAAGCTGAAAACTAACTGTCATGATGCGGTGAGAGCTGGTCAGCCACTCGGTGATTCATTACAATCCTTAGTGATTTTTCCGTATTACACGAAGGACCGTTTCCTGGTCACATATGTAACGCATCCGCATCCGGGTAGCCGCGTACATACTAGGGGCTACCTAATAGACCCATTGTCAAACTCCTATAGCTAAGTGAGAGCAATAAAACCGAATAGTCTGATTGCCTGGTTCGCCGCACTGACACCTCCTTGAAGGACCAAGACATTGGCTTAAGTGTAGTTTTGTGCAATTCCGAACACCCCGGTAGCATCTACATGGGGGCTAAAGCCGATGACTCGGAACTCTCAGATATAATACATGGCCGCACAGGAGGATACAAAGCTTTTTCATCAAGGAATGAATACATTACAAAAGACTTAGTTTATAAACACAAATCCCCGAACAGTTTGAACTCTTTTATTCGAACACTATGTCTTTGGAGCATTGGCCCTCTATAAGGTGGGCACCTTTTAGCACGTCCTCAAAACAGCTCTCCAGTGTGCGGTGGGCCTTGCTTTCGGGAGGACCCTCAATGGCCACCTTTTCGACATTCATTTTCACCCAGTGCATATTGACACGGGCGAAAGCCATACGTGCTCCTGCTATACAGGACCACCTCTTGACGACGTCAATCCGGGGCAGCGCATCGATAAGGCACTGCACAAGGCCGAAGTAGCTGCCCGGAATGGCCTCGGTGGGCCATAACCGGACTATGACGTCCTTCATGGCTGCGCTGGACGTCTTATGCAGCTCCGCCCATTGTGCCATCTGGTCATTTAGCAGAAGTGGGCGCTCCTGCCCCACAAACAGCGACCAGAAGAGCTTCTCCATCGCGTACCCCTCCTGGGCTTGGAAGAAGTCGGCGACGTTCGCAGCGCTCTTCAGCAGATCCGCATACACGTCTGGAGAACTCCACAGTCGATTAAGAAAGGCATACTTTGGGTCCCCAAATTTAGCCTGTAAAATAAAAGGCTTACCAGCCGCTATCTGTCCGGCTTGACGGATCTCCTCGCGTGCTACGCAGGATTCAGACCGCGCCTCTGAAGCACCGTGAAGGGCCTGGGCGAGTTCAGGCCCCTTCGCCTTGTTTTCCGTTTCCAGGGACTCGCACTTGGCGGCTGTCTCCTTGAGTTTTTGCTCCATCTCGGTCAACCATTCCTCAAAATGGCGCCGAGCAGCCCATTCGACCGTTAAGTCCACAGTCGCCTTGTCAGCAGCTGCCTGGCTTGCCCTTGCCTGCTCCTTAGCTGGAGCAAGCTCACCCCTAAGGGTCTCCACCACGGCGGCACCATCTATACAACGACGAAGAGCAAAGCTCTTCAACTTCCACAAAAGCATGGAAATAAACAGGCACACGGTAAGATCTATCTTATACCTTGCGCCTGGTCAAGCCGAGTGTTCACAAGGACTAGATCCTCATCGGATCGCTCCAGCTTCCGTTTAAGTTCGGAAATCTCCGCTTACTGGGCAGTCGCCGCTAACAGAGAGGCCTGTTTTAAAATTGAAATAAAATAGCATGTTACCACCTTACAACTGATTATTGATCCTCTGCTCTCTTTTCTTTCAAAAAGCCGAACAGAGTCTCAGGAGCTACTATCTATATACAGGCATATTTATCATTAAAAAAAAGATCAAAAAACATTACATTGCATACCTCGAAGCCTGCTAGCAGGCTGGAGAAGGCGTCGTTCAGCCCGCTCTCGGTGGACTGAATCTTCTCAGATACCCCACCCATCCGGATGCGGTGCTCGTCTAGGACGGATGCACTTTGAAGAGCGTCCGTCGTGGTATTCGACACCTCCAGATTAGCAGAGGTCGCCGCTCGCTTTTCTCCTGCAGGGGGTTGTTCACTAGACTTCGGTGCCGTATTGGTTACTGGAGCAGTACGCGGTCGGGGGTCGGATCGACTGCGGCCCCCATTGTCGGTCTTCAAGAGGGCCGTGCCCCCTAGTCCTTCGACGGTCGAGGTATCACCTTCTGGTGCCGTTAAATCTCCCCCCCGTCTCTTCAAGGGTCAGGGAGGGGCTATGCGATGACACCTCGGCATCGTCCGCCTTCGGCGGCGGAGAGGCTAATGGAGGCGACTCGCTCTCCATCATCTCCAATGGTAGGTCCCCCAAGGATGAGGATAGTTGGGGGAGACTGCGTGCCGGACTAGAAAATATAGAACCTAGAGTTATCATCACAGTTCATAAAGAATTTGACAATATGTGAGACATTCCGAGCTACTTATGAGTCGGCTTTGGGCCTAGTCCGGCGATGATCTATCGGGATGGCCTCGGCGTCTGACTCCGAGTCATCGGGAAGGGTAATTGTGTCCCTCTTGGACGCTTCGGCTTCCAGGTCATCGGAGGCCACCCTCTTTTTGCCCTTGCGGGGAGGATCTTCTTCTTCTTCCTCCCCCTCCTCATAGTCGTCATCACCTTCGTGAGAGGACTGGGCATCAGCATCTCCGGACACTGCGTCCGAAGTGCCCTCCTCTCTTTACTTCTTCTTGTCCTTCTTTGCCGACGCCTGGTATGGCACCGGGACCAACATCCTCATTAGAAGGGGATTGGCTGCGTCTTCGGGGAGCAGAGCCGGACACCAGATATGCTCCGCCTTCTTAATCCAGACATGTTTGGGGATGGACTACTTAGCACCTCAGGTTAACAAAGCCTATTGGTGTTCGGAGTTTTTAGAATTTACCTTGGAGGACGGACGGTTGTAGTCGAGGTCGGTGTCGTCTGAAGACCTTGGCCACAATTTCTGCTACTTAAAAAGCAGTTTCCAGATCCCCTTATGCGTTGTGCCGTAGAACCATTGTAGGGTCTGCGGCCCTTCCGGGTTGAACTCACACATCTTGAGGGGCCGCCTCTGACAGGGAAGTGCTCGGCAGATCAGCATCACTTGGATTACGTCGGCAAGGGTAACATCCTTCGCTATCATGCTCTTGATGCGTTTCTACAGCAGCTGCACCTCAGGGACCGACCCCCAGTCCGGACCCTTGTCGGTCCATGATGTAAGCCTCAGCGGGGGCCCGGATGTAAAGGCTGGCGTAGCTGCCCACTTGGAGCCGCGGGGTTCTCTAATATAGAACCAGTCCTGTTGCCATATTTTGATGGTGTCCACAAAACTCCCTTTGGCCAATTGACTTTGGGGAGCTTGCTCACCATGGCGCCACCACAGTCCGCGTGTTGCCCATTGACCACCTTCGGTTTCACATTAAAAATCTTGAGCGGTAAGCCGAACTATGGAGGGGCACAGATGAAGGCTTCACACATGACGATAAATGCCGAGATGTGAAGGAACGAATTTGGGGCCAGATCGTGAAAATCCAGCCCGTAGTAGAACATGAGGACCCTTACAAAGGGGTGAAGGGCGAATCCGAGTCCACGGTGGAAGTGGGGGATAAACACCACCCTCTCACCCGGCTCTAGAGTGGGCATGACCCGCGCCAGATCGGGAAGCCTGTGCTTGATTTCTGCGGTCAAATACCGCGCTTCCCACAGCTCCTTGATGTTTTCCTCCATGACGGAGGAGGACACCCACTTGCCTTGAGAGCCGGCCATGGTCGAAGGAGTTATCAAGGAGAGAAAAGCTTGGAGTTTTGGGCGTTGGTGCTCGGGGACGGAAAGGCAGAGAGAATGAGGCGTGGGGTGGAACATATGGGTTTTATCCACTTATATGGACTCCAAATATCAAGCGTCCCCCATCGAGCCTTAAAACTCGCCTGTTCCCAAGGGGTCACGGGAACCGCACGGTTAGGTTACCAAAACTCGTATTGATGAGAATCCCGTAATAAGGGGGCACGATCTCTGCTTTGACAAGACGTGTCGCCGGAGCTTGCGTATCAAAACGCGAAACGGGAGGCTGAAAAATGGTTTGAAATAATAAAATGGCCGAACGTAATGTCTCACCAGTAAAATCTTCAGAGAACAGAACTTATCCGTATTTTGTCCTTGTGATTCGGAGGTATGACTGTTGTACAAAGCCGGATACAATACTGACGATCAATTACTTTGAAGAATTCGGAGGAGGAACCCGCCTTGCAATGCTGAAGACAATCTGCATGCCGGACACATCGTCATTGAAGACTGGTTTAGGGGCTACTGAGGGAGTCTAGGATTATGGGGTCCTTGGGTGTCTGGGCTATACTCATGGTAGATCAACTCTTGTAACCTCTATACTCGTCAAAGTCAATCAAGCAAGAAGTAGGGTATTACCTCCATCAAGAGGGCCCGAACCTGGGTAAACATCGTGTCCCGTGTCTCATGTTACCATCGATCCTTAGACGCACAGTTCGGGACCCCCTACCCGAGATCAGCCGGTTTTGACACCGACACCCCCTCCCACGTATATAAAGGGGGAGGAGAGGAGGCCGGCCCAAGGGGGGCACACCAAGGGGGGAGTCCTACTTGGACTCCCGGTCCAAGTAGGATTTGCCCCTCCTTTCCTTTTCGAAGAAGGGGGAAGGGGAAAGAGGTGGAGGAGAAGAAGGAAAGGGGGGCCGCCCCCAACCCTAGTCCAATTCGGTTTGGGCTTGGGGGGGCGCCTCCACCTGGCCGCCGCCTCCTCTCTCCACTAGGGCCCATGAAGGCCCATTAACCCCCCGGGGTTCCGGTAACCCCCCGGTACTCCGTAAAATGTCCGAACCTTTCTGACATGTCCGTGATCTCATCTGGGACTCCGAACAAACTTCGGTTCATCAAATCACATAACTCATAATACAAATTGTCATTGAACGTTAAGCGTGCGGACCCTACGGGTTCGAGAACTATGTAGACATGACCGAGACACATATCTGGTCAATAACCAATAGCGGAACCTGGATGCTCATATTGGCTCCTACATATTCTACGAAGAACTTCATCGGTCAAACCACATAACAACATACGTTGTTCCCTTTGTCATCGGTAGGTTACTTGCCCGAGATTCGATCGTCGGTATCATCATACCTAGTTCAATCTCATCTCCCGCAAGTCTCTTTACTCATTCTGTAATGCATCATCCCATAACTAACTCATTAGTCACATTGCTTGCAACGCTCATATTGATGTGCATTATCGAGAGGGCCCAGAGATACCTCTTCGATACATGAAGTGGCAAATCCTAATCTCGATCTAGGCCAACTCAACAAACACCATCGGAGACACCTGTAGAGCATCTTTATAATCACCCAGTTATGTTGTGATGTTTGATAGAACACAAGGTGTTCCTCCAGTATTCGGGAGTTGCATAATCTCATAGTCAGAGGAACATGTATAAGTCATGAAGAAAGCAATAGCAATAAAACTAAACGATCATATTGCTAAGCTGACGGATGGGTCTTGTCCATCACATCATTCTATAATGATGTGATCCCGTTCATCAAATGACAACACATCTCTATGGTTAGGAAACTTAACCATCTTTGATTAACGATCTAGTCAAGTAGAGGCTTACTAGGGACACTCAGTTTTGTCTATGTATTCACACATGCACTAAGTTTCCGGTTAATACAATTCTAGCATGAATAATAAACATTTATCATGATATAAGGAAACATAAATAACAACTTTATTATTGCCTCTAGGGCATATTTCCTTCAGTCTCCCACTTGCACTAGAGTTAATAATCTAGATTACATAGTAATGATTCTAACACCCATGGAGGCTTGGTGCTGATCATGTTTTGCTCGTGAGAGAGGCTTAGTCAACGGGTCTGAAACATTCAGATCCGTATGTATCTTGCAAATCTCTATGTCTCCTTCCTTGACTTGATCGCGGATGGAATGTGCTTGGTTCTCTTGTGAAATCTATATTCCTTTGCCAAGGCAATTGCACCTGTATTGTCACAAAAGATTTTCATTGGACCCGATGCACTAGGTATTACACCTAGATCGGATATGAACTCCTTCATCCAGACTCCTTTACTTGCTGCTTCCGAAGCAGCTATGTACTCCGATTCACATGTAGATCCTGCCACGACGCTCTGCTTGGAACTGCACCAACTGACAGCTCCACCATTCAATATAAATATTTATCCGGTTTGTGACTTAGAGTCATCCGGATCAGTGTCAAAGCTTGCATCGACGTAACCATTTACGACGAGCTCTTTGTCACCTCCATAAATGAGAAACATATCCTTAGTCCTTTTCAGGTATTTCAGGATGTTCTTGACTGCTGTCCAGTGATCCACTCCTGGATTACTTTGGTACCTCCCTGCTAAACTAATAGCAAGGCACACATCAGGTCTGGTACCCAACATTGCATACATGATAGAACCTATGGCTGAGGCATAGGGAATGACTTCCATTTTCTCTCTATCTTCTATAGTGGTTGGGCATTGAGTCTGACTCAACTTCACACCTTGTAACACAGGCAAGAACCCTTTCTTTGACTAATCCATTTTGAACTTCTTCAAACTTTATCAAGGTATGTGCTTTGTGAAAGTCCAATTAAGCGTCTTGATCTATCTCTATAGATCTTGATGCCCAATATGTAAGCAGCTTCACCGAGGTCTTTCATTGAAAAATTCTTATTCAAGTATCCTTTTATGCTATCCAGAAATTCTGTATTATTTCCAATCAACAATATGTTATCGACATATAATATCAGAAATGCTATAGAGCTCCCATTCACTTTCTTGTAAATACAGGCTTCTCCAAAAGTCTGTATAAAACCATATGCTTTGATCACACTAGCAAAGCGTATATTCCAACTCGGAGAGGCTTACACCAGTCCATAAATGGATCGCTGGAGCTTGCACACTTTGTTAGCACCTTTTGGATCAACAAAACCTTTTGGTTGCATCATATACAACTCTTCTTTAAGATATCCATTAAGGAACGCAGTTTGAGATCCATTTACCAAATTTCACAATCATAAAATGCGGCAATTGCTAACATGATTCGGACAGACTTAAGCATCGCTATAGGTGAGAAGGTCTCATCGTAGTCAACTCCTTGAACTTGTCGAAAACCTTTTGCAACAAGTTGAGCTTTGTAGACAATAACATTGCCGTCAGCATCAGTCTTCTTCTTGATTTATAACATAACCTTATTCTCTATGGCTTGCCGATCATCAGGCGAGTCAACCAAAGTCCACACTTTGTTCTCATACATGGATCCCATTTTAGATTTCATGGCCTCAAGCCATTTCGTAGAATCTGGGCTCATCATCGCTTCCTCATAGTTCATAGGTTCGTCATGGTCAAGTAACATGACCTCCAGAACAGGATTACCGTACCACTCAGGTGTGGATCGTACTCTGGTTGACCTACGAGGTTCGGTAGTATCTTGATCAGAAGTTTCATGATCATCATCATTAGCTTCCTCACTGATTGGTGTAGGTATCACTGGAACTTATTTCTATGATGAAATACTGTCCAATAAGGGAGAAGGTACAATTACCTCGTCAAGTACTACTTTCCTCCCACTCACTTCTTTCAAGAGAAACTCCTTCTCTAGAAAGGATCCATTCTTAGCAACGAATATCTTACCTTCGGATCTGTGATAGAAGGTGTACCCAACTATCTCCTTTGGGTATCCTATGAACACACATTTCTCCGATTTGGGTTTGAGCTTATCAGGTTGAAGCTTTTTCACATAAGCATCGCAGCCCCAAACTTTAAGAAACAACAACTTGGGTTCTTGCCAAACCACAGTTCATATGGTGTCATCTCAACGGATTTAGATGGTGCCCTATTTAATGTGAGTGCAGCCGTCTCTAAAGCATAACCCCAAAACGATAGCGGTAAATCAGTAAGAGACATCATAGATCGCACCATATCTAATAAAGTGCGGTTACGATGTTCGGACACACCATTACGCTATGGTGTTCCAGGTGGCGTGAGTTGTGAAACTATTCCACATTGTTTCAAATGAAGACCAAACTCGTAACTCAAATATTCTCCTCCATGATCAGATTGTAGAAACTTTATTTTCTTGTTACGATGATTTTCCACTTCACTCTGATTTTTTTTGAATTTTTCAAATGTTTTAGATTTATGTTTCATCAAGTAGATATACTCATATATGCTCAAATCATCTGTGAATGTCAGAAAATAATGATACCAGCCGTGAGCCTCAACACTCATTGGAACGCATACATCAATATGTATTATTTCCAACAATTTAGTTGCTCGCTCCATTGTTGCAGAGAACGGAGTCTTAGTCACCTTTCCCATGAGACATGGTTCCCAAGCATCAAGTGATTCCAAAAGCCCATCAACATGGAGTTTCTTCATGCGCTTTACACCAATATGACCTAAACGACAGTGCCACAAATAAGTTGCACTATCGTTATTAAACTTGTATCTTTTGGCTTAAATATTATGAATATGTGTATCACTACTATCGATATTCAACAAAAATAGACCACTCATCAATGGTGCATGACCATAAAAGATATTACTCATATAAATAGAACAACAATTATTCTCTGATTTAAATGAATAACCGTCCCGCATCAAACAAGATCCAGATATAATGTTCATGCTCAACACTGGCACCAAATAACAATTATTTAGGTCTAAAACTAATCCCGACGATAGAGGTAGCGTGCCGACGGGGATCAGATCGACTTTGGAACCATTTTCGACGCGCATCGTCACCTCGTCCTTAGCCAATCTCTGTTTAATCCTTAGCCCCTGTTTCGAGTTGCAAATATGAGCAACAGAACCAGTGTCAAATACCCAGGCGCTACTACGAGCATTAGTAAGGTACACATAAATAACATGTATATCAAATATACCTTTCACTTTGCCATCCTTCTTATCCGCCAAATACTTGGGGCTGTTTTGCTTCCAGTGACTAGTCCCTTTGCATTAGAAGCACTCAGTCTCAGGCTTAGGTCCAGACTTGGGCTTCTTCACTTGAGTAGCAACTTGCTTGCCGTTCTTCTTGAAGTTCCCCTTATTCCCTTTGCCCTTTTTCTTGAAACTTGTGGTCTTGTTAACCATCAACACTTGATGCTCCTTCTTGATTTCTACTTCTGTAGCCTTTAGCATTGCTAAGAGCTTGGGAATAGTCTTATCCATCCCTTGCATATTATTGTTCGTCACAAAGCTTTTGTAGCTTGGTGGCAGTGATTGAAGAACTCTGTCAATGACATTATCATCAGGAAGAATAACCCCCAGTTGAGTCAAGTGGTTGTGGTACCCAGACATTCTGAGTATATGTTCACTGACAACACTATTCTCCTCCATCTTGCAGCTATAGAACTTATTGGAGACTTCATATATCTCAATTCAGGAATTTGCTTGAAATATTAACTTCAACTCCGGGAACATCTCATATGCTCCACGGTGTTCAAAACGTCGTTGAAGTCCCGATTCTAAGCCGTACAACATGGCACACTGAACTATCGAGTAGTCAACAGCTTTGCTCTGCCAGGCGTTCATAACATGTGGAGTTGCTCCTGCAGCGGGTTTTGCACCTAGTGGTGCTTCTAGGACTAAATTCTTCTGTGGAACAATGAGGATAATCCTCAAGTTACGGACCCAGTCCATGTGGTTTCTACCATCATATTTCAACTTAGCTTTCTCTAGGAACACATTAAAATTCAAGGAAACGGTAGCACGGGCCATTGATCTACAACAACATAGACATGCAAAATACTATCATGTACTAAGTTCATGATAAATTAAAGTTCAATTAATCATATTACTTAAGAACTCCACTTAGATAGACATCCCTCTAGTCATCTAAATGATCACGTGATCCATATCAACTAAACCTTGTCTGATCATCATGTGAGATGGAGTACTTTTCAATGGTGAACATCGCTATGTTGATCATATGTACTACATGATTCACGTTCGACCTTTCGATCTCAGCGTTTCGATCCATATCTGCATATTCTAGGCTCATCAAGTTTAACCCGAGTATTCTGCATGTGCAAAACTGGCTTGCACCCGTTGTATGTGAACGTATAGCTTATTACACCCGATCATCACATGGTGTCTCGGCACAACGAACTGTAGCAACGGTGCATACTTAGGGAGAACACTTATACCTTGAAATTTAGTGAGGGATCATCTTATAATGCTACTGTCATACTAAGCAAAATAAGATGCATAAAGGATAAACATCACATGCAATCAAAATAAGTGATATGATATGGCCATCATCATCTTGTGCCTTTGATCTCCATCTCCAAAGCACCGTCATGATCACCATCATCACTGGCTTGACACCTTGATCTCCATCGTAGCATCATTGTCATCTCTCCAACTATTTCTTCTATGACTATCACTAATGCTTAGTGATAAAGTAAATCAATTACATGGCGATTGCATTTCATACAATAAAGCGAAAACCATAAGGCTCCTGCCAGTTGTCGATAACTTTTACAAAACATGATAATCTCATACAACAAATTATATCTCATCACGTCTTTACCATATCACATCACAACATGCCCTGCAAAAACAAGTTAGACGGCCTCTACTTTGTTGTTGCAAGTTTTATGTGGCTGCTACGGGCTTCTAGGAAGAACCGTTCTTACCTACGCATCAAAACAACAATGTTTTTTCGTTAAGTGTGCTGTTTTAACCTTCAACAAGGATCGGGCGTAGTCGAACTCGATTCGACTAAAGTTGGAGAAACAGACACCTGCCAGCCACCTGTGTGCAAAAAACGTCGGTAGAACTAGTCTCATGAACCGGTCATGTAATGTCCGTCCGGGCCGCTTCATCCTACAATACCGCCGAATCAAAGTAAGACGTTGCTGGTAAGCAGTATGACTATTATCGCCCACAACTCATTGTGTTCTACTCGTGCATATAACATTTACGCATAGACCTAACTCGGATGCCACTGTTGGGGAACGCAGTATTTCAAAAAATTTCCTACGATCACGCAAGATCTATCTAGGTGATGCATAGCAACGAGAGGGGAGAGTGTGTCCATGTACCCTCATAGAACGAAAGCGGAAGCGTTTAGTAACGCGGTTGATGCATTCAAACGTCTTCGCGGTTCAACCGATCCAAGCACCGAACGTACGGCACCTCCGTGCTCAGCACATGTTCAGCTCAATGATGTCCCTCGAGCTCTTGATCCAGTTGACGACGAGGGAGAGTTTCGTTAGCACGACGGTGTGTTGACGGTGATGATGAAGTTACCGGCGTAGGGCTTCGCCTAAGCACTACAACGATACGACCGAGGTGTGTAACCATGGGGGGGGCACCGCACACGGCTAAGAGAAGACTTGGTGTGTCTTTGGGGTGCCCCCTCCCATGTATATAAAGGGGGGAGGTGAGGAGGCCAGCCCAAGGGGGGGGGCGCCAAGGGGGAGTCCTACTTGGACTCCCGGTCCAAGTAGGATTCGGCCCCCCTTTCCTTTTCGATGAAGGGGGAAGGGGAAAGAGGTGGAGGAGAAGAAGGAAAGGTGGGCCGCCCCCCGACCCTAGTCCAATTAGGTTTGGGCTTGGGGCACACGCTTCCACCTGGCCGCCACCTCCTCTCTCCACTAGGGCCCATGAAGGCCCATTAACCCCGGGGGGGGGGGGTTCCGGTAACCCCCCGGTACTCCGGAAAATGTCTGAACCTTTTCGAAACTATTCCGGTGTTCAAACATAACCTTCCAATATATCAATCTTTACGTCTCCACCATTTCGAGACTCCTCGTCATACATGTGATCTCATCCGGGACTGCGAACAAGCTTCGGTTCATCAAATCACATAACTCATAATACAAATCGTCATTGAACGTTAAGCGTGCGGACCCTGCGGGTTCGAGAACTATGTAGACATGACCAAGACACATCTCCAGTCAATAACCAATAGCGGAACCTGGATGCTCATATTGGCTCCTACATATTCTACGAAGATATTTATCTGTCAAACTGCATAACAACATAGGTTGTTCCCTTTGTCATCGGTATGTTACTCTCCCGAGATTCGATCGTCGGTATCATCATACCTAGTTCAATCTCGTCACCGACAAGTCTCTTTACTCGTTCCGTAATGCATCATCCCATAACTAACTCATTAGTCACATTGCTTGAAAGGCTCATAGTGATGTGCATTACCGAGAGGGCCCAGAGATACCTCTTCGATACATGGAGTGATAAATCCTAATCTCGATCTATGCCAACTCAACAAACACCATCGGAGACACCTGTAGAGCATCTTTATAATCACCAAGTTACGTTGTGACATTTGATAGCACACAAGGTGTTCCTCCAGTATTCGGGAGTTGCATAATCTCATAGTCAGAGGAACATGTATAAGTCATGAAGAAAGCAATAGCAATAAAACTAAACGATCATAATGCTAAGCTAACGGATGGGTCTTGTCTTGTCGGTGTACAAAAGTAGGGGCTCTCCTTTTGATCCCTTTACTTGTGCACGGGCAGTCAGAGCCACGCGCCGCGGCCACACTTAGCATGGCAGAGGAGGGAAGCCGAAGAGAAGCCGAAGCACAAGACAACCAAGGCGACGCCAAGACCAGAAGCGCATGAGGGAAAGAGGGTGAGGTGGACTCCCTCGGCAAGATCCTTGCCGAGGCGGCCCCCCGCAGCCCCGGCAAGAGCCTTGCCGGGGCAAATTTCCCAACACCGGCAGAGCGAGCCACGCTTGAGCCCACAGGCTCCGACCCAATCAACTACATTGGGACCAGGGCTCGGGAGGCACCTCCGTGGTGGCATGCAGATCTTTGTCAAGATCATAAACACATAAGATCAGATGAGGATTAGAAGATGACAACCCTTGGCGGGATCCTCGCCAGGGAAATCCACAAGACCCCCGGCAAGCGTCTTGCCGGGGACGACTACGACACCACGGCAAGACCCTTCCCGGGACCCCGGCAAGGCCCATGCCGAGGACGCCGGCAGGGCCTCTGCCAGGCCCACAGCAACCAAGACTTTTGCCACCTTTCGCATGCAGCTGCCAGCCCAACCAGCTGGGCAGGCACCTGCGTGGCAACATGCAACTTCCAGGCCAAATCAGCAAGCACCTATGTGGCGGCATGCAAATCTTCATGAAGGCCCTACGACCGCGCCACCTCAGCTGCTTGCCTGCCTACATGGCACTGCATGCATCGCTAGCTTGGGCACGTGTTGAAGTGAGGCGGAGCAGCGACGGACAAGACGGGCCTCGTTCCCATCCCCGATAAAGCTAATGGACACCTACATAGCGCATTTAATGCACTTTATCCCGTAGTGCTATGTGATAAGCTCGTGCACCGTAGGCCTTTCCACCTCCTATGTGCCACTTTGTCAACCCCTTTTCCTATAAAAGGAGGCCCGAGGCGACCAGGAGAGGGATTCGGCTTTTTGGAACGGCACAGCCACCGTAGCTAGTTCAAAAAGCTCAAGAACACTCAATACATCCACCAAAGCAGGACTAGGGTTTTACGCATCCTCGCGGCCCGAACCTAGGTAAACGATCCATGTGCTAGCTCCTAAACCTGCTCTTCTCACAACCCCGCGCCTGCCGATCGTAGAAGGGATCCCAGTGATCCCATAGGTGTCGTTCCCACCAACATGTCCATCACATCATTCTCTAATGATGTGATCTCATTCATCAAATGATAACACATGTCTATGGTTAGGAAACTTAATCATCTTTGATTAATGAGCTAGTCAATTAGAGGCTTACTAGGGACACTCAGTTTTGTCTATGTATTCACACATGCACTAAGTTCCTGGTTAATACAATTCTAGCATGAATAATAAAAATTTATCATGATATAAGGTAATATAAATAACAACTTTATTATTGCCTCCAGGGCATATTTCCTTCACTTATTCCTAAAAAATGATATAAATTTGCTATAAAATGATTGTAAAACATCCAATAATGATAATATAAAAGCATGGAACAATAAAAAAATCATACATATGTTGGAGATGTATCACATGCTTTATGCACGCTTTGTCCACGAGATATATAACATGAAGTCTATTTTTTTACCATATTTTGACATAAATATATTTAACTAGTTTTCTTCGAGATTTCTTGTCATGTAGTTGGCTAAGCCAGCAAAAGCATTGGCCTATTTGGACCAATTAAATTTGGAAATGTGAGCACGTAACAAACAAGATATTGCGATGGCACATACTATTTGTTTTTATCAAGATTCCAAATATGTTTTCGCAAAGATGAATTTTGGAAAACACATGGAAAATAAATATTTTATAAATATTAGTAAAGAGCAACTAGAGTATTGCTTTTTCTGAAAAGACAATGAAAGAAGGGTTGAGCTCATGTTAAGATGGACATGGAATTAGGGATACGAGAGTACATTATGCAGAGAATAACCACTTAATTTTACAACTTAAACAACTCTTAAAAAGACTTTGTGTCATGACCCGGCCTCGGGAAGGGCCCCAAATCTCTGCACTTTCAGTGCCAGTCCCTAGATCAATAGCTGACACGCATAGTCGATGATGAAATACCAGGAATACATCACATGTCATAGTATTACATCACAGATCCAGTGCTTTACAATACACACTTACTGAGCTCATGGGCTAGCTTAGTATACAATCATGCAACGGATATAATATTCTAGTCTTATAACGTCCATCCACTCACAGGCAAGAGTTGAGTATAGCGGCGTAACCTACTTCGTACCTTTTCTTTGATACAGTAAACTTGCAATATGATACATTGCAGCCACAAGGTTCGATACATTGAATGTATTGGGAAGCTTTACCAGGATTGACTTGTTGAAAAAATAAACATGCACTGTGATGTGGCTGGTTTTCCTTTTTTCATGAAACAATTTTTCCTACCTTTGTATATTGGTCTAATCTAGTAGCTAGACATACTGTATCCTGTAGTAGTCCTGGATTAATCATCCCGCACAATCATCCAATAAAGCATTTGAGCATGTGGGTTCTTTGGTCCTGCAGTTGCCCTAAACCAATCTCCAGAGGCCCTGATCCAGTCCCAGTTTTCTGAGATTGAGTCCATACTCCCCTTCGGTTCAACCCATCAATTTTATTAGAAAAGGTGATGAGATCAAGCTGACAATTCTCAGACTAATTGCTCAAAAATTGTCCATAATCGGGGACACGACAAATCATGATCGGTTTTATACACTGCGTAGAGGTTTGTGTAGTTTACTCGTGATTCCAGATCACACCTTCCAGCTACTAAACTTCACTCGTGAAGTAGCTAGGTAGATTAAGATGAGACTTTTGGGAAGTAGTAGCCCTCTCAGAAACGGCAAACCCATCCATTTCCCTACACACAAAACTAAATCCACTAGTCGTGCCCAGGAAGGTTCCCACAACTTACTTGGTCTAGACAAATCCCATATTGTCTCACGGTCACACATGGAAGCTACTCAAATTTGAACTCGTAAAATCCCTTTGAGCATGGGCGGTCGCCCACAACATTATCGACCACCAAGCAATACCGAAGCACCGCTCAGTTGATTCATTAATTAAGTTGTACTTAAGTAGTCATCCATAAAGTAACCTTTATTGTGATCCCAATCCATGTTATAACAGCTAAGCAACTACTCGATGGTTACAAAGTCAAGGTAAAACGGAACTACATTTCTTCTACTGGGTTCTTTCAAGCATAAAGTAAAATCCTATAGGGGATTTCTAGCTGAAACAACTACAATGAAAGAAAATATAGGTTATGATCAAAGGTTCCACTTGCCTCGTATTGACAATTCCTCAATCTCACGATCTTTATCACGTTACTCTTCGCTCTCCATACAATCTAACGTAAGTAAAGAGTAATCATAAACAACCATACAATACAACAAACATATGACAAGTGTTGTGCATGGTGTGAGTGTCATTGTGTTGTGAGATCATGTGTCAGTGTTAACTCATAAGAGTTTGGGAAAACAACATAGTGGTTGTCAATTAGAATACATGTGACATAAGGGTTCACATGCAAGTTTCAAAATAATAGGGTTCATCACATAAGGAGTATGTGATGTCAACTGGTGGTTATCAGATCCAATTGGAAAGAATCTTAACAACAGAAGTCATGGTATATGAATCTCGGATAGCCAAGTTTATGTCCAAGTTTGAATGACAATTCAAACATGTTGACCTTTCATGAGTTTGAGTACACACTAGGTTGTCTGGGACAATATCTTCGTATGGCTTCCAATTAGATTCGGATTGAATTAGGGTTCATCTTTTTGAAATCAAACTGAATTATGTTTGACCGAGGTTTTATTTTGAGTTCAAATTAAGTTTGAAATATTGAATCTAGTACAAGTTGAAAATATTTCATAATTAACTAATGTTGATTCTGAACTCATTTGCAAAGTATTTCAATTAATTTGGATTAACTAGATGACTTCTAGGTTTCCTTTAGGTTTAACTAAATTCAAATTATGTTTGCATTTTCTAAAGTTAAATACTAATCCAATATAATTACTAAGGTCTACTATTTAATTTCAAGTTTAAACTAAAGTCAATTATAAATCCAAATCAATTGCTAAGTGCAAAAGTTTTCAAACTTCATTTAAGTTTGAACTAAATTGAACTTAAGTTTAATTCCCTAAAGTCAATTATCACTCCAAAGTATTTACTATGTTCAATTTGGTTCACTAAGTTATATTGCAAAAGTCTATTCAATTTAAACCTAAGGTTTCAAAGTTATAAACAATCCACTTTGAATTTAATTCAAATTAATTAAATTACCTAAAGTCAATAATAATCCCCTAAACATTTTCTAAAGTTCATTTTAAGTTTTTGAACTTAGTTGCAACATAATTATCCTAATAAACTCTTTAGGTTCAAGTATTGTTTGATTTATAGCTTCTACTAAAATTCAATTTTAAATTATTTTAAAATTGAACTACAACAGCTAAATTTAAACTATATTTCACTATGTTCATTCTGCAAAAATAATCAATTCATTTGGATTTATAAATTGCAAGTTATGCCCTATTGAAATTAAATTCATTCGGTTTGAATTTGAATTTAAACTATTCAATAGTTAGATATTATTGGACTAGATGAAATTTTATTTCTTGACGATCATTTTGCAAAAAGAATTACTCAATTTGGATTTACAGATAAAAAGTTGTGTGTTTGAAGTTCCAGGAGTTTTTCTATAAATCTGCCATTTAATTCAATTTGATAGAAATTCAAGTGGTAATGTTTTGGATAAGGTGGGTGACATGGTAGTTTCCTATTGGCTGATACCGATTTGGTTTAAGTGGACTGATGTGGTGCATGCGATCTAGATCTAACGGTCAAAATTAGATCTAGGGGTTAGGAGTTTTGGTGGCTCACCGCAATCTCGCCGGAGAGTCACCGAAAAACACGCACACAGTGGTGTTGCGCTCGGGAATTGTCAGAGACGGAGTTGCAGGGGGTTTCTCGGGCAGCGGAGGGCACTAACGGGCTCGGAGTGGCTCAGGCAGGTCGAAGGTGGCATCAGTTGGCCTCACGGGTGACAAAGACGAGCGGGGCAAGCTCGCCGATTGCACCGGCGGGGCTTCGGGGGATGAAGCGGTCCTCAAAATCGAGTGCCTATGGATGAACCAAATGGATTAGAAGACGCGTGTGATCAAGGGGAACACGATGGAGAAGGTCACAGGGCAAGACACTCACGATGGTCGCCGGAGTTGAGCTCACGACAGCGGCAAGGCTCGGGCTTCATCGAAGTCATGCGTAGAGGATGCTCAGGTCATCACGAAGATGTCTAGGAGCGCGCCATGGTGCGGGTTGTCGAGTGGTGGTGGTGGTTGGTCTCGGGGTGACTATACTTGCCGAAATCGACGTCGGAGTTTCTAGGTCAGGGCAGAGCTCAGGGTTTCACCGACGAGGAACCTGGGAGGCAGAGGGGAAATGGAGAGGGGTTCGGAAGCTATTTAATGGACAAAGGAAGGAGCTAGCGTGGATGATGGGTGCGCAAGGTGGAGATCATGGCTGACATGCGCGCGTGGGGTAGTTGGAGGTTACGGGTGACCCTGACTAGTGGGGCCCTCTAGTTAGGGGTCCACGTGAGAGAGAGGTCGCGCACGGGGCTTGATACGTCTTCGTGGTATCTACTTTTCCAAACACTTTTGCTCTCGTTTTCGACTCTAATTTGTATGATTTGAATGAAACTAACCTGGACTGACGCTGTTTTCGGCAGAACTACCATGGTGTTGTTTTTTGTGCAGAAATAAAAGTTTTGGGAATTGGATGAAACTTTTTGGAATTTTTTATGGAATATATAAAAAATGTTGGATCCAGCACTATAGGAATCAGGCACTTGGCCGCAGCCATGGCTGACGGCAAAGGCATGCCCAGGGGACGGCAAAGGCCTTTGCTGTCCACCAGCAGACGACAACAGGTCCGGTTGAATAAGCTACGACAAAGGGTTCTTTGCCGTCTGTTGGCAGAAAACAAAGATGAAATGGTCTTTGCCGTCTGCCAGTGGACGGCAAAGAGCCTGGACGGCACAGTGGCAGGTTAGGTCCGTTAAGGGGGTAACGGCATTGTTTTGCCGTCTGCTGGTAGACGACAAAGACCTTTGCATCTCTGCCGTCTGCCAGCAGATGGCAAAGTGCCTATATAGGCCAGCCCAAGTAGCTGCTATGTGGCTCGTGATGACCCACAAGTATAGGGGATCTATCGTAGTCCTTTCGACAAGTAAGAGTGTCAAACCCAACGAGGAGAAGAAGGAAATGACAAGCGGTTTTCAGTAAGGTATTCTCTGCAAGCACTGAAATTATCGGTAACAGATAGTTTTGTGATAAGGTAATTCATAACGGGTAACAAGTAACAAAAGTAAAAAAGGTGTAGAAAGGTGGACCAATCCTTCTTGTAGCAAAGGACAAGTCCAGACAAACTCTTATATAGAGGAAAGCGCTCCCGAGGACACATGGGAATTATCGTCAAGCTAGTTTTCATCATGCTCATATGATTCACATTCGTTACTTTGATAATTTGATATGTGGGTGGACCTATGGTTGGGTACTGCCCTTCCTTGGACAAGCATCCCACTTATGATTAACCCCCCTCGCAAGCATCCGCAACTACGAAAGAAGAATTAAGGTAAACCTAACCATAACATGAAACATATGGATCGAAATCAGCCCCTTACGAAGCAACGCATAAACTACGGTTTAAGCTTCTGTCACTCTAGCAACCCATCATCTAATTATTACTTCCCAATGCCTTCCCTTAGGCCCAAACAATGGTGAAGTTTTATGTAGTCGACGTTCACATAACACCACTAGAGGAAAGACAACATACATCTCATCAAAATATCAAACGAATACCAAATTCACATGACTACTTATAGCATGACTTCTCCCATGTCCTCAGGAACAAACGTAACTACTCAAAAATCATATTAATGTTCATAATCAAAGGGGTATTAATATGCATAAAGGATCTGAACATATAATCTTCCACCGAATAAACCAACTAGCATCAACTACAAGGAGTAATCAACACTACTAGCATCCCACAAGTACCAATCTGAGGTTTTGAGACAAAGATCGGATACAAGAGATGAACTAGTGTTTGAGAGGAGATGGTGCTGGTGAAGATGTTGATGGAGATTGACCCCCTCCCGATGAGAGGATCGATGGTGATGATGATGGTGACGATTTCCCCCTCCCGGAGGGATGTTTCCCCAGCACAACAGCTCCGTCGGAGCCCTAGATTGGTTCCGCCAAGGTTCTGCCTCGAGACGGTGGCGCTTCGTCCCGAAAGCTTTCTTATGATTATTTTCAGGGCAAAAGACACCTTACACCAGAAGATGGGCATCGGGGGGCTTCCAGGTGTCCCACGAGGTAGGGGGGCACGCCTAGGGGGTAGGGCGTGCCCTCCACCCTCATGGATGGTGGGTGGCCCCGCTCTGGTGCTTTCTTCGCCCAATATTTTTAATATATTCTAAAATAGACTTTCTTGGAGTTTCAGGAATTTTGGAGTTGTGCATAATAGGTCTATAATATTTGCTCCTTTTCCATCCCAGAATTCCAGCTGCCGACATTCTCCTTCTTCATGCAAACCTTGTAAAATAAGAGAGAAAAGGCATAAGTGTTGTGACATAATGTGTAATAGCAGCCCATAATGCAATAAATATCGATATAAAAGCATGATGCAAAATGGACGTATCGACTCCCCCAAGCTTGAGTATTCTATAGTCTCACCTAAATAGCTTGGCGTAATCATGGTCATAGCTGTTTCCTGTGTGAAATTGTTATCCGCTCACAATTCCACACAACATACGAGCCGGAAGCATAAAGTGTAAAGCCTGGGGTGCCTAATGAATAGCAACACATATAGTCATATGATTTATTATGCTAAAGTAACAATCTATTCACAATGTAAAGTATGAATCAGAAACTTCATTGAAAAACTAGCAAACTATAATCTCAGTCATTGAAGCAATTGCAATTTATCATAACATCGGAAAGAGTCAATATAAGAGCTTTTCAGCAAGTCCACATACTCAACTATCATTTAGTCTTTCACAATTGCTAACACTCACGCAATACTTATGGGTATGAAGTTTTAATCGGACACAGAGAAAGATAGGGGCTTATAGTTTTGCCTCCCAACCTTTTACCTCAAGGGTAATGTCAACAATAATAGTTTATGTAACCCACATCCAATTGGATATATATATATATGTCTCTTCCAACACATATGCTTGCCAAAGGATAAAGTGTAAAAAGGAAAGGTGAAGATCACCATGACTCTTGTATAAGGTATAAGACAAAAATAAAAGATAGGCCCTTCGCAGAGGGAAGCAGAGGTTGTCATGCTTTTATGGTTGGATGCACAAAATCTTAATGCAAAAGAACGTCACTTTATATTGCCACTTGTGATAGGACCTTTATTATGCAGTCGTCGCTTTTATTTCTTCCATATCACAAGCTCGTATAAAGCTTATTTTCTCCACACTAATAGATCATACATATTTAGAGAGCAATTTTTATTGCTTGCAACAATGACAACTTACTTGAAGGATCTTATTCAATCCATAGGTAGATATGGTGGACTCTCATGGCAAAACTGGGTTCAAGGATATTTGGAAGCACAAGTAGTATCTCTACTTGGTGCAAATAATTTGGCTAGCATGAGGGGGAAAGGCAAGCTCAACATGTTGGATGATCCATGACAATATAATTTATTTCGGATATAAGAAAAACATAACCCATTACATTGTCTTCCTTTTCCAACATCAACTTTTTAGCATGTCATATTTTAATGAATCACTGGTACAGCGAGCTCCTAAACAAATAGTTTAAAACCCCTTTCCGCGACGGCATTTGGAACCGTCGCCAAGTGAGTGTGGGCAATAGGGGGGTCCTTCCCACACGACCCAGAAATCATCGGGGATAGGCCCTCGTGGGACCCAGGCTAGGGCCGTGTGCGATCGGGCGAGGCATGGAAACCCAATCATTTCCGTAGGTATGTAAATCCCACACGGTGAATCCCAGAAATCATTTCCGTAGGTATGTACATCCCACACAGTGAATCCCAGAAATCATTTCCGTAGGTATGTACATCCCACACGGTGAATCCCAGAAATCATTTTCGTAGGTATGTTCATCCCACACGTTGAATCCCACAAATCATTTCCGTAGGTATGTACATACCACACGGTGAATCCCAGAAAATCATTTCCGTAGGTATGTACGTCCCACACAGTTCTTTGTGTGGAAACATGTGTGCAAGGTGGCCTAATGCAAACAGTTCACTGCCGGAAGCCGTGTGTGATTGTTAGTTGATCGAACACGCCTACTTTCTAGAAACCGTGCGGGTTGTTTGAGTTCATCGCCCACGGTGCTGTCTGAGTAACTGTTTGCAATAGAAAACCCCAATAAGTAGGGTAATTAGCCTATTATTGATAATCCATGTACTAATCAAACTGATATTTGTTATAAAATACGCCAGATATTTCATATCCGTATAAAAGCAACCAGGATTTCATAATCGAATTACATCAGATAGCTTCGGCACTCAGTTACGCTATTACACAACAGCACCAAGTTTCACATGCAGCATAAAAAACCTTTGGAACGTAGCATCATACTCGGTAAATAGATAGATGCATCTCATCTGGGAAACTGCAGAAGCGGAAGGCAAATATTGAGCCTTCGGTGATGTTGATTGTCCTTGCAACTTTGGGCCAGTGGCTATGGACAATTGCCTGCCCAACCTTCGTCCTCTTTAGCAAGACTTCAATATTGTACCGTGGGTGTTGAATGAATACCTTCCTCGCCTCTTGACCATGCAAGTGGTTTGAGAGGTAATCATCGGTGAACTGCTTTGAAAAGTACTGAAAACAAAGCTATGCATAAATCGCTGTTGTAAATTTTGAAATGGCGCAATGGGTAAAAACAAGGTAAAATAGTTGGTACCATCCTATAGTTGACTGATGTCTTTTTCATTATGCAAACAAAGATCTTGCTATTATTCGTCGCAAGTTTCTTCATCCTAAGAATCTTTCTGAGTTTCTCAACTTGACTGATATTCATGGACATCTCATTTCCCCATATGCAAAATGGGTCAAACAGTGGGTCTAAGCCTCTGACAGCAGGACCAACATGTGCAAGACCAAATTGTAAGAAACCTAAATATTAGAATGATTCCTACAACTGCACAATAATGTGCTATTAGCCAAAGGACCCTGCTTGAAAAAACCTCGATGGTAAACCGCAGTGTCTCCCATTGTTTCCCTGCAACACACATAAGGAAGATCTTGATCAGGTTAACTTGCCATACTATCAGTAGAATATGTATTGAGTACAACCAAATTCGATTGGTGTCACATGCATAACAAAATTGTACCCACAACAAATGAAAATCAAATTGTAGAACTGAACCAAACAGTTAAATGGACAACAAACTAAATGAACCAAAATAGTTAACTAAGCATGACATTGCAGAATAGAAACATGTACTAGAAGATAAGACAGTTAACAAAACAAAGAATGCTTGAGAACAATACTACGAAATGTAGCAATTGTTGGACCAAAGTGTTAACTGAACAATACATTTCAGAGGACCAAACTGTTAACTGAACATTAGATTGCATATTAACATTACAGAGGACAAATCACTATAAGGCACTGGCGGTGGCCTCGAGAAAACATCACGAACTGTATTTTAAAGTAGACAACCGCGCGGCGGTGTCGACAGTGGCCTCGAAGACGAGGTGCTCCTCCAAGATCTGGCGGTCGACACGCATGTCAGCAATAGCGACCTTGTTCGTGCGTGCGGCCGCATGCTACTCAGCTCCATGTTATATTGCGTGTAAAATGGCTGTGGGCGGCGCTTAATTGGAGGAGGGGGCAGTGATTTCGGTGGAAGGTGTCGCTCCGTCAGCCGGGGCATGTGGGACGGGAAAGGAGGAGGATGGTGTGTGGATTACCTGACGATATCGACGAGGCCGTGCAACAAGAAGAAGGGTCAGCGGTGAGGAGGCCGCGCAGCAAGAAGAAGGGTCGCCGGCGAGGAGGCGGTGCTGTAAGAAGAAGGGTAGTCGGCGAGGAGGCGGCGCTGCAAGAAGAAGGGTAGCCGACGAGGAGGCGGCGCTGCAAGAAGAAGGGTCGCCGGTGAGGAGGCTGAGCTGCCATTAAGCAGTAGTGAAGGTTTGAACTTGTAATTGGAAATGTGGCTTTTGGTAGGAGGGAGGGGGCGGGGAGATAGATATTTCCGCGGTGGCAAAAAAATTTCGCTCGGTGCCGCTAGAAACTAGCGCGCAAGTGTGGTTCAAGCGGGGGCGATGGACTGTACACGACGAAGCTTCCTGCGTAAGCCAGACAAGACGGTGCGCCAAGATATTTTATATCGCATCCCACACAATTCTTTCTAGTAAACTGTTTGTGGTATACCTGATTTTTTTCATTATGTTTTGAAAGACAAAATGGTGTTACGGAGGGAAAGGATGGTGTTTGAATTGCTAGTACATTTACATACAGTGAACATGCAACTAGTACATGAGTGTCGTGTTTAAATTTGGATTTATTCCAGGTTCGTATGGCATTTTTATGCATTAATTGAGTTTCTGGGCATTCAATGTGCATAATTCAAATTTGAACTACAAGCACATTCTCCAATGCACCAAAGTTTGCCGAAAAATCACATGTGTGTCTTTGGGTGAATTTATAGGTCCCATGCAAGAAATAGGAATAAAATTCAAACATCTGGGCGTCGTGGCTTGACCGGAAAGATTGAGAAACTTGGTTTTTAATTCCTGTAAATCCAAAACACGGCTGAAAATCATGAAACTTGGCATGGTCTCATGACATGGCACCAACATGTTGCGGTAAATTTTTTGGCCCAATTGGGACAAGCTTTGGTGTAAGCTTCTTGCAAACCAGAGCTTCCCTCAAGAAGGCTCCTGGTTCCGAGAGGGAACGTGTCACTTCTGTGTGCGAAACGACATACACTGCCTTCTCCCGCCTTAATTTTTTTGCACAGGCATATTAGACCAAATAGAATTATCGTGCTAAATTTGGAATTATTCCGTGTTTGTTTCACATTTTTTATACATTAATTGAGTTTTTGGGCATTTAATGTGCATAATTCAAATTTGAACTACAAGCACGTGCTCCAATGCACTATAGTTGTTTGAAAAATGACATGTGTGTCCTTGGGTGAATTTATAGGTCCCATCCAAGAGATGGGAGTGAAATTCAAACGTCTGGGTGTCGTGGCTCTGCCGGAAAGATTGAGAAACTTGGTTTTTTAATTCCTGTAATTTCAAAACACGCCTGGAATTCATGAAACTTGACATGGTCTCATGACATGGCACGAACATGCTGCGGTAATTTTTTTGGCCGAATTGGGACAAGCTTTGGTGTAAGCTTCTTGCAAACCGGAGCTCCCCTCTAGAAGGCTCGTGGTTCTGAGAGGGAACATGTCAAGTCCGTGTGCGAAACCACATACGTACACTGCCTTCTCCCGCCTTAATTTTTTTGCATAGCCATATTAGACCAAATAGAAGTACCGTGCTAAATTTTGGAATTATTCCGGGCCTGTTTCGCCTTTTTATACATTAATTGAGTTTCTGGGCATTTAATGTGCATATTTCAAATCTGAACTACAAGCACAGGCAATAGTGCACGAAAGTTGTTTGAAAAATCACATGTGTGTCCTTGGGTGAATTTCTAGGTCCCATGCAAGAGATTGGAGTGAAATTCAAACATCTGGGCGTCGTGGCTCGGCCGGAAAGATTGAGAAACTTGGTTGTTTTATTCCTGTAATTCCAAAACACGCCTGAAAATCATGAAACTTGACATCGTGTCATGACATGGCACGAACATGCTGCGGTAATTTTTTTGGCCGAATTAGGACAAGCTTTGGTGTAAGCTTCTTGCAAACCGGAGCTCCCTCAAGAAGGCTCGTGGTTCCGAGAGGGAATGTGTCACCTCTGTGTGGGAAATGACATACGTACACTGCTTTGGCCCGCCTTATTTTTTTACACAACCAGATTAGACCAATTAGAAGTACCGTGCTAAATTTTGGAATTATTTCGGGCTCATTTCGCCTTTTTTATACATTAATTGAGTTTCTGGGCATTTAATGTGCATAATTCAAATTTGAACTAATAGCACATGCTCCAGTGCACCAAAGTTGATTGAAAAATCACATGTGTGTCCTTGGGTGAATTTCTAGGTCCCATGTAAGAGATGGGAGTGAAATTCAAATATCTGGGCGTCGTGGCTCGACCAGAAAGATTGAGAAACTTGGTTTTCTAATTCCTGTAATTCCAAAACACGCCTGAAAATCATGAAACTTGGCATGGTGTCATGACAAGGCACCAACATGCTGCGGTAATATTTTTGGCCTAATTGGGACAAGCTTTGGTGTAAGCTTCTTGCAAACTGGAGCTTCCCTCAAGAAGGCTTGTGGTTCCGAGAGAGAACGTGTCACTTCCGTGTGCGAAGCGACATACGTACACTGCCTTCTCCCACCTTATTTTTTTGCATAGCCAGATTAGACCAAATAGAAGTACCGTGCTAAATTTTGGAATTATTCTGGGCTCGTTTCGCCTTTTTTATACATTAATTGAGTTTTGGGGTATTTAATGTGCATAGTTTAAATTTGAACTACATGCACATGCTCCAGTGCACCAAAGTTGTTTGAAAAATCACATGTGTGTCCCTGGGTGAATTTCTAGATCCCATGCAGGAGATGGGAGTGAAATTCAAACATCTGGGCATCGTGGCTCGCCCGGAAATATTGAGAAACTTGTTTTTTTAATTCATGTAATTCCAAAACACGCCTGAAAATTATGAAACTTGGCATGGTATCATGACATGGCACCAACATGCTGCGGTCATATTTTTGGCCGAATTGGGACAAGATTTGGTGTAAGCTTTTTGCAAACCGGAGCTTCCCTCAAGAAGGCTCGTGGTTCCGAGAGGGAACATGTCACCTCCATGTGCGAAACGACATACGTACACTGCCTTCTCCCGCCTTATTTTTTTACACTGCCAGATTAGACCAAATAGAAGTACCGTGCTAAATTTTGGAATTATTCCGGGTTCGTTTGGCCTTTTTACACATTAATTGAGTTTCTGGGCATTTAATGTGCATAATTCAAATTTTAACTACAAGCACATGCTCCAGTGCACCAAAGTTGTTTGAAAAATCACATGTGTGTCCTTGGGTGAATTTGTAGGTCCCGTGCAAGAGACGGGAGTGACATTCAAACATCTGGGCGTCGTGGCTCAGCCGAAAATATTGAGAAACTTGGTTTTTAATTCCTGTAATTCCATAATACGCCTGAAAATCATGAAACTTGGCATGGTCTCATGACATGGCACCAACATGCTGTGGTAATTTTTCTGCCCGATTTATGAAGGCCCACACATTAACAATCAACAATGTCATTTTGGAACAAGTACTGTCACGTTACAAATCGGAAACACAAGTATTATTGAAACCATGGGCGTGAAGGACCAATTACGTGCAGCCACGAGTCCTCTTTTTTATTGGCTAGGAGGTGTCGTGCGGGGTAGCTATTTGAGTACGGGAGGCGTGTGATCAGACCCCTGCGCGTGCTCATCGGGAGGAGAGCCCTTTGATCGCTACCCGCCGTGCACCTCCCTCTCAACATCTCCATTAATGGCACCAGAGCACCTGTTCTACGACGTGGCTATATGTCTCACGGGACTGAGATTTAAGAGAGAAAAATGAAAATATAAAAAGAAAGTTTTACACAGATCTTGATGTAAGATCCGACGGACCTATATAGCATCGACTGCGACTTATAGCAAGCATGATGAATATAAGGACGATGAAAGTGGATAATAATTGTCTGACATATTTAGAAAAATAATTAAAAAAAGCCACATGCGGCAACGCACGAAATACAAGGGCAAAAGAAGAAGGAAGACAACGATCTGGCTTGCTAATCTCTACTTTCTTGATGCGTTGCTGCAGGCCACGGGAACTAGTCTCCGCAGCGAGTGGCGACGAGCTCTTTCTTGTCCTCAAGATGCTGCTTGAGAGCATCCACGGATTCCTCCACCAGCCTTCTACGCTCAATGCGCAACTTGTTATTCTCGTCCATAAGTTTCTCGGTGATGATGCCGGTCCTCTTCAACAAGGCAGTGGTCTGCTCCTGCTGCTCCGTACTTTCGACGGTCTTCGCCCTCAGCAGGTCGCGCTCGGCCCGGAGCTTCGCATTGCTCTCATTTAGTTGCCAGATAACGTCGGTAGACTGTTCAAACAAGGCTTGCAGGTCATCTTGCAACCTCGCCCACCTGGAGATATGATCCATCTGCCTATGGACGAGGGAATGCATGCGCCTGTAACAGTCCTCGCCTGCCCACGAGGCATTTTCCCAGGCCACCGCAGCAAGGGAGGACATTTCTGCTGCATTCGCGGCGCGGCGGGACATCTCTTCTGCTTCCGCGACGCGGCCGGACCAGTCTGCTGCATCGACGACGCGACGGGTCCTTCATGCTGCTTCAGCGGCGCGGCGGGACCTCTCTGCTGCTACGGCCGTGCGGCGGGACATGTTGGGTGCTATCGTGGCGAGGCGGGACACCTCTCATGCTCCCGCTTCTAGGCTCGCCTCTCCCTGGTCGCAATCTCTCGACCCAGAACTCACGCTGGCCATGGCGGACGCAAGGGAACGATGATGAATGACTAGTTTGTTTTTGACTTTTTGTGGATGAGGAGTTGAGGAGGAATGTGCAGTCATCTTGGAGTAGTAGTATTTATAACCGCGTAGTAATACGCTCCTAAGTGGGAAACCGTTTAGGTTTTGATCGGTGTGAACAGGTTTGCAATTTGGAATGTGACGGGACGCATGCTCAAAATTTACTGACGGTTATAAGTGCGGCACTATTTCCGGAAGGCGGTGGGCACGTACGCCTTCTCGGCTGCGTACGTGGTGTTTGCACCATAGGGTGCACCGCAATAGGCAATGTCAGCACACGTCTTTTAATTAGAATGGGTGTGCCCGTCTAGCGCACACACGTTGATCTATCTAACTATTTCAGTTTGTTGTGGCTAATCGCAAACAATTCATCCATGTCAAGTGTATGCCATCAATCGCAAACACTTTGATCTGGCTTACCCGTTTCTGTTCTATTGCCTAATCGCAAACAGTTAATCCTTCTGAAGCATATGCGCTCAATCACACACACCTTGATCTGGCTGACCGTTTCTTTTGTGTTGCCTAATCACAAACAGTTCTTCCGAGTGAACCATATGCTGTATATCGCACACACCTTCATCTGGCTGCCCGTTTCTTTTGTGTTGCCTAATCACAAACAGTTCATCTGAGTGAACCGTATGCTCTATATCGCACACGCCTTCATCAGGTTGCCGTTTCTTTTGTTCCGCCTCATCGCAAACAGTTCATTGAACTGAACCGTATGCCCTGGATCGCACACGCAACTAAAATCTGAACCGTGTTTGATGCATCCTCAATCGCAAACATTTTCACCTTTTTTGACGGTTTTCATATAGCACCGTTTGCGATTATGGCATCGCACATAGTTTCTCGAAGGGTCTCTGATCGTAGTGTCGCGTTAGCAGCATCCTGCAGTAGCGAGTGCTCACAATCACAAAATGTGTCAAAGATAGTATATGTATATGTGAAAACCTCTCTTTCTTTATTACTTCCTATTAACTGCAACGATGACTAAAACTATGTTTGTCAGCTCTCAACAACTTTTATTCATCATACTCTTTATATGTGAAGTCATTACTCCCCATAAGATCAATATGATCTCTTTATTTCTCTTTATTCTTTCTTTTTTTCTTTTATTCCCTCAAGATCATAGCAAGATAACCAAGCCCTTGACTCAAATATAATCTCTATTATATATAACTCACGGACTCGATTACATAGATAAGGATCAACACAATACTCAAAGCTAGAACATACTAAAATTTATTCTACTAGATCAAGATATAACCAAAAGGATCGAACTAAGAAAAATGGTAAAGGTAGAAGTGTGATGGTGATACGATACCGGGGCAACTCCCCCAAGCTTGGCAGTTGCCAAGGGGAGTGCCCATACCAATGTGTTTATGTCTCTTTCTTTGGAGGTGGTGATGTGATATTCTTGGTGATGATGACCCTTAGGATATGATTCTCGTCTTCGAGCTTATTGAATTGCTGCTTGAGATCCATTATTTCCCAATGGAGCTTACCCATGACGGCTAAAGCTCCTTTCACCCATGGATGTTGTATAGCTGCGGGAGAACAAGTAACACTCTTTTTCATATTTTCATAAGAAAGAAATATAGCATTAGGAGGGATGACCAAGTTTGGAATTGCCGAGCTCTGAAGTTTCCCCATCGTGAATCTGGCTTGGAGACGAGAGGTAACTTCTTGATCCTCCTCCATGGCATCTACCCTTTTCAAGTCAGCCTCAATCTCTTCCTCCATTGATGGCCCAAAGGGGTCAGCATCGCTATTTGCTCCTGGCCCCGGTGCCGGATGAGATACCCTACTCTCCCCGACTGACTCTTGATAATACATATTGCTCTAAATCTGCTGCATAAATAACTCAAAACAAAAACAGAGGATTGTGTCGTGGTACGGTGGTCAAAACCTTCGGGAGATTATATAATAAATTTTTACCGACCAAAAGAAGTATCATGCAAGAAAACAGAGTCCGGAGGGCACACGAGGTGCCCACGAGGCAGGGGCCACCCCCTCCACCCTCGTGCACGCCTCGTGTCCTTTCCGGACTACTTCTTATTTTCCTATTTTCTTAAATATTCCAAAACAGAGAAAAATTGCTATTAGAACTGTTTTGGAGTCGGTTTACTTACCGTACCACATACCTATTTCTTTTCGGAGTCTGAAACGTTCTGGAAAGTGTCCCTTATGTACTCCTCCGGGGTTACGGTATTAAGAACATTGGTTTCAACATTTAAGGGATTACCTGGGATATAATGTTCGATTCTTTGACCGTTCACCACCTTCGTATTTGTGCCTTCAAAGTTGTTGATTTTAGGGCACCGGAACGATAGACCTCCTCAATAACGTAAGGACCTTCCCATTTAGAGAGGAGTTTTCCTGCAAAAATTCTTAAATGAGAGTTGTACAACAAAACATAATCACCTATGTTAAACACACGCTTTTGTATCCTTTTGTCATGCCATCTTTTAACATTTTCTTTAAACAATTTGGCATTCTCATAGGCATGGTGATACGTCTCCAACGTATCTATAATTTTTGATTGTTCCATGCTATTATATTATCTGTTTTGGATGTTAATGGGCTTTATTTTACACTTTTATATTATTTTTGGGACTAACCTACTGACCCAAGGCCTAGTGCAAATTGCTGTTTTATGCCTATTTCAGTGTTTCGTAGAAAAGGAATATCAAACGGAATCCAAACGGAATGAAACCTTCGGGAGAGTTATTTTTGGAACAAACGTGATATAGAGGACTTGGAGTGGACGTCAAGCAATCAACGAGGAGTCCACGAGGCAGGGGGCGCGCCTACCCCCTGAGCGCGCCCTCCCCCCTCGTGGGCCCCTCGTGGCTCAACCGACCTACTTCTTCCTCCTATATATACTCATATACCCTGAAAACATCCAAGAGCACCATGAAACCCTATTTCCACCGCCGCAACCTTCTGTACCCAAGAGATCCCATGTTGGGGCCTTTTCCGAAGCTCCGTCGGAGGGGGCATCGATCACGGAGGGCCTCCACATCAACTCCATGGCCCCTCCGATGATGTGTGAGTAGTTTACTTCAGACCTTCGGGTCCATAGTTATTAGCCAGATGGCTTCTTCTCTCTCTCTTTTAATCTCAATACAAAGTTCTCCTCAATCTTCTTGGAGATCTATTCGATGTAACTCTTTTTGCGGTGTGTTTGTCGAGATCCGATGAATTGTGGGGTTATGATCAAGTCTATCTATGAATAATATTTGATTCTTCTCTGAAATCTTTTATGTATGGTTGGTTATCTTTGCAAGTCTCTTCGAATTATTAGTTTGGTTTGGCCTACTAGATTGATCTTTCTTGCAATGGGAGAAGTGCTTAGCTTTGGGTTCAATCTTGCGGTGCTCGATCCCAGTGACAGAAAGGGAAACAACACGTATTGTATTGTTGCATCGAGGATAAAAAGATGGGGTTTATATCATATTGCTTGAGTTTATCCCTCTACATCATGCCATCTTACCTAATGCGTTACTCTGTTCTTATGAACTTAATACTCTAGATGCATGCTGGATAGCGGTCGATGTGTGGAGTAATAGTAGTAGATGCAGGCAGGAGTCGGTCTACTTGTCACGGACATGATGCATATATACATGATCATGCCTAGATATTCTCATAATTATTCGCTTTTCTATCAATTGCTCGACAGTAATTTGTTCACCCACCGTAATACTTATGTTATCTTGAGAGAAGCCACTAGTGAAACCTATGGCCCCCGGGTCTATTCTCCATTATATTAATCTTCCGTAACAAGCTATTTCTATTACCTTTTATTTTGCAATCTTCTCTTTAATCTTTATCATAAAAATACCAAAAATATTATCTTATCATCTCTATCAGATCTCACTCTCGTAAGTGACCGTGAAGGGATTGACAACCCCTTTATCGCGTTGGTTGCGAGGTTCTTATTTGTTTGTGTAGGTACGAGGGACTTGCGTGTGGCCTCCTACTGGATTGATACCTTGGTTCTCAAAAATTGAGGGAAATACTTACGCTACTTTGCTGCATCACCCTTTCTCTTCGGGAAAACCAACGCAGTGCTCAAGAGGTAGCAAGAAGGATTTCTGGCGCCGTTGCCAGGAGTCATGCACAAGTCAAGACATACCAAGTACCCATCACAAACTCTTATCCCTCGCATTACATTATCTACCATTTGCCTCTCGTTTTCCTCTCCTCCACTTCACCCTTGTCGTTTTATTCGCCCTTCTTCTATTCGTCTTTCCATTTGCTTTGATGTCTTACTTGGCTCATTTGCTCGTTTGGTTGGAATAATTGTTTATTCATTGCTAAACAGAGAACCTAAGATCTATGGATCCTCATCCGCTTGCTAATCTTTTTAAGAGATCCAATTATGATGAACCAATTGCTAGTGAGTTTTGTGCACTAGATTATCTTTATGAAGTTTTGCTTGAAATTCGTGAATCTGAAAATTGTGATGAAGTACTTTATGGAGTGATTCACGATGGATCTTTGAATAGAAAGCATGATTGCAATGATGATAGTATAAATTCTATTAATGTCAATTGTGCTTATAATATGCAAAACCCTAAGCTTGGGGATGCTAGTTTTGCTATGTCTACTACTTGTTGCAATGATCATGATTGGGGTGATTCTTCTTATGATCTTGAAAATTTATTTAAGCCCCATGATGAATATGAGATTGATTATAATGTTTGCAATAATATTGAAAGTGGGTTTGGAAGAGTGTCAACTTTAGATCCCACATATTTGGACAATGTTCAATCTTATGAAGTTTTTGATAAAAGTGGGTTTGGAGAGGTCATGACTTTAGTTAATGTTAATCCCACTATTTTGGAAGAGTGTCAACTTTGCATACATGTGGATCATGTTAAGAATATGTTTTGTGATAGCTATATTGTTGAATTTGCTTATGATCCTACATGTAATTATTATGAGAGAGGAAAATATGGTTGTAGAAATTTTCATGTTACTAAATTACCTCTCGTTATGTTGAGATTGCTATTGTTTCTTTTGCTCCTTGCATATGCTAGTTTTTGCTTGCCTTGATAATTTGTTTGTCTATAG